>NC_142141.1:61507411-61823036 GCF_024610735.1 Ursus americanus | reverse complement strand
CGTTTTAATGAATGTGCCAGTATAGCCAGTTCTTCCCCTATTTTGCATTTTTCAAATTAATTTAAAAATTAAGAATCCTTCCAAGTTAGACCATCGTGCAAATTTAATTGCCACTGTAATGACATCATGAATTCACACAAGGGAAAGAAAGTTTTTAGTACCTTGTTTCTTTTTTAGCGAATTTTATTGTGAACAGAATCGGTGGACATGTATTCACGGTTCTCAAACAATTGGATAATACTAACATACTCAAGTTAAAAATGAGCAGTTGTCAAATCGTAGCCAAGAAAGGTTGGCAATACTCCCCCTGGCTTACAAACGGGGTGAGGAGGGAAGAAGCTAGGGGTGCGTTATGTTGCTACAGAAATTTTCTTTCTTTGTTGCCGCTCAGTACTCAGGGGACTGGTTTTGCTTTTTTTCTTGTTCTTATGGATCTTTGAGAACCTGACGAGAGCTGAGAATTCTGCTCCCAGGAAAATCATTGCTGTCCGTGTTGGGCCACGTCGTCCAAAGAGTTTCCTGTGGGTGGCCGTGCTGGGCAGTGGCACCCAGACCTCCCTCAGGATCCAGAAACCAAATCCTGCAGCCCCGGGCTGTGTACTCCTGACCTCACAGAGCCCAGTATCCTTCCAGAAATCGCTCTTGGATGAAGAGAGACTCCTGGCTGGATATGATACCCCTGTCCACACTCAGTGGCCACCCTGGGATTCACACGCCCAGCTCCTCCCCTCGACTGGGGACAACTCCGGAGCACATTCCAGCAACGGAGCCCTTGGAACCAACTGCAGCTTCCCCCACAGCTGCGCCTGTAGTTCAGGGCCCTCCTCTGCCCAGCCCCGTGCCCTCCCTTCCCTGTTCCCAGTGGCTTTCATAGTAAGCCTCCCCTGCATAATCTCGGTCGGCACAACCTGCCCTTCAGCAACGCAGGGCTTCCAGGGACCCCTGAATTCCAGGGGCCCTGTGACCTAGGAAATGCAAAGAGAAACTAATGTTCACAGAATGCTGTGGATTCCTTCTACTCCCAAGCGTTATCAGAGCAGGTCGAAACGCATGGTGCAAACTGTACTTTCAAACATCCTCTACAAATAGCGGTAAGATCTGGGGCCACGTTTCAAGTGTATAGATGCCCACGCAGGGTTGATGGATCATGGGAGCATAGAAAGGGACGTCTGTGAAGGGGTCTCATGAGCGTCCCCATCAGAGTGGCCAGAGATGTTATTCCCGGATGAAGGCGGTTGTGACCCCAGGGACGCTCCTTGCTCTTAGGAATGCGGCCCAAGAAAAGCCAGTCCCTTGACAGAGCGCTCCTGCCTGGGAACAGGCATGTTTTGGGTGGCTGGTCTCCGAATTGGCTCCGGCACTAACCGGGCTCAGAGCTGGGACAGGCAGGCATGATGGTGCTCTAGTCTGGCCAGGGCGACGGGAGGCTGAACGCATTGCTACCATGCGGCATGGAGCGGGTTTGTGTGAGGACCCACGGGGTGGGTAAGGACAGACACGCTGCCTGGGAATATTTGGCTGTAAGGAGGAGGTGAACAGAGGGGAGATGTGGTCCGAGAAGATTTCTGGGTAGATGGAGGCCATGACCAAGATGATTTCTGAAGATGAGCTCTATTTGTGCGGATGGCCTCCCAGGGGAAGGGCTGTTAGGTTGACGCCGAAGCAGTGAATGAACAGGGGACAGGCCGGGGGCTGCAGACGTAGCAGAACTATGTTGCCATCAATGCGGGATGGTATGGGGCTTGCATCCTGGAGCCTGACTTTGGCCTCGTGGTAGGCCCATCATCCCAGTGGAGGGCAAGTGTCATGGTGGAGGACAGCAGGATGACCACCCTCCCAGGGGAAGTTCAACAAGGGCCCCATTCCCTGGGGAGCTCGGCTCCGACGGGTGTTCTTCTCGCTTCTTCCTTGCATGAGCTCCTTTACCAGCCTGCCACACTCCGAACGTGGTGGGAGCATTTTCTCTGCTCTGAAGCTGGGAATCTAAGGAAGGAGGGGTCAGGGAACACGCCCAAAGCCGCACAGCTAGGAAGTCAGGAGGCCGGTGTGCACGCACCCCCAGGTGCTCCCAGCCAGCCCCCTACAGCCCTGGTCGACACGAACCTCAGTCAACAAGAGGAGGGTCTCTCTTTGGCAGCTGGGGGTCTGACAGCCTCCCAGAATTGGCTCCTAAGTGCAGAAATCCTTTGCAAGCCCGAGGGGGGATGGTCAGTCCTAAGAACCTCCACCCTAAACTGAGGTCACATTCTCTGTCCACTCGCAGTGTGATCAGAAGCGATCTCCCAGGTCTACAGGAGGAAGCCGAGGTCCTGGGTCTGCAAAGAGCCCCTGAAAATAAGTGAGGCATTACTCCTGCCACATTTATTGGGACTAGATCTTTCCTGAATAAAGATGCCCCACATCAACCTATATGGGCCCCCCCACGCTGAGCGGGGCCGGGGCAGTCATTTGGAGGCCCTTACGTCACAGCCAGGGCCGTGGACCTCCCAGTGACAGCACCTCTCCCTCCGGTCCTGTCCTTTGTGACTCGCTCGGGTGGCTGTTTTGTATACCGCAGTGGCTGGAATGGCGTGTGCCACAAACCCCCCCAGCTGCCCAGTCCTGCAACCCCTCCCGGGCGAGGCGGCAGGACACAGAGCGAGGAATACGGATGCCAGACCCTGTAGGACATTCCTTTAAAAATACTTTCTACGCCGTCTTGTGCCCATGCTCACTAATGGAAAACTGAAGAGATAAGGGAATCACAGTTTATTTTAGCTGCTTTCCCTCACAACACTATTCTTGATTTATTTTTCTTTCTCTAAAGTACGAATTTTCTTTTAAAATATGAAGCTCTTTTACGGACTTCTATTCGAGAAGGTAAGCAACACAGATCACTTGCCAACCCTTCCAGGAAAGACACTTTTTCTATCTGAAACTGCATATTTGATATTTCCAGCCTCTTTAAAAAAAAATTCAGCCTCCTGAGGTAAATGATGCTGTATACGGCCATGTGATAACGTATAGCCATCCAGTGCAAGATGCTTCTAGAATCAGACCAAATTAAGGAATGTCTTCCTTATGTTCAATGAAGGGAATAAAATCTCAATGCCAGCATGCCTTCAGATAGCTCATAGACGGGGCGTGTCAGAGATGGCAGAGCAAAGAGGGCCACGGCCAAGCGTGTCCAGCCAAATCTTCCTCCAGGTCACCTGTCAGCTCGGGAAGGGTGACAACCATCCTGGCTGCCATCTGGGGCAAGGGTGGCATTTTGTGCTAATCTCTTCTCAGTCCCTGCTACAGAGCATGACTTTTCGAGGTGAGAAAACCTTCGGTTTTTGCCTCAAGCTGGTCATTAAGTCTTGCTAATGATAGCTTTCCTAAGGAAATAGAAAATAACAGGATGTGATTTCATATAAATATGAGATGTCAGAAGCTGTCCCCCCAGATGTCATCACGGAGGTGGGATAACTTGAACTGCACAAGAAGTATTGCCCTATTTTCAAACAGAGTAGAAAAGAGCTCTGATCCCTGGACAAATCTTCCCGCTCCATTCTTGATCCACAGCACCTCGGCGAGAAAGGCGGGCTGCCCCGGCCTGGATGTGGGCCACGGCCACACAAAGCTCTATTGCTTCTCTCTTATTTGCCCGGGCTGTAGGTTGAGATAAAGAGGACTTCTATTCAGAGTTGGGCTCCTTCACACGGAAACTCAAGCTCAAGGAGCAAGTAGGTGAGAATGAGAAATTGAGAAAGATCAGGGATAAATGGTGGTTTGAAACAAATCACTCTGGAATTTGGGTTTGGCCACTCCTGCTTCTGAGTAGAAAGTTGTAACACTCTTTAAAAGAGTTGTGGCCTTAAAAAAAAATCCTAAGTCTAAGCAGTAGGGAATAAATGACTCCTTTAAGCGTTTGTTTTATCATCCCGTTTCATAAGCCCTCCGTGTGATGCCCAGGCAATGAGATGTCCGGAAGCAGGTGGTCCAGGAAGGCCCAGGAGAGGGGACAGAGGGTCCAGGAGCTGCCCCCCACCCCTCACATGTGACAAGGGCCACTTCGGCAGAGGGTTCCACTTTTCCCAGGACACACGCTAACCTATGGTGACGCACACACACCCGCGTGCAGAGATGGCGTCTGTGACCTTGGCCAGGCCGCGTGGCCCCACAGAGTCTCAGTGTCCTCATTTATCCATACATGAAGCTGGGAGATGGGCATCTGCTTGAGTGGATCAAATATAGTAACGTGTGTGAAAGACCCTGCCCTCGCACCCAGCACGTGAATACTAGGATTTAGCAGAGTCCAGTTTTGTTAAAGTCTCAGTGTAGACTCTGTTCATTTATGTACTGATTCCTTTATCCTAAGACTTCCCTAAGTGCCTCTGTTCTTTCTTAGTCTGAGCTTAAACAATTTACCGTCCTTGGGGCACCTGGGTGGCTCAGTCAGTGAAGCGTCTGCCTTAGGCTCAGGTCATGATCTCAGGGTCCTGGGATCGAGCCCCTCATCGGACTCCCTGCTCAGCGGGGAGCCTGCTTCTCCCTCTCCCACTGCCCCTACCCCTGCTTGTGCTTGCTCTCTGTCTCTCTCTGTCAAACAAATAAATAAAATCTTTAAATATTAAAAAAAATAAACAACTTAGCATCCTTTGATTAAGTGCATTTCCAAGTAAAAAGCAGCAGGCCGCCCGCCTCTCACGTGCCCTTGTCCCCTGTGCAAAGGAGTCTGAGTGGCCAGCAGGTGGGGGTTCACGCCTCTGTCCAGGGGCAGCACCACACACAGCTGACCTGCCACCAGTGAAACCATCGTGTGAGGGGGTCCCGCTCTTTCTCCACGATTCCCTCCTGCTTTATTTATTTATTTGTCTTTACAATAGGGAAGCTTTACCTTTGTGATTAGAACTGTTGCAATATCGTGATGCTGGCATATACACTTGCCGAAGTGGTGTTTTGTGACTGCAGTTTGAACCAGCAGCCCCACCTGGTCCTGTCTTAGGATCCCATCTTCCCGACGGCCTTCTGCTTCCATGTGGTTATTTCCACCGTTCTAGGTTGAGCAGTGCCTCCCCAAAGTGTATGTTCCCCCAGAACCTCAGACTGCAACCTTTTGGAAATACGTGCTTTGCAGATGTAGCCCAATTAAGATGAAGTCATATTGGGTTAGGGTCAGCCCTAATTCCAATGGCTGGTGTCCTTAGGAGAGGAGGAGAAAACACACAGAGAGAAACACAGAGATGAGGAGGGAGGAAGGCCACGTGGGCACAGGTGCAGAGTTGTTCCCATCAGCCCGAGATTGCCAGGGGCTGCCAGGGGCTGGAGGAGACCAGGAAGGAACATCTAGACGGAGCGTGGCTCACCACCTGGATTTCAGGTCTCTGACCTCCGCAACTGGAAGAATAAATTTCTTTCGTTTGAAGCCACTGTTTGTGGTCCTTTGTTACCGAGGCCCCAGGAACATACGCAGTGTCCAGCTTGGGTTGCTCCAAGGGGACTCGCCGTGTACATTCCAGGACAGGCCTCGGCATGGGGAGGCGGGGCTGGCTCAGCAGCTGTGGTTCTAGGAGAAGCATCTCCTTGTGGCTCCCTGACAGCGGGGTCATGGGTGCACCGTCACCCTCTCTGCTCCTCAATTTCCACATTCATTTTTTTTAAAAAAAAGGCAATTGAAATAGTTGGTGTATAACATTCTGTTGACAAATACCAAAACTCTGTTAATAGATATATTTATATTTGCCCCTTTGATAATAAGAACCCTCTGAAAAACATTTTCATGTTAGATCAAGATCAAATGGACAGGCATCTTTGATGATTTCTGTAAGTAATTTAAAAAGAATTTGATTTCAGCTATTTTTTGTCACTTTTGAAATATGTTTCATGTATGTTTGAATTCAAAATGTATTTAAAATTTTAAAAATGTGGTTTCTAATAGCAAAGGCATGATAAATGTCTGCTTAAAGTACAATTACAAACTAGTTTCGGATATTTTTTTGGAGGGAGGGGTATATATCATTTCGTGCTCTGGGTGGAATGGTGGTGTCCTTCGGAAATTTCTGTGTTAAAACCTAACCCCCAGCGTGATGGTATTAGGAGGTGGGGCCTTTGGCAGGAACGGTTGGGAGCACCTTGATCTTGGAACCTCCAGACTCCGGAACGGTGAGAAATAAGTGTCTACTGTTTATACGCCTCCCGGTCTATGGGACTCTGTTATAACCGTCCAAACGGACCCAAACCTTCTGTACAGGCAGCTGGGTTGACAAAGTGAAAACCTGGTCTATTAACTCTGTGAACTGGCAGCTTGGGAAAGCTGGTGAGGACCCAGGCCTTTCCCAAATGCGCCCACCGGGAGGCCTGCAGCGCCCAGGGCCTGTGGGACGCCCCCAGCTCAGAGCAAGGACAGAGTCGGTAGCGACGAGCAGGGAGTGAGGCGCGTGTCCGGGTCGTCACGGTCTCTCCCGCATCTCTCTGGCATTTCTTCCTCTGGTGGCTCTTTCTCTTCCTGAGTCTCTCCGTGTCCTCCGCCTGAACCTCATTCACCCGTGTGTGTGCCTGCGCCCCCTTCCTTCCAGCTCCGGCTCAGGGCAGAGACGTCATGGTCAGCGGCCTGGGCCGCGGGCAGTCACAGGGAGAACATGGCAGCCCGGGCTTCTCAGGACGCCCACTTGGGAGCCGCTGCAAATACATGGCAGCCGCCCCTCATGGTGGCAGAACAGCTCTGCTCTGAAAGGGTTCCTTCCCTTGCCTATAATCCTTCATTGCAAACAACAGAACATGAAAATGCATTCAAAAGAAAAATGCTGTGTTCTCACCTCCACAATATATTGATTTTGTACATTCTCTTCCAGGCTTTGCCACTTCTACACAGATACTTTACAAGATCATATTCAACCACTATATACATTTCTGTATTCTGCATTTTTTTTTCATTTAACATACACATTCTTCCTGATGCTATGCGATTTTATACACAGATTTTAAATGAATGTGATGTTTCTTCTAATGAATGTGTTGGACTTTATCTTTTCCTTTACCTATAGACATTTAAATAATTTTTTCTACAAATAATTATTAAGGTTATATTATATGGTAGTCCTTTGGGTCCAGATGATTAAACACAAAGTATACAACTTTAAACCCATTTTATAACACCAAGTTTTAGAGTCGCATTGTCTGTCAGTGGATTCCTCGTGTGTATAAAGATGACACATTGTTCTTGATATATGATAACCGATTTGCTTGGCATCAATTCCTCAGACTGAGGTTTTGGGGTCAACCCTCTGTCACCATGCTACTGGTTGGTGTCCTAGAGCCAGTCATCAACCATGTTCAGGGTTGCACAGTGGGTGATCCTTCTTTGCTGATTACTCTCTCATTAGGACAAAATTAAGTACTCCAGAAATAAGACATAGATTAACTAGTAATACTCAGTTCCCATGGCATTGTGGCCACACCAGATCCCTCCATCATCGTATGGGTAAGAAACATCAGGCAAAGCATCTCAGAGAGGCTCATGGGAGCAGTGAGTTGCCATAACAAGCTGCTGATGGAACAGAACCCTCTCCATGGATTCCTGAATTCCAGGACATGCTTTCTGGGGGGCCAGCCTGTCAGTGCTGGAGTGCCACCAGACCCCGGGCCTTTCCAACAAGTCAGCCACTGATGACATACGTTCTCTACTAGAGTACGAACACTTGTCTTCTTCTGTAGCCAGAAAGAATCCACTCACTTACTCATGCAGCAAGCATTTGGTACCTACAATGTGGTCAGAACTCAGGTTGGAGAAGTAACTCCTCTAATAAGGGTCTTGCTCCCTGAGCAAATGCAGATAAGCAAGAAACTAAGGAACTAAGTAAATCCATGCCAGGCAGAGGAAGGAAGTTGGTTTATGAAGGTGGTCAGGAAAGGCTTTTGGATGAGGTGACATTTGGGTGGAGTTCTACGGAGGGCGGGGGGGAATGTCATGGGTTTATTAAGGAAAGAGCATCCCAGCCAGAGAGAAGCCTGAGAGCAGAACCTCAGCACAGGAAGGGAAGCAACAAAGAACAGGGACGGACAGGGCCACAAAGAGGATGGAGCTGATGGTGGGACCTGTGGTGGGCTGGATGGTACAGGACCCTTGGGGCTACTGTGAAGTCTGCCGTCTCTTTTTCCAAGGAAATGAGAAGCCACTGGAAAATCTTGAGCCAAGAAGCAACTTGATCTAAATTGTGATTTGTATGTGTGAGTGCCCGTGCACGCACAAGTGTCCCCTGGCTCCTGTGAGAATAGGAAGGAGATGGTCAAGGAAAGAAGCTCTAAGATCCATCAGGAGACTAGGAAATGAATATTGAAACAGTGCGGGTAATAAATGGTGGCAGCGTGGGCTGGAGTTGTGGTTAGCAAGCTGTTAAGATGGGGTGGGTACACGGAAAGTATCCAGAAGGCGGAGCCAACAGGATTCAACAAGGAATTGGTTAAATATGACGGATAAAATTAGAATCATGAATGACTGGAATTTTTTTTCCTCAGTAGTCAGGGTGACTTGTGGGGGATATTGAACAAACTGATGAGCATTTTCGGCCCATGGCAGACTACCTGAAGTCCGTTTAGAATCGTTCTACAGCATTTGTCCTGGTTTGCATTTGGGCATACCATTGTAATGAACAAACACATCCATGCAACTATTTTCTTCTCTTTGAAGGTGATTTTACCTCTCGGCAGCAGGAGAGGTTCAATGAAGGACCAGCATGGCATTCTGAGCTGTGAGTAGCCCAGCATTGGGAGGAGTTGGGTGTCCCTGGACCAGTCCTATTGCAGAAGGACGAGGAACCGGGGCACCTGGATGGCAGGATGGGAAGTTTAGTTAACGGAGGCTGAAGCAGGTGGTCTTCATGCCTGCACAGGCAGTGGAGTCCAAGTAGTGAGGGCTCCAGAGAAAAATGTTGGCACAGTGATGAGAGAGGAACGGGAGGGCTCAGATTCAGCAGTGGGAGAAAGCATGGGAGTTTGCAAAGGAATCATGAGCAGGGTCATGCTTTATGATCTCACTGCAGTCGCTGTTAGTTTTTTTTTTTTAATTTGTTCTTTCCTGTCCTAGTTTAACACTCAGGTTGTGTGGGTGGCAGGACTTGAGGAGTTATGGAAATGGGGAGCGTATGGGGCGTGGGCTCTGCTTCTGCATGTTCATTGGGGCCCATGTGGACGCCCCCCACAGCACACTGCTCTTCCCAATCCCTTCAGACTCCTGGACCAGGCTTCTCCTTCCTCCCTTTGAATCACAGAATCCCTGCGGGCTTGGTTTTTACACAAGGTTATAGAGGGGACACCAAAATGTGGCAAAAGGGAAATATTCGTGGAAAATATCTTGGCTAAAACACATCACAACAGTGTATCTGAGAAGACGGTTGGCCAGATCATGGAATTACGTTGGAATATACAGATTGGTTTTCCCCCAAGAGAGCAAGAGGAACAAAGAACCGAGAAAAGATATGACTAAAACTCCAAGTGCATGTTTGATCTGGAAGTAGCAGCAAAAAAGATGAAGTGGTCAAAATAGTTTTTCTACAAAAGTGGATCAGGTAAGGTAGGCTGATAGAACCTAGAGAAGGTTTGGTCTTCAAATTGCCCTTTGTATGCCTTTTCTGCTGCCCACTGGTATCAAAGGTACCATCAGTATGGGGAATAGAGTTCAATGCCAATTATTAATGATGGTACATGTGACGGAGAAGCAAGAGGGTGAAATTTGCTGATGACACAAAATTATTAGGTTAGTCAAGACCAGAGAGGATGATGAAACATCATGGATGGGCTGAACAAAACCCAGTAATTGGGCAACATGATGGCAGATGAAATCCACCGTAGAAGGTGAAACTTACTGGAAAGAACAAATTAAATGCCTCGTCTATGCTGAAGGGCTCTGAATTGGTTGTAGCCTCCTGAGAATAAGATCTAAAAATCATCATAGCTCAGTGAAAACATCTGCTCTATGCAGAACACCAGTCAGAAAGAATGAACAAGATGTCAGGCTGTGTGAAGACGGGATAAAAAATGCATGAATGATTTAAAGTCATTATCGCGAAGACCCCTTTTATAATCTTTTGTAAAAACCAAGGAAAGAAAACATTAGAAGAGGGGAAAACACTGTAACAGGGGTCAATTGGCTATGCATATGTTACGACTGCAGCACAGAGAGAAGAGAAAGAAACAGCACCGTTTCCTACGCTCACTTCCTATAAATGGATAATATAACGTGGTGTGTGCAGAAAGATGAAAGTCAGCTTGAGTCATCTTCATTCAGGAAGTGATTGTAGAGGACTAAATATGTCATGACATTCCAGGGAGAACATATTTCAGGCAAAAGACTGTGAGGATTTCCTTCTAAGGAAACTGGCTTAGTTTCTGCAGGTGGCGAGCAGCATCCATTGGAACCAAGTGTCCAGGACGGAGTTTCAAGGGTTTTCTGCCAACACAGCTGGCCTAAGACATCACGCAGAAACGCGTAGACAACCTCATCCCACGTTCACAGTTCCCATTCCCCACTTCCCTCCACCAGCCCCGCAGCCTTCACAGTGGCTCTGCACGTTCTCTGTGTGACACACTCCGTTCACGACCCTCCCAAGCCCCAGGGTTAGCCCTAATTAGAAATATTGACAAGTTAGTTTTCTCCTATCATTGATTTTGTGTTTATTGAGATGCCTCCTAGAATTTTATAGATGCAGAACTGGCTTTTCTGACTCTTCCTTTATGACCCCATGGCAGTTTTTATTCAGTGAGATGAACCTCCAAGGAGAATTAGTCCGCCTTTTCGAGGACTGATAAAGGAGTTACTATCACCAAAGCATTAAAATCCTCAACTTACTGTGAGTAAACTCTCCTTTAAAACAAATTAGAGTGTGCTTTGAAAGGTGACTTACGTACGGCTCTTTCTGAAATAAAATTTCACCTAATTCCATGCTGCATCTCAATTAACCAGAAACAGACTCAATCAGAGCAGTGCTTCTCCAAGGGCAACCCCAGAACCCCAGGCAGCCCGTGCAGGAGGAGCCTGGTGCCGGCTGAGGTTCCAGAACATCGTCTAGGTGGTCTCCTTTCCAGCGCGGAGTCCTACTGACAGTCGCCCCCCAAACCGCATGCTTGCATTCCTGCATGCTCCCTTGTGTCTTTCCCAATGCGTATCCACTGCAGACACACTCTGTCGCCTACAATGATGGTGGATTGCACTGTGACCGGTGCTTCTCTCCTGCCTCTGTGGACCCTTTGCCAGGTCACTCTGCAGTGTCCTCTGACCTCAGGTCCAGTTTCTTCTCCAGGTTCGGTTTAGCCAGTAGACTGAGGAAGAAGTGATGGTGTGCGCTTTACGAGCCCGGGCCCAGAGAGGCTCCACGTGTTTCATGGGCTCCCTTGAGCCTCTGCCCTCACCGTGGAATGGGGGCACCCGAGTCTGCCCGCTAAATCCTTGAGGAGAAAGAAATCAGAGCTGCCCCTGCCAAGCCCCACTGGGATCCGCGACTTCCCACTGGATGGACATCCAGAGCTGGCCCAGCCAAGGCCGGCCCCCACCAGTCAGCCCAGGCCTCTCACCGGTGCAGGAGCCCAGCTAGACCAGCAGAGAACCCCGGTCCCTTGCACGCTCAGGGACCTACAAGATATTATAAACAACTATGTTCTTTTGTACCACTAGATGCTAGGCTTGTTGTACCACAAGAGCTAACTGGTGGGCTTACCATTTATGGCCTCACTCTCCTTCTGGAAGGTAGGTGTTCTTTTCTGTTTTATTTACCTTTTCTCTCCTAGACCTTAGAGAAACATCTGGCCCTTAGTAAGGACTCAGAAAATATTTTGAACAGCAGCATCAATCACTCAGTCAATTAACTTTGGACATCGAATAGCTCTGAGCTGAAATTTCATTGTTTTGACTGCTTGGAAGCAGGGGTTGGAAGACCGTTCTCGGTAAAAGCCAGATAATATATATCTTAGGTTTGCAGACCCCAGTTCTTTGTTTGTTGTTTCTGTTTCTGTTTTTGTTTTTTATAACCATTTAAAAATGTAAAAAAAAAACCATTCTTGGTTCCAGGGACAAATAGAAAACAGCCCCTGGGCTGTTCGCTGCAGACCCCTGCCTGGAGAATGCCTCTTATTCGATGCACATTGGAGCCGCGCGTTGGGCTGCCCAGATGGCCCTCGGAGCACTCGCTTATGGAACTCGTTATTAAATTCTTCGTCGACACGACGGCGGCAGCTGCTGCTTCACTTGTGTTGAGATTTGTCTCCAGTCCCATCCCAGGAGGAGCGATATTCTTGAGCAACTGTGTTGATTTAGCTGGTGGACATAAAGTGTGGGGAACGGTTCTATTTACATCTCTTCAAGACTCGTGTTTTGGCCACTGTCCAACCGGGAATCCTCGGTAATGTTTGCTTAAAGTTTCTTTTACCTTTGTGTTATAAGTCTGGTGTTTTGTTGTTTTTTTCCCTCTACTCCAAATTTGCCTTCTATTGATTTATCCCATTGTATAAATTATACAGTGATCTGGATTCTTATTGGAAAAGGTGAAAAGTACATGAATAGACTTTTTTCATTTCTTAGAGATTTTATTTATTTATTTATTTTAGAGAGAGAGAGAGAGAAGCAGACTCCCTGCTGAGCAAGGAGTCTGATGCAGGGCTTGATCCCAGGACCCTAAGATCATGACCCAAGACCAAGGCAGATGCTTAACCGACTGAGCCACCCAAGCACCCCGAATAGATTTTTAAAGCACAGTAGTTACAAATTAAGAATATTGAACAAAATTGCTTAAAACTTTTCTGACTTAAGAAATCCATCACGGACTGTTACTGTATCACAATGAAGTAGTTATACCTGAAGAATAACAATTTACAGACTTTTTCTGATGCGGATGCCTGTTCATCCATGTTCTGCTCTGGATGGAGAGAGACACAGAGATAGTCGGCCCTCTACGGCACCCACCCACAAAGTCAGCGTGAGAGGTGTGTGTAGTTGTGCCCCGGAAAGAGTGATTTATCTGTAGCATATGCAGAGATTCTCATGACAAGGACAATTCTCTCTGTATCATTAATGAAGCTAGTACTTACTACGTTGTAAAGTAATTATTTGCCCACATGCTTCCACTAGACTAGAAGCTGAATGTTGTCAGGTCTCTCTTTCCTTTGTGTCCCCAAATACATGGAATGGTCCCTGGTAGAGCCTCAATACTTGATAGAAATCTGCTCAGTGCATTCATGCTTAAAAGCCTTGGATTTTTCTGAAAGGATCGTTATTTCATACGAATTGAAGATTTCGTGTTTTTGTGTTTTACCTTGTTAATTTGCTTCTCAGAGCAAGAGCATGTGTGCCAAGTGAGGAAACTGAGTCTTAGGAGTAGCTGGGCTTATTCAAATCCAGGCACCCAGTAACGGCAAGTCATAAACCAGAATCCAGCCCTTCTGATGCCTAGTGCAAGTTCACTTGTAGGATAACAACCTGTTCATTGGTATGAAAATATAAGCTGATAGAGCTCGAACCATAGCGGAAAAAAAAGACGTTCTCCAGCCAACACTGTTTCAGTCACTTAGGCGTGGAATTCTTGTATTAAAGCAACTCCTATGGATTCATCTCCCTGAGTCTCTCTTGCTCCAATGCAGGGGTTTGCTAATGCAATTATCAAAACTACAAAGTAGATCTTCATATCCCAGTGCTTCTCTCCTTGTGTTTATTCCCATGGCCTCCAAGACCCCCCTGGCATTCATCCCCTGGGATGATAGATTGTCATGGTCATTCCTAAAGTCTGTCTACATTCCACCTTGGTCAACCATTTTAGAGAGCCTCTCTATTGATAATTCCTGAGACTCCACAGGAAGGAGACATTCTCTCTGTTTTGTCTCTTCCAGCCCTGCGCCGGCCATTGTCTCAGCCTTGGCCTCCCAGCCCGCATCCCTTGGCCTCCGGCTTCGGGCCGCTGGCTGAATGCTGGAGGAAAGGAGGAGTCAGAGTATTTCAGGCCAAGCTCTGTGCTCCAGAAAGTGTTTCTGATGGTCTTTAGGTCCTCCCTGGTCATGATGCTCCTGGGCAAACCTCACTACGGCCAGAGCCCTGTCCTCAGTCTTGGGTTTGCTAACACAACCCCCACACTCCGCAGTTAAGGGTGTATTTTGAAGACCCTGCCACGGCTGGTCTCTGAGTCACCTCACGGTCCCCTGGGTGGCTTCCTGGCTCTTGCACCCCCTGTGCAACAAGTTCCCTGCTTGACTTTCCCGTTCAAAATATCTGACTGGGTTTGTTTGCTCTTGGAACCCTGAGTAACATAAATCAGTGACTCTTCTTCAGTTGAATTGGAGGGAACTGAGTCCCACGAAATCAAATGTCTTGTTGACAACAACTACATGTCTGGGAAGGGGTAGTGTCAGGATTTTAACGCAGCAGGCCCGTCTGTCTCTGGGGTACATGCTTTCCTACCATGGCCTGGTCACAGAGTGGTGCACAGAGCAACTGCCGAGCTGGGCCGTGCTGGTTCTGCCGGTGTTAATACTGCGTAATAGTTGCCACCCTCTGGCTCAGGGACAGACAGGAGGGTGAGTGTTTTGACACTTGTTTCTTGGGGACTACCAGCGACAGACCGTCTAAACCCATGTTATTTGGGTCAGTGGGCCGTCGCTGACCTTCACGTGGTAAACCCCACCCAGTTCGGAGGGCTGCAATTAATATCAGTGATTAATGTTGCATAAGACTGAGCAGGACAGGACCTAGACAGGAAGGAATGGTCTCTGGGAGGCACTTGGACGTGCCATAACTAATCAAAATCATCACGGCAGGAAGTGTGGCCAGCCGCTGCGAGGATTAATAATGGCAATCTTTCCCAGCATACAGAAATCCATAATCACGCTGTCCATTTTTTGAGAATTGCAAATTGAGTTGCTATCTTTAAAAAAAGAAAAGAAAAAAGAAAGAAAGCCCTCATGCCTTGCACCTTGCAACTGCTTTGGAATATTTACTGTTTTGTTGGAATAAGAGCTCTAATGCTGAACATCTCAGCATTTCACCTCTGAGGCTTCTGGACCGTGTCAGAGTAAAAGCAATCAATATTGGTTAATAAGCCAGATCAGTGTTATTAGTATTCTTTACAACCTCGGCATACTTCATTTTATGTACAGATTGCCTATGAAAACTTGGGCTTATATCTTGTCTAGACAATGCCTTACATGGCCATTCCAATTAATAATGTGCCAGAATTATCTTATGCTTAATGCAGCTGGCTCTATATTGACTCTGGAAATTAAATTTACTCCACAATGGTATTGACAGCTGGGTCTCTGGCATATTTAATGGACTTGAATGAAGATGGGGCTGTATCTCTTGCCTTCAAGCAAAATGTTGATAACTCATCATTTTCATAAAAAGTGAAAAAGTGCTTTATCTATAAACGTTCCATCTCTCAGTAGACTAAATCAATGGAAAAGCTGGTTGCAATCGGTTGAACTCACCTCTGTGAAAGAAAACAAAAAGGAAACTATCCCAGGAAGTCTGTAAAACAAGGGCTTGCTGGTTCATTAAATGTGTACTTCAGGAATCTCAGTGCATTTCAAAGGAGTAGTTTGAGTCCCACAGAGTAAAACAGTGTCCCGTGAATTTGATTTGAACATAATGAAAATTCTCATAAATGTGTATGTCTAAAGTCAGCCTTGGAAATGTGGCTTTCCAAGTTTTAACCGGTTTGTTTCAGCCACAGGGGCGTTCAGTATGGACTCTGCCCTGCACCATCCGTCCCGCTCACAAAAGTCGCCTCCTGGGGAAGCATAGTGTAGACCACCTGAAGGAAGGCCTTTGATGTAGATGGGTTTGCTTTAATGAAACCAAAGTTTTGACAAGCACACACTGATAGATTTTGTGGCCTCCCAAGCCCCTGGCTCCATGTAAGAATGCATGAGGGGGGAGGGGCCTAGTCTCCTAACTCCTGGACACTTGCTGTGTCGTACAGTTCATTGTAAGACAGGTCGTTCTTCGGAAGTGGCTTCTGAACTGACACAGTCCAGAGTAGTTCTGGGGCAGAAGCCTCCCAAGAGTGTGTGTGTGGAAGGAAAGGGGGTCAGAGGTCTGTGTGAGTTGAGTGATGGACAAGGCGGCTCACCCACTCACCTCATACTCCCAAGCCACACCCCCAAAATATTTTCTTGTGACATCATGAGCTAGGGCGAAAGGCTTTCTTCTTGTGAAACTGGAAATAACCCTAGAAGAGTGTTGTTCAGCACTCAGTTTGGGGTGACAATTTATCAGAGCCTTTGCACTCCAGTTTGGGGTTGCAGCCCGACCTTGTAGGAACAGGCACAGAAGAGCTAAGGCTGGGGATGCTTGCGAGCAGGAGATCAGCTCCGTGGGAAGAGGGCGGCCGTGCATGTGGTTCAGCTGTGTAGACAGTGGCCCTGGAGTGAGGCCTCACTTCTTGATGACCTCACGTGGGGACTGGGCGATGCTGTGTGTCACAGGGGACAGCAGGCTGCAGAGGCCAGAGAAGATGCCCACTTGCAAAGTGAAGAAGTCGCAGGAACCAAGAGAAAGCCTGAGCTGGAAGTTGAGGATGACAGGACTCCTTGTGTTCACTGTGATCACATTCCAGAAGGACTGGCACTCGTGTATAGACAAGAGTGTGTTCAGACGAACCCCCCCCTTGCTGCGATGGTGCGGGATGCAGTGGACATGGCCTTCCCATGGGGTAGAATGGCAAGGGCGGGAGTGGGGGTCTGTAAAATGAGGAATCGTGGCATTCTGGCCACGGAGAGGCTTGTATTCTGTGACCTTATTTGATTCTTGGGACAAGTGAGGCAAGTGGGGGTTAAGGGTGAGCTGATCCTCCTTCGAAAGTGATGTCCACATGTAGGAGGTTCTTGGGGCGGCCGGAGCCAAGCACCAGGACCCTGGCCTTCCAGCAACAGAAATCTCTTCTCTCACAGACCCAAGGGGTAGAAGCCTGAAATCCACGTGTCAGCAGGGCCACGTTCCCCTCGCAGATTCCAACAGAGGCCCTCTCACGCTTCTTCCGACTTCCAGCTTCTGGTGGTTGGTGGCACTCTCTGGGGACCCAGCTTGGTGACAGCATACATGCCCATCTCTGTCCTGTCATCACTGAGCCTCGTCCTGTGTGCCCGTGCCTGCATTTCCCTCGCCTTGCAGGACCCCAGTCATGGGACGATGACTTCGTCTTAACTAGATTCCATCCATGAAGACCTGATTCCCAGTTAAGGTCACATACACAGGTCCTGGGGTTAGAACTTCCACTTACGTCTCTGAAGGACACAATTCCACCAGTGCCATGGTATTCTACAGACGGGGAGAGACTCAGGAAAGACCTTTTTGCATGCCTAGAATAAGCAGTTACTGGTATCCACCCCCGCCCCCACCTCAGCCCTGCTCTAACAGCTTCTCCCAAATTTTCATACTGTATTTTTATGTGCATTCTCTTGAGATTTCCTCTTGATCCACTGACCACTGAGAAGCGTGTTAATTTCAAAGGGCAGACTTCTGGAAGGGAGCTCAAGAATGACACGTCACCTGTGGGGCACATCACCAGCCCCGTCCCTCCTATGTCAGGTCCAGGAGATGGTCGGGAATATCCACGTGGTCGTTCCCTTAGAGCGACGGCACCTGTGCCAACGGGCATCGGCGGGGCTTACACCACCTCGTGGGGGAGGCAGCTGGCTCGAACTGGGGAGACTTCCCCTCTGAGAGCCAGGGGGGAAACTGAAGGGTCCCTTCTGGTCATAAGTGTTCAGAACAACTTCCTCTGGTGGTTAATTTGTAAAATGTTCCCACAGCCTGAGGTCCCTTCACACTGGTCACCGCTCTCTCCACCACACGGACCCTTCAAAGCATCATTAGGTGCCTAGGCCCGTTCTGTTATATTTGTTAGATGCTTTTGCATTCTCTTGCCAGTGTAATCATTCATCCAGTACTGAAAATCTCCTGATTGTTCCTGTGGTGGGTAAATCAGGTAACTCAAGAACGTTAAGAAACAAAACGGTAATATAACTCCACCTATAAAACTCGGAGTCCGTCTCCAGAACATCAAGATAAGAAAACACACTGAACAATAATGTTTTATTTTGACACAATGAGAAAGCTTTCAGTGCCAAGTCAAGCAATGATCTTAGCACTGCCAATTTTTTTATTCCTACCAACAACAAAAATAAAGAGCACTTCTGTAACATAAAATCGCCCATTGTTCCACTAGTCTGTCTCTGACAAGATTTAACTAATCATCCAGAGTAGATAATAGTTTCCTCTTACATGCATTTTTAATATTGTTTTTGTCAAGGGACCTTCCCGTAATAAGGCCCCTTACATGTACTGTTGCTACGTGTGGTAGAGAATTAGGAATATCAGGGGGACACTGTCTTAGAAGCATTCTCGCTCCTTCCTTCTGCAAGCATGTAACAACGGTGTACGTCACCTGGGAACTAGGCGCTGTGTGCAAAGCATGAATTACAGAGTCCATAGACCTTGGTGCTCAGGGGATTCATAGTCCCGAGAGCAGCAGAAGAAGATTGGCCACAGGGCAAGGTAAAGGTCACAAATGCTGCCTGAGGGGTATGTCTGCACTGGGGGACTCAGAAGAGGAGGAAAGCGCTTCTAACACCAGATTAAGGAAGCCATGAGAAGAGCAGCTGCTGGAGCCAGGCTTTGCCAGTGTGTTCTCAGGCCGGCAGACAGCAGACAGAGCGGGGCATGGACATTGGGGCTGGGAGGCCGCGGAGCAGGCGAGCTAGTGAGCGCCCCCTCCTGTTCTCTGCACCACTGGCCCGCGCGCCATGACGGATCTTACGACCGCCAGGTCCCAGGGTACCGTGGAGGTTGGGGCAGGGGGCTGGGGTCAGAGCAGGGCAGGGTTTGGATTTGGAACCACAGAGCTTTCTTCAGAACATCACTGATGTTTTCTTAAGTAAGACCATTCCTATTGTTTTTGTTTGAGTTTTAGTGCTGTATTCATTGTATGCTCATCCTCTATTTGTTGCTGTTGTTCAAGAGAAAAGCAAGGAAAGAATAGACATGAAAGGGAGGAGAAAGAGAAGCATCCTTTGCCAAAACTTCTGGGACTCTTGCCGTGAAGCTGAGCATTATCTCCTGTCATATATGGGACTTTTGGTTGGAATGCGTAGACATGGAATGCACACTCACACGCAGGCGTGGACGGCCGGGCATGTCACTGGGTGGAAGCCCCTGGCTGGGAGCCCAAGGCCCACACGGAAGGCCACACTCACGGATGCTTGCGAGAGGGCTGACATGACCAAGATGTAATTTAAGGAGAAGGAGTTGGCATTCATTGTCTCAAGTTGTTTCCTTTTCAAGAAATAAGAGGTCTGCAGTTTCGGCCGTTTCTCTGTACAGTATTCTCTTTTCCCATTACGGAGTTTCTTCAACATACCATGTTATATGAGGCTACCCAAGTTTATCCGTGTCAGCCTCATCCCAGGGTCAGAAATTACAACCCTGACATCTTAGTTCTCCCCGAGTCTTGAGTTACTAGTACCCCTCACAAGAACTTCTAGTAAAGTGAACACGCGCTGATTGACTCTCAGCTAACTTTACTTTTGTATAAAAGAAGATATTTGATCTGTAGTTGATTCAAATACAGAATTTAAAACACACATGTGAAATGATCTTTTTCACGTGCAGAAAAATCCCAATGTTGTAACTCAGCCAAATTACAGAAATATCAAAACAGATCAGAAGCTTCTGAATAAGATAAATCAGTTGGACATATATTTTCTCTGTTTTGCTTCTTTACAATCTAGTTATGATTTTTAATAATTTTACTAACAATGTTTCACAATGGCCAGATAAAGGTTTTTTGGTCTGTTTTGGTTTCGGTTTTGATTGCTAGTCTCTCCATGATGGGACTCAGAAATCCTCAAAGTGTTGGTGAACAGTGAAATCTCTCTATTGAAGACAAACATGTTTCTGAACAACTATACACTTTTGTGATAAAATGTTGTTACATTTCTGTATGACAGAAAAATCATGAGATTTAAATATGTTAGCCTAAATTCAGAATGCATTTCACTTTAAATTGAGCAGTTTGAAGGAAGACTGCCCCATGCTTCACACAGGCTTTCCAGTTTTCCCAGTCTGGTTCTTCTCTTAGCCTAATTTCTGCATTAGTCCCACAGAGGTTTAAACAAAACAGTTTTGGGCTGCGGGGAGCAAGAACTCTTCGTTCCACTGGGAAACACCTGGATTTGTGTCCTGTAAGTGGTGACCATCTAATCCAGAAAGAGTGCTTCACGAATTATAAGAGAAAGTTTTTCCTCATGTGAATTTCACGTGTCCATATTAATCTGCGGGCTGCCTGGCTGGCTCAGTCGGTGAAACACGCGACTCCAGATCTCAAGGTTGTGAGTTCAAACCCCATGTCGGGCATAAAGTTTACTTAAAAAAATAAAAAGTAAACAAAATAAAAAAGGTTTTGTTTTTTGTTTTTTTTAATGTGGCACATGGTCCTCGTGAAGAAACGGCACATGCCATCTTTTCATGCTCGCTGGCCACCTTAGCTTGACTGCACGATGGGGAGAATTCTGACAAGGGCCCATGGAATAACCAACAGTTTTCGGGCTGGGCTGTGACATCAGAGAAGTTGTGTTTGCTCCAACGGTGAATCTGACTTCTCTACATTCCTTACCTGGGGCACATCCCGGCATCTCCGGGGTGGTACGCTGCTCCCATCTGCAAAATGATGACGGCAGTGCCTGGCCCGTTCACTGTAGGAATGAGAGGGAACCGGGCGTGGAAAGTGCTTAGACGTGGCGAAGGTTCCAGATACACAAAAGGAGGTGGTGTGATTCATCGGCTGTTTGTGTGCCTGACTTTCACAAGGGAAGGCCAGAAGGACCAACTTTGCCCTGAACGTGGGAGAGGAGGGGTGTGTGTCAAACCTGGACGCAAGAGAGGGAACAGTGACAAGCCTCTTCAAACAATGCCTCAGGGTGGATCAAAGCGGTCTTCTCTTGGAAACTGCAGGCGTTCCCCTCTTCATCTTTGGGGGCTTTCCTGTTCACATAGCTCACCCTACCCACATGAAGGGAAGCCTGCTCCGAGGTATGCGAACATGCTTGTAGGGTTGTGTCATCTACGCTGGCCATATGTGAATGGTGGGTTCCACATCAATAGTTCTGGAAAACATATAAGTGACTAGGGTTTTCAAAGGGTATGCTTCAGTGACTGTGCATTCCTGGGGCCCATCTATAAAAAGATGTTCAGGCACGCATTCAGCACTTGGTCTTAATTTTCTGTTGATTTCTAAGCTCTACCAAACCACAAACAGCTCTGTGGGCTTCACCGAGCTGCTTTGACAGATGGAGCCGCAGCAGCAGATCTTACTCCAGATCCGAATTACATGCAACGAAGGGGAAGGAAAGGGAATGGAGCCCCAAGGCTTTACGCGTTACCCTAATACTTCCTTTTATTAGTTTTTTAACGCGACTGGTATCCTGCATGCATTTTGGAGTATTGAATGTATGACAGACGCGCTGTGGACCCCAGCTGAATAACGAGAGGCTCTCCAGCTCGCCGGAGTCATTAGCCTTGGGCCTCTGCGTCCCCAGGAGCTTCCTTGTGTGCAAGTGAACAAGTTTTCTGTGCTCACAATGTGACCCTGAGCTGGCCGCTGATCCACTGCAGGAAATGGACAGAGAGTAAGGTCCTAAGATGTTATTAAACACAGGAAAAGTATGTGTGACTATCCCAAAGAGACACTTGTGAAACTTTCTGTCGCCACCAACCATGTCCTCTGCACTGTAGTGCTGCCGGTCTCAGGCACGACCCAGACGTCTTCGGAGTGAGCTGCACGGGACCCGGTGGCCTTTCATTACGCCTGCGGCGATCTGGCCTTAAAGAAAGCACTCCCATGTCATGGAAGTCAATATTGTTTTTCACAGACATTATGCATAGCATAAATGAAAAAATAATTAAACCCATCCTTGGCCAAAAGTGGGGGAAGGGGAGCTCACTAGTAGTATATTTTTATAAAAACTGAAGAGCTTGAGATATCTTTTACCGTGTTGTGTAAATTCTGATTTCAGTTGTCGTATCAGATTTTCTTCAAGGGTGACACTCCTTTATTTCTCAGGATCACACAGAATGCCTCCAATTCCCAAAGAACACTCAGGAGAGTTAGGTCGTTACCCCTACAGACTGAAACACATCTCCAAGACCGATCATTATTTCGTAACAACTCCTTTAGGCTGGAGTCATCTGAAAGGAGCCCAGATAAGAGCCAGAGTCCGTTCTTCATGCTAGGCTGTGCTTGGAGAGGCCGGTCAAATTACAGCAAATAAACACTGACAACAAAATAGAGGAGTAATATTCACTCCACCTCATTAGTCAGCCTTCTCATCTAAAACCTTTCCAGTTAAAGAAACGCTATTTTGTTTTAATATATTGTGTAAGTTTCCAGGCCAAGAAGGTGGCAAAAGTCAACACGGCATTTGGAAAGACAAGGACATTGTTTATATATAGTGTATTTTCGTAGAACAAAGGTTTTTCATTTTTCCTGAGAAAATGTGTGACCATCATAGTTAACAGTCCCAAGACTTTCCCTTATGCAGGGCAAAAGTTGAAATGACTCTGGAATTGAAGTTATAATAAAGAGAGAGGGCGAGAGGGCGAGAGAGGGGATTGAAGTCTTAATAGCAGTTAATCACATAATCAGAGAAGGAAAAACAAGTCACTACCAACTCCCTCTCTGATTTATTTACTGAAAAAACAGCCTTTAAGAATAGGTTTTCATTTATCTTTTATATCTCATCCACTAATTAATTTAATTTAAACACCTTACCTCATTTTCCTGCCAGGCATCTCGTGTTCTGCACCGCGACGGCCAAGATGCATCACCATTTCTGCGATTCGCTCTAGCTGTTGGCTATGCTGGTAACAGTCTGTGATGTTAGTAAATAAGGACAGTTTTATTTAGTCATATGGATTTTAAGGTCTTCTTAATCTTCCTGTCTTTCTCTTTCTTGGTTCTCATCAGTCAAAGAAAGCACCAGGTGTAGCCCTTATCGGATACTCTATAATTTCCCTGGCACCTCAAAGACTAAAATGTCGTGAAGTATCCCGGGACGTGTAAATCTCTATGTTTTATCTCCCACATTTTTTCTTTCCACTGCTACTTTTTGGTGGGTTAAAATTAACGTAAATATGAGCTCCCACTACTGATCTACGTATGATATGTGTGCATAGCTGCAATTAGCAAGTAATCTACTATGACTCTTTGTACTTCTATGACCAAATAGATGTGTGTGTGTTAAAAGTAGAGAATCTGTTTCCTTATTACTTTCAAGGAACTGCTGATGGATTTCACAGCCCTCAGACTGCAGAAAACTAATACCCTGACTTGGTAAGTATATTAGAAAATTGTTAGCTACTGATGGTTAGGATCTGACCTGATGTGAATCATAAGTTTTGCACAATTCACATATGTTGAATACAATAGAGCAAGATTATTAAGAAAATGTTTTGGCTCATAAAGTTTGGTACTAATGGAAGACATAAAGTAGTTTGGAAGAAATGAGATTCAAAAATCTATGTCTCATAACGCCTTTTAGTCGATATAAATAAAGGAAGGGTCTGTCTTCATTTTTCATCAATCAAAGAAATTTAGGGCAATTTGAAATAGAAAGGAAATACGTACATTCTGTGAACTCCTATGGCAATTTTCACACAGAAAATCCAGATTTCAACACCTACTCATGCTCATTTTCTTAAAAAAGAAATCCTTGCTGTCTGAAGATGGACATGTCCCATGCATGCATTCTCGGGATTTCCTGACCAAGTATCCTCAGAAAGGAAAGGAGAGGTTGGTGTGGGCAAATGAGCCCCTAGGATGGTACATCAGAGCCCAGGTCACTCTCGGCAGGACTTTCCCTCCAAATTCCCCTTTCTTTCAGAGTGTCTTCTGCTCTGAAACAAATGAGTCTTGTTCTATTAAGTTACGTGAATCTTACAAGAAATGGCTCTGGCAGGGATGTTTTAGACCCACCCATTGCCATCTCCAACACTCAGTCTGTGTCCAGTGACGTGGACTGGCCGCCAGCTTGCCCTCAGAGCCCTGCAGACCTCACAGTCATGAATAATTCACACCAAGGGATATCTTTATTCAATCTTCACCATGGCATTGATTTTGCAAAATTGATAACTATCATTTCAGAATGATTATACCGTTTGGATGCTTTTAATGGGCAAACTGCTGGATAAATTATCTTCTACTGGGGGTGCTTGGGTGGCTCAGTGGGTTAAGTGTCCGACTCTTGATTTCAGCTCAGGTCATGATCTCAGGGTCCTGAGATCGGGCCCCATGTTGGGCTCCACCCGGGGCGTGGAGCCTGCTTAAGATGGTCTCTCTCTTTCTCCATCTGCCCCTCCCCCACACTCTCTCTCTCGAAAAAAAAAATATATATATATGTATATATATATATATATGTTTTCTACTGGATTCATGCACAGTCCCTTCTTTAAAACCATGAATAGGATATCAAATTTTTTTAAAAAATGATCATGAATTAACATAACAGCATGAAGCTCCATGCTTTCACAGTTTTAAATCCTTCGAGCAAAATGCTGGCCTGTTGCTCTGGTGAAGAGTGTGGAGATGAGTTCCAGATAAAATGAGAAATTTTCCTAGATAAAGACCCTATAATAAAGGTATCAGAAATATATCTCTACTCTGTAAGATTTTTTTTCTTTTACAGGCATTTTTAAAATTTTTCTACCTTTAATAATATTGATAATCATTGTGCTTAATTTAACTTTATTGCTCTTTGGCTAATCACCATCCATATGCAATTATGATTAAATCCAAATGAAATATTGGGCTTATTTTACAAAAGGTATTATTACAAGTTTGGTTCTGGCACAGATCCACAGTAACCCCTGCAAATAATTAAAACATTATTTACCTTGTTTCCTTATCCAATTTGTCTACTAGTACTTTTGTTCCCCCAGAAGGACCCATTGATTCATAATAGCATTGTTTGAGATCCACTGAGTGTCCAGTAGGGAGCTCTTTGTTCTGTGTTCATCGGCTTCCCAGTCCTGTCTTTTAAAAACACCATGGTTCAATGTGTTCAAATGCATATGAATGACTAATAACCTCTGCAAAGGTCATAGATAACCAAGAGATATTTAGTGTGCTGGGAGGTGCAAATGATGACAATGGGAAAACAAACAAATAAATAAAACACCAGGTAGATCTTATTATTCAACCGATAGTTTTGATAGTTGGATCTTGGTTTATTTTTTTATTTAAATTCAATTAGCCAATATGTAATACATCATTAGTGTCAGATGTAGTGTTCAGTAATTCATCAGCTGCCTGTAACACCCAGGGCTCAGCACACCACGTGCCCTCCCTAATCCCAATCACCCAATTATCCAATTTATTTCCAAAATTTTAAGCTTTATTTCTAATTGTTAATTCCGCAATGCGTTCTGCTGGGATTAGCTGTTCTCACTAGCTCCAGGGATAGGTATCTAGCTGTGTACCTAGAAGCTAAAACTCACAGTCCCAGGAAGACCCCAGTGTATCAACTCCCCCCTCCATGAATGGCACTGCCCTTTACTCAAATACCCTGGATTTGTGTGTTCATCTTTGTCCCTCACCTTCCACACTCAAACACCTCAGGATATCCCATGTTGTCACTTCTCTTTCCCACCAAGCCCTCATAGAAACCACTGCTACCTCCCGCCAGATCTGGCCCAGAGCCCACCAGCCCTACTCCTACCTTTAGAATGCTCTCCTTAAAATAGAAGTCCTATGTCTTAATCATAGGCTTCAAGGTCTCTAACAGGTTCCCACTGGGGTCACTGGACTGGGAACTTTTGAGATAGCCCGTGGCCTCCCCTGCTCCTTGCCGCCAGTGGCAGAGCTGCAAATGCACCTCCCTGACTCACTGTCTTTTCCTCTCTTTGCCCGTGGCCTTTATGCTATATGCTGTTTTCTCCACTTGGAAAGCTGTTCCCTCCAGTTTTGCACCGCCTTGCTCCTCATCATCCAGATTTCTGCTTAAATGTGTCTTCCTCAGACAGGCTCCCGATCGTGCGTTGGCATCGTTGTCAGGAGAAACCGCTGTAATTGGGTTTGAAGGCTGCTTTCCAGACTCTTATTATACATTTATACACAAATTGATGTACTGATGAAAGGACACAGACTTCTTTTTAACTCAGTAATTATCATTTTACAAAACCATTGGCCGCTCCCTTTCCTGATTTGAAAAGTTATCATGGGGAGGTTTTCATCCCTGCTCACACAATTGCAGCTCTTTCTTCTAGAAAAGTTTTTTTAGCTGCTACATAGTATTTTTTAGGTTTCTTTTTGTTAGTTTCTTTTTGTTTAACTCCATGCCTTAAGGACTTGCTGATGGGTTAGCAACGAGAGTTGAGAGAAATGGATGAACCGGAGACAACACCTGGGCTCATCTCCTGTGAGGCAGCACATCAGGTCTTCCTTCTAGAACACTCTCCTGCACGACTCTTCCCCCTGTGCAGCATGGCCCTAGGACAGGCAGCCACACGTGGAGCTCTGCATCCTAGAATAAGCGCATCTTTATTTTTAGAATATACTGCCAAGCTCACCTCCAAAATAGCTATGCTGATATTATCTACACTATGACATCTACACTCTCTAAACCCATCTACACTAGCAACAACCAAGTATGAGACAGTTTGCCTGACTCTGTGTTGAAATTTTAGAAATTGAGCTGATTTCACAGAGCATATGGTCCTTTTCTACAATACTGTGAACCCAAACAGAAAGCTTTTACCCTAAAATCCACAATGTGAAATGGTTCGATTTAATAGTGTAGGGAGCTGCCCAAGAGGAAATGGCCATGTAGTTTCTGCTCCCATAAGCAGAACAATTCAGCATGAAGAGGCCAGCCATGAGCTAAGGGACTGCTCACACTTGAGCCAGTGCTGCGGACTGCAGAATTTTTATCTTCTCCAATTCTGACCTTCCTCACACAAGTCCGTGCTTGTACTGTAGCTCACACATTATTCGTTTATATCCCACAGAGACCAGCATTCCACACGGTGATCCATCAGACACCTAGTTTATATTTGCTGAAAGACTTTCCAACCCTGTGATTTTGTCCAGATCCTAAAATAAAGATTATTGATTATTGAGTACATCAAGACCTTTCTTTCCTTCTGTATTTTTCTTTATTTGACTTCTGTAAGGTCTATCTATTGCCTTAAGGCTTTTGGAAATATACACATAAAAATTCATCATTTAAAGTAAATGTGGCAAATACAATAATCTCTGAATATAAAGCTCAGAAGGGCTCACCAGGGAATCTCAGTCATGAAGGCCAAGAACATATAAATCTCTCTGAGGAGGGATAAAATTTCAAAGAAGATACTTTTTCAAAATGAATATCAGGAGAACAGTTTTCCTAAATATAACCCAATGTAGAATAGTCGGAGTCGAGACATAATTCATTTAAAATTGCCTCTGTGTGTTCAAAAAGGTACTCCAAGAACTGCAGCATAGAGAACACTCCCAAGAAACTCAGTTTGGGCTAGCCTGTGGAGGCTGCTTTATTCTTGGAAAATGTGGGAGAATCTGAAGCCACATGTACTTCTTACAAGTGTAAGAATGGGATCAGAGACTGTGGAGCGCAATGCATCATTTCCACAGATCTGTGGGCTATTACTTGTGTAGCCCAGGATCAGCTGAATGTCCTGAGTATCACCTCTCTGCCATCATGGTTTCTCAGATGTGCCCCCACAGTATCAGTGGGAAGTATGGCAGAGGATGGATGGTGTGTATAGGAAATGGGAGGTATTTGTCAGGTAATGGGAAGCACATCTTGTCCTTCAGTTCTTCTGGAGGAACACATCCGGGGCACAAACCCAGACCTCCTGCCTAGTGTTGACCCATCGAAGCAATCAAAGCCCTTTTTAGAGCTGATCTTCTTGCCACTCATTTCATTTCTATAATTTGGAGGAAGAATCCAGATTGGCAACAATGTGGAGAAAGGGAAACCCTCTTACACTGTTGGTGGGAATGCAAGCTGCTACAACCACCCTGGAAAACAGTATGGAGGAACCTCAAAAAGTTGAAAATAGAGTTACCTTATGACCCAACAACTACTAGGTATTTACCCAAAGGATGCAACATAGTGATCCAAAGGGACACCTGCACCCCAATGTTTAGAGCAGCAATGTCCACAATAGCCAAACTATGGAAAGAGCCCAGATGTCCAGGGACAGATGAATGGATAAAGAAGATGTGGTTCATATATACAATGGGATACTACTAGGCCATAAGAAAGAATGAATACTTACCATGTGCAATGAGGTGGATGGAACTAGAGGGTATTATGCTAAGTGAAATAAGTCATTCAGAGAAAGACAACTATCATGTGGTTTCATTCATACGTGGAATATAAGAAATAGTGCAGAGGATCACAGGGGAAGGGAGAGAAAACTGGGAAGAAATAAAAAAGGAAGAAAAACCATGGGAGACTCAACTCTAGGAAACAAAGTGAGGGTTGCTTGAGGTGGGGAGTAACTGGGGGATGGGTATTCAGGAGGGCACATGATGTAATGAGCACTGGGTGCTACATGCAACTGATGAATCCCTGAACGGTACCTCTACAACTAATAATACACTATATGTTAATTAATTGAATTTAAATAAAATAAAATTTTTAAAAAAGCATACGCATCTCTGAAGAATGCCAGATAAACAAGAGAATTAACAGTTGGAGCATCAGGTAGCAGAGTCCAGAGGAACTGAAGGCCCTAATCCAAGGTTTCTCAACTTTGGTGCTATTGACACCTTGGGCCAAGTACTTCGTTTTGTGGGCCCTGTCCTGTTTATCGTACGATGCTAAGCAGCATCTCTGGCCTCTACGCCAAAGATACTCCCTCAGTTGTGACAAATAAAAATGTCTCCAAACATTGTCAAATGTTTCCAGGGTGAGGGTTCAAAATTGTCTGTATTGAGACCCATTGTTATAGACAATTATTGCTTAACTAAATTGTCTCTAAACTCACAGTTCAACAATCACATCTCAAAAAATGCAACTTGAGGAATTTTTCAGGAACTTCAAGAAATGCTTGAAATTAAATATATTATATTTTGGTTCTATAAAAACCCCAATCATAGGGTCCATTTTATTACTTTCTCAGGGTTACAATGACTAACATGTGTGTCATATCTGGGTTCTAGATAAAACAGCTACCTGGATTAGAGCACACAGAAGTGCAACATTGCCCCCCAAATTATTGCTAAATAAACTGTGATTTATATCAGAATAAAAGAAGCCATCTGAAAATCTAAAAGAAATAAGATTTTTTGTTAAAAGTCCCCACACAGATTTATTTGTATCACTTAGTTTCTGGGTCTTGTGAAGACCTCAGTCAGAGTGCCACATTACGCCTGCTCACTACTAGAGAGGACAGCCCAGAGGAATATAAGGTCTTCTACTCTCTTTTCTTTCCCTGTCTCTTATTATTTTGGTTTATGTTGTTTTAACAAACTTGACAGGGACATTACATGAGTGTTATCTTAGAAATAGTATCCACAAACAAAATTTTAAAATGATGTTTTCTTTCACAAGAAGGGCAGACAAATCTAAAGACCTGAAGAAACCAACATCGAGGGAGATAAAGCGAATAGCTCATCACGAAGACAGGAAAAGGGTAAACGAGATGTTTGTGTCACAAGTCAGAGACTGAGATGGAACTTCTAGGTAAGACTGAAATGTGGTCAGTCTCAGCCAAGGAAGAATTCAAGATTCAAGAGGAAAATAATGAATCATTGTTCACCGTCCACACAATATGGTTCATTCTACTCCTTAAAACAAAAGCTTTTCAAATTCATTCACGAAAACAATCACAGAAAGAAAACTCTGAATGTTGTTTTTGGGATAAGAAAGAATATTCCCTCAGGTTCCTTAAATCATCAGTGCTGGACTCCGTGAGCTGAGGGAGGGCAACAGTAGGCTCTTGTCCCCAGCGTCCAAGCACCTGACAAGCCAGTGTCAAGAGCAAGGTGTACAGCCAACAGAGCATAGAAGAGCATCAGTTCTCTCCCCTCCTCTGACCCTCTTCCTTCCCCTTCTTCTCCTCCTCCGTCTCCTTCTTTTCTTCCCCTCCTTCTCCTTCTTTTCCTTCTTCTCCTCCTCCTCCTTCTCCTTCTCTTCTCCCTTCCCCTCTTCTCTTTTTCTCCTTCCTTCCCCTCCTCTTCCTTGACTTTCTCCTTCTCCTCTTCCTCCTAAATTCTCCTCCCCTTCCTTCTCCTCTTCTCTTTCTTTCCAATTCTCTTTCTCCATAGTGACAAATGTGCATTAGAATTACTTTTTTTAATGAAAAACTGTGCTTCATTTACATTTAGCAAGTGTATCAAACTCCTTCTTGCAGCTTGAGAGTGTGAGCTGGTCAACTAGACTCCAGCCCAATCTCCCTTCCGAGCCCCAATGGGCATGGGTATAGCTGGTATGAGGGTGAGCACAGGACACCAGCTAGCACCATCACGGCTGGTCCTCTGCTCTTGTAAGGAGGATAGATGCCTTCTGTATATCTCAGCCCCTTTTTACTCTCCTATCCATAAATAGAAATAAAATCATTGTTTCATAGTTACCTTCCTTGGCCAGTACAAAATTTAATTTATGTGTTTGTGAGGATGAATGCGAAGATCTATGCTATTATTGTCAGAATGACAGATTTCACTATTTACTTGTTTGAAAATGTCCTTTAAGTAATCATAGGAAGGGCATCATTGTCTTCTTTTTTGAACGTTGGTACAAGCTAAACATTAATATTTTTTTTGTGAAATGTCACACTAACAAATGATATTGAAAAATAATACTATACTAATAAATATCATATATTTTTTTTAATCAGGCCAATATATTAGCTATTTAAAATTTAATTTTAAAAAGCTAATTCAGCTTTAGATGATTTTCTGAAAGTCATAGTGTAATGTAGTTACAAAGAATGCAAATTCTGGAGTCCATTTGCTTGTCTTCAAACCCTGTCTTTGATGCATATTTTCTGTGCAAGACAATAAGTCTCCCCACTCAGTTTTCTAACCTCCCAATTGGTAAAAAAGATAATAATTGCTTCATTTGTTTGGTGTGAGAATTAATTCAAAATAATATATCTGAAGTGTTTGGGCCATTGCCTGACACACAGATGTTCAACGCATGTCAGCTCCAATTTTTATTAATGGGCTTCCTCTTGGATTCAAGGTTTAGGGACAAGAGAGAAAGGACATAGCATTTAGGCATGCTGGTGTCACTACTAGCAGTAACTAGTACATGTGTAAGCATCTGCTGTATGCAGCTAGCCCTAATCAAGCCACATGCTTTATTTCTGAGTCTTTAAACCCAAGAATGAACCCAACAGCAGACGTCACCAGCATCTAGGTCTTCCCCACTCAGACCTAAACGCCACGCTGTCAAGTACTTTAAAGTTTTGCTTAGAACCATCTCGCTTAAAATCTGAGTTACCTTGAGTATAGAAACTGAAATCAGTGACTTTATTGTGAAGCACGACTTGGAAGACATCCCTCACCATCATGTTAGGCCAGGTGTCCATCTTTCATATGACAGACAAAATGGCAGCCGAGAACGGGTGGCCATCGACGCACTACCTCAGCATCTGTGACTGAGGGGATCTTGTACCTTAGTTAAAGCGTTGAGACAAAGCAGTAACAAAGAAAAATGATTTTTAAAGACAGCATAACGACACTCAACTCGTCTGCTTCATCTCTGATCCTTGCTTCTCTGCTACGTTCCTTGGGCACCAGTTTCATAGGCCCAGTTTTATTTACTTTGATAAAGCAAAACTGTTTTTTAAGTTGGTAGTTGCACAGACATGTGATTTCCGAAATTCAGCATCCTGCACGTAATCCAGGAAACTCTGTGTGACCTTCCCTGTGCCCGGAGAGGTGGGCTTCCTGGGAATCTGGCCCGGGGACCCTCTGAGTCTGTCGGCAAGTGAACTCACCGCGAGGTGGATAAGTATTCTAGCCCTGCCTCGGCAGGTCTTGGCTTGTTGTGAGCGGAGGACCTCTGCTCCTTCACAATACGACATGCCAAAATGCAGATCAATTCTCCACTTAGGAAGTGAATTAATCACCTTGAACTTTTGACTGCAGCGAGGTGGTAAAAGCTGGTTTTCCGAGGAGCGCAGCGCTGCGCTGCAGAGGGAATTATGGAAACATTACGTGTGGACGGGCTCCCTGCCTCCTGTGAGTCCGATTCGGAGAACCTTTTGATCTTTCTGTCGTTAACACCAGGACTCCCACTGCAATATGAGAGACAGGATTATAAAAATGAACAAAAGGTTATATGTGCCCAGAATATTTCATTTCAGAGAGAAAAGGACAGAACTCTCTTACATTCTACTCTCTCCCACTTTCTCATACATTTTGTTTTGCTTTGTTTCCATTGTAAAATTAAAACAAAAAGCACCGTCACTCATTTTATTTTTCTTACTACAGATTATAGGACAGTTAGATTCTATTGCTTATTAATGTTCAAAGGTTCCATACGATGTAACATTTTTAAAGTTTTAGGACTGTACCCTCTTTATTGCCCTTCTATTAAAGACGAACATCAGTAAAACCTTGAGTCTGTCAAAAATTATAATATTTCACAAAACACATTGCCAATGAGCATCGAAGATGACCTCTATATGACTGGTGTATCACCGCTCTGGAGCGTACCACCAAATGGACTGAGACACCGTGACCATTCGGGATCACGTTTTCAAATGTCATCTTAGAAGAGAGTTGGGTTAGTTTGCGTCCATTCTTGAGCCCCAGACACCTGGGCCCATGAGGGGTCATGAGTTAGGGAACCTGTGTCCCAACTGAGGGGTCTGCAGGCACCCTGAGCAACCCCCGCTCAGCCCTGCAAGGAGCAGCCCAGGAAGGGAGGGGCACTCTGAGTCTGCACGCTTGGTAAGACTGTATGAAACAATTGTTTGGGAAGTTTATGCAATAGGAAGTGTGGGGGTTGAAAAGCATAACATTTATTTGGATTAGATACCATACAGTTTTAATTTGCCCTGAGAAAAATTACGTTGGAAGGAGAAGATTTGGAACGGTTCCTTTAATAGATCTAAAGGATAACATTCATTTTTTTTTTTAAGGCTGAAGAGTACAGAAAGAACATTCTTCTAACTTATTTATTTTTAATTGAAGATGCTATACAAGCATTTGCCAAATTATTCAAGCGAGAGCCATAATTAGGCAATGCACGTGGGGAGAGTAAAGCAGTAAGTGCCAACAATGAAGCGTCTATTTATGGATATTACCACACATAATGAAAGCAAAACAGTTGTAGCTGTGCATTAAATTTAGAGTATCATTCCTAATAATACTCTCCATGTGCGAAACAGTTGGCAGGAAGCATCAACATAAGGACAAGTTCATGATGGTTGGACAGTTAAGAAACTAGTGCAAATAATTAAGGATTAAATAAACAAAAGAACCGAACGTGAGCAAAAAAAACACAGCGTAGGCTAAAGACTTGGGAGTACAAAGTGAAGTGGTTCTGTCCCGAATTATTTTTTTCTTATTGCTTTAAAAAATGTTAACCACATAATTGTCAGATAGCTCCTTTGCAGACAAAGCCAGATTTTTTTTCTTTATTGAGCCCACTGAAAATAGATGAGTTTAAAAGCAATGTTTCTTGCTCAAGTAGATGCAGAGTCCTACGCTAAATTTGTTAAAAAAAAAACCAATTACTTGCAAATGTAAACATAGTGGTTATGCCGCAGTCTTCTCAAATATAAGTGGAATGTTTATCCCTTTTCTGAATCCTACCTGGTATATGAGCTCACAGATGGGTCCACGTGCATATACCTGTCGGACAGTTGGTCCTGAGTGAACGTTACTTCCGTCCGTTTGCCCATCCATTCATGGAAGAAAATCAGCTCAAGACTATAATTTTACTGCACTCAAGAAAGAAATGGCATTGTAGGAGATCTAGCGACATTAAGATCTGTATTTTCCTGTTGGTGTTGGTACACTTTTCACAAGGTAAGAGCAGGAGTATCCTTTAGAAAATCTACATGTGCTCTGAAGTCTGTAGGAAATGTTACCACCAGCCCCACCAACGCTGTCCTAACCACACTGAGAAAATCGCAAGGGCAAACCCCGGAGAAGGCCCTGGGTTTCCATGTCGCATGTAACACACGTGCACGACAATGGAGAAGAGCCAAAAACAGCATCACGTGACTTGAACAATCAGCTAAACATCCGAAGTATCAGAATAGAGTTTTTCCAGGGTGTAGGACAGCAAGGACCCGGCAAGACTGCCTCTCTCTGGGGCACTCATGGTTATTTCTCATGTTTTCCCAGCTCTCCTCAAGGTGAGCTTTTTAGGCACACGTATTTTGGGTTTTGTTTTTGTTTTTTTTTTTTTTTGCCCCAAATTCAAACTCCCTTCTAAAATAAAATAGAAAGAAATCCAGGAAAATTTTGGGGTGTGTGTGTGTGTGTGTGTGTGTGTGCTTTTTTGCCAGCTATTAAAACACAACAAAAGTTTGAACATATATTTTTTTACCATGTCTTTACAAAGACAGTCAAATAAAAACCGTCAGTCTGCACTGTCCAGATTACATTCATTTTCTCCAAGTTCATGAGTGGTAGTTGAGAAGGGTTTTCTCACACTTTGTAGGAAGTGCAGACCACGTTTCAGTTCACGTGGCCACAAAAGTCTCCTACGTGGCGTCTTCATGACTGGTGCCCTTCATCCTTCTCCGCAGAAGCTGACTGATTGCTTTGCAGCACCAGTCACATTGCATTCCCCTGCTTGAAACCCTCCAAAATGGCTTCCCATTTCCCTCCACACATGATGTTCCCAGAACAGAAGCCCCTTGTGACCCGGTCCTGGCCTAGAGCCATGACAGCACATTGTGCCCCAGTTGCCCAGGGACGGGTCTTCTTCCCAGGGACACAGGAGGCACACCCTAGCCTGTGGACTGGGCTCCTGCTCCTCGTCCCCCACCCCTCTCTGGACCTACATCTCAGCTCACGATGTAGTTCAGCCAGTGGGCCTCCCATGACCCTGATCTGTGGAAACCACTCGGTCCCTGTCTGTATGCCAAGCCCCACATGGTAGTATTTGCTACTTTCCCTTAAGAAAGACCCTTAAAGTCCCTTAAAGACACTGATGTGTCTTTATTGCCTTGTTTTCTTCCTCCTCTGCTACAATGTGAAGCTCACAAGAGCTCAGACCTTCTCGGTGCCGCTTCACCTGGCATGTATGGGGCGCTCCGTGGGGAATTGTAAAGCCCTCGATGAGAGCATGGGTGAATGTATACATAATTAAGTGAATGACGGAGGCAGTGTAGGGGTGGTGGCGGAGGAGAGAACCCTGAGGGAATCCCGTCAATGGGAGGAGATTGGCTACGAGCGTGGACTCAGTGGGGATGGGTAAACCCCATTAGATGACCAGGTCCAGGTTCAGACACAGGCTTAGCAGGAGCGGCCCCCTACAGTCTAAGAAAGTAGACACTGTGGGTCCTGACCTCGGTGATGGAAGAGGGCCATCCTGCGATTCCGTTGCCCAAAGACTGAATGCACGTCAGGGCCAAAGGCCTGTTCCCCGTCAGGGACAGCTTCTGTGTCAACTCGGTCTTGCACACAATTGCTTAACGTAGTTTTACACATAATATGGCATGCACTGATCCAGAGGATGAGTTTCCTCCCAGATCTCTCTTTTTTAAAAGAATAACTCATATACCCAGTAAGTATCCCCCTGACAGCTCTGCAAAGGATTTCTGTAGTGCTTAACTTTTATACTCAAATGAATAGCAACCGTTTATACTCCAGCTGTGTCAACACCTCCTCCCTTACAACGTCCACTTTTCAGTTGTCTGTTTGCTATTTGCTTTGCTCTGTTTTCCTTGTCATTTTCTTTGACAAGATTCAGTGTGGGTGAGTAGAAGTGACCAGCCCACTGCTCCCGAGAAAGCAAAAAAGGAACTAAGATTCCAACACCCTTTCACACGTACCTATTCATCCTTTAAAGGATCTTTGGCAGCCAAAGATTATGCCAAGACGGATGGTTAAATGGAGGAGGTTTACAATAGCCTTATTATTTTACAAGTTAAAAAAAGAAATGAGTGTACTCAATGGCATGACTGTTGAAATCCTTGCAAAATATGCTTCCATAATATACTCCCACAGTATCTTCTAGTGCAAGTTGACAATTGTTAGCATAGGAAACTATGTGATAAATTAGAACACCCTGGGTGGTGTTCTATTATTTAAGTATATTTTTTATAAGAGTACTCGTAGGAAAATTGCCCGGAGGTTGGCAGTATTTTGCAGAATAGTATTTTGTTAATGCTGATACAGGTAGAGCATGCTAGCAAAGAAACTGAACAAGGTTGGTTTTTACATTATTATTATGATTTCCAGAGATGACACGATCCAGGCCACAGAACTGTAGTAGGCATTGTTTAGGGACCTTCCTGAAGACACAAGACAAAATGAGAGTGCTTTGTCTTTCCACATCCAGTAAGTGGAAGCACCTGTTGTCTTTAGCCTGGGGTTCTCATTCCTGATTTTAATTTCAGATATGTGTTTTTATTATCGTTCAAAGAAAAGAATTGAATCGTTGTTGATGTGGAATGTACGGAAATTTGGGCATATTCAATTTTGATCATCAGTTTTTAATGTGAAATTATATTTCAGTAGATAAATCTAGATTAATATGGCAAAAAATACAGTGAAGGGTTTTTTTTGGGGGGGAAGGAGTGTTCATTGTTTACTCATTGTGTGGTATTATCCATGTTCAACAAACTTGCCCTTATGTTGCAGACTTTATGAGTTGAATACACTCAGACAGAGGACCTATGTGTAGATTCCTGAATGTGATGCCACTACCAGCTCCAATTTCCCTCTCAAAATAGTAGAAGAAAATAACTTACAGTGAAATGGGCAAAGTATCCTATCATGTCCTTTTAAAGACTCCTGAAGTGACCTCAACAGGCCAGGACACTCTCAGAATCTTCATGGAAATAGGCAGAGTCTTGCCAAAGAAAGTTACATTAACAAACAAACAAACAAACAAACCGAAACAGTGTTGTGCCTTAAATTAATTTTCAATGGATAACCTAAGTCAGATATGATCAGATAAACATCTTCTGAAACTTGAGCACCAGGGCCACAAGGATGTAAGAAGTACACATCAGGCATCACTCCACTGGAAATAGATGGTCTGTAGTTCCCAGGGAAAGGTTGAGAAATGGTGTGCTTTTCAGAAAATATGCTGAGTAACCATAGGTTAGAAGATGAAAAGTTGAAGTGATGAACATATGAAATGGCTTGACTTTTAATGACATCTTTAAAAAGAGCAACAAAATAAGAAGAACTAATGATTTCCAAATGTGAAGAGATGATATTTTTGGACTGGAATAGGTCTTCCTAGTGACTCCTCCACATACTTAGGGGGTAGGCATGTCTGTCAGTCTTTAATCTAGATCTTCCCCTAGAGTAAAATGGCCAACTGGGAATTATGGAGTCTTGTAAACAGAGAGGAGTAAATGCAAGGATTGTTTGTTGGACAAGAACTGGGACCTTCAGCTCAAGAGTACAGCCAGGGAAATAAAGGTCCCATCTCACTAGGCTCTATTCTAGTCTCCCTCTCTGCCTCTGACTCTCTGTCTCCGTATTTCTGTCTCTTTCTCATCTTCCTAAGCTCCCCATTGACCAACACCAAAAACTGGTGGATGGTGAATTCCCCCACAGGTCAGCTCCTGAAGCACAGAACATAGAGGATTGGATGGTGGAGGTCAAGGTCAGTGGGGAACGTGGAGGATAAGCCAACACCCCAACAACTTCACTGGTAACTCATTGGGTCCCTCCACCTGCAAGGGAATCCAGGATGGAGGGTATGCTGCCAAGACACAGTGCCGCTATTAATTAAATCTGATTCTGTTAAGTTATATGAGAAGGAGAAATGTATTAGAAAATCAACTAGCAGTGTCTGTAAACGCCGTTTTATCCAGAAAGCTGTAGAAGCCAGAGTAGACAGGAGCAGAGATAAATATGGACAGAAAGAATTCTATCCCATATCAGCTAAAGTATTGAAGACTAATGGAGACAAAAATTACAGAGCAATAAATTGAACACATAATGTGCCAATTATAATTTAGTCAGCCAAATAAACACATTTTCAGCTCTGCCTAACCTCTGGCTATAAATAAAGTATGAATAAGGAAAATTTGGAACTCTGTGAACAAATAAGGGAACAACTGATGGGAAAAAACAATAGTCCATACATGAAAACTAGGCATGTGTAGATGGCATGGGCACCATGCTGCTTTAAGTTTGCATAATTGAATATAAGCCATCTCATCCTGGGATCTGTAGGAAAGAGACATGAGCACCACTGCTTGACTAAGAATTGCGGTCTGCAGGGTGTGTGATTGGGGTCAGAGGAAAGTGAGGCATGGAGGGAGGGACTGGGAGACCATGAGATGCTGAGTATGGGTCAACGCCTTAGGCAAAACCAGCTTGTTCTCTGAACAGTGCCTTGGAGGGAGTAATGGAGAGGACTTGATCTAGTTGGCTGCCTCTTCCTCGGGAATCCCCTTGTTCAGTGTTTGCTCCATTGGGAGCTAGCTCCTCCACACTCCCGGGCCGCCTCATCTGGCATCTTTGGCAGTCGCTCAGAAGGCAAGCTAGAGCCTCAGCGTGCTGTCAGGGCAATCTGGCCCACCCTGATGGGCATAGTTGGGCAAGCATGGAGGTCTGAGTGGACTTTTGAGGCCAAGAAAATTGGAGAGGGCATATAAAATGTGTCCAATGTATAAGTTTTGGAACACAATGATTCAAATGAAAATTCCAACTTAAAAAAAAAAATAATAATCCCACCTGTTAAAGTCTGAACTCTAACCTAATTTAGCAGCAGCAATTTATTTTTTTATCCTCACTTTTTTAATAATGTTCTTTTTATTCCTTTATTTGTTCACAAGTGCATAAATAACACATGTGTGGCTCACAGATAATACATTTGTCTTGGTAAGTAATAACTCAGAAAAATTCAATTACACAAAGTTCGAATTTTAAAAAGTCATTACATACTTTTATTCATAAGTATTTTTGAAGGGTAATATAGACAGATTTAATTATGTCCCTGAGTGACCACTTCTTATCATGTCATTTATACTATAAATTTTGGTGTTACTGCGAATGAGAGCCAAATTCACATATTACAGATCAATTTCCTCCAGTCTCCTAATCATTGTGATTTGTATCTTTATTCCATTAAGAATGCTGATGAAAACTAAGAATATATGATTTATAAGTTCTTTTCCAGGATTGTTTGGGTCTAAGACAAAGCACAAATTTTATTTAAGCCTTTACTAAATTTTCATGGTTCAAAAAATTCTGAAATATTACTCAGCCTGGATAAACCATTCCACTTTGGAAAAACATGTTTGGTTGGTGGTTGCCTTGGAGATCAATGATTCAGAAATATCACCATTCAAAATCATCCCTCACACAGCCACCTGAAGGAATGATGATAATGCAGGAAATCGAGTAAAATGAAGGATTTTTTAAGCCTCTATGGCAAAAAAAAAAATGGGTTCTTACAGCCACAATGACCTTGGTGTAGGGCATTTTCTGGAGGATTGATGATCACCCTGGACGATCAACTCCCCCAGATGACCATTAATCCCCAGGCAATGCCCCTGTCGGCATCGCTCTTGCTTAATTCAATTATTTGTGGTTGTGGGCTTTCCTTTGTGAATATTTTATCGTGCAGGCAGGCTCCTTGACTTCCCTGTCTCCCTGCTCAATCTCATTTCTCTGATACAGACCAGCCCGGGTTTGCATTCATCTCACACACTCCAAACCATATCTAATCCACAGAGAGAAAAATAAAATGTGCGTTCATAGATGCAGATGTAGTTATGTGGACCTTTGGGGGGGATTTATAAACAAATTCAAATAGACAGACTATCCATGGGCACATATACTCGTTTCATAAATCACTGCAGGTCATTTTATAAGACTCTGTTTTTATGCCCAAATGACACAACACCTGTGGTTTTCACTATAAGGCAGAATTTGAAAATCACAATTTAGATAAGGTTGGATTTCACGAGTTGAATAAACATTTATAGCCCTTTAACATAAGACTGGACTTTAAACATTAGAAGCAAGAACAGAAAAAGGAAAGAAAACATTGTGAGTGTGGATAGCCCTGCGTGTGTGTGTGTGTGTGTGTACCCAGATATTTGGGCCAGTACCCAGAGTAGTTAAAGACCATGTCCGATTAGACGTAGAGGCAGACGAGCCCAGCAGCTAACGCTCAGGCTTTGTGGTCAGAGAGTTCACATTCAAATCTCAGCTCCATCCCAAGGCCAGCATGCTTTTATTAATCCTTTCTCCCCCCTGTTGGGTATCTGGGAAGGATGACCTACATTCTCAATGTTCTTGGGAGGGTTGAACAAGAAGCTGGCCCTTGGCTCGTTCTTGTGGTTGGTTCCCAGGCATATTATAAGGGGGACACATAACTCTCAGTGTGGATAAATGTGGATATGCAGGTAATGGCTTATTATAACCACACGATTCCATTTGTAACGTTTGTTTCTGTGCAAGATGTTGTTCTAACAGTAAAAGAGTTTATTGAATTATAAACTTCTAGCCTCATTAAAATAATAACCAAAATGAAGCACTTTAAAATTAATTAGACATTTAAATGTAACATTTTGAAATTTATTAATTTTATTATATTTTATACACGTTGCCTACACTTTATTTGTGCATAAATCTTATATAATCTAATTTTTATAAGCGTGGCCATATTCCTACACTTAGAGAATGCAGACTTTCAGTAAGTATGTAATTAGTAGATGAACAACTGGGTTTTTCCCTACCATGTGTCTGTGTCCCAGCAATATTAAAACCCCAGTTTTGGATTTTTTTTCCCTTTCAGTGGTAACTTCCTCAATAATGATATGCATACATTAGCACACATTCCAAAGCAATTGATCTATTTCTTTATAGCTCTATGACATTAAACAGCTAATATCAGACACACAGATAGGCTTTCCTGCAGAATCCATGGAAGGAAGATTGTGAGAGCCCATCCTCGTTAGTCCACAGTCCACATCCATAAGAATAGCCTCTTTCTCCTCCTTGGCAGAGGAGTGTGGTTGCCTCCATGCACATTAAACACAAAAACTAATAAAATCCAACACAATGATAAATGCAAGAAATATCTTTCCATTGAGATTTAAAACTTAGATATTTCATGTGCATGAAACATTGTCATCAACACAAACACATCTTATAATCAGAATGTAATATAGAACCTTGTGGAAGTGACAATTTTTTAGTATGTGTATATTAATCAGATATGTGAAATGGGTAAATGCAGATGTCTTTAAGTTATAAAATCCAGACATAGTTAAGACAATCCAGGCATCATTACATGGCAACAGAAAAACCTGAGCTTTCTCTCACCGGTAAAATTTGAATATCCAAGATATTTCCGTTCAGGTTCTGAGAGTCCAGGAAACAAAATGTTGCTTCTGCCTTTTTACTGAATCTTGGTTTAAATCATGGCAGTTTTGTTCATGCTCTGAGACGTTTTCCCAATTTGGCGATTTTTTTTTTTTTTAAGAATTTATCATCCAGGTTGTAGATGGAGACATTAAATTAATATTCAAGCAGATAGAACATTAACCAGGGTAGGATGGGAGCCGTCCTCCATCTTGACACCCTGATGGACTCTTTCCTCTTTCCTGAATTAGATCTGACACAGTAAATCGAGCACGACCTTAGATTAGGACCTGCAATCTGCACATACGAGCCCATCTGTAACCTGGTAAATAAGATTTGAATATACCACCTTTGGGGTCTCTGAAGGCCAGTAAGATGTGAATGCTTGTTTAGACTAATGAGATCTGTGGTGTCTGCAGTGCCCATCTTCCACGTGCCACTGACCGTGGCTGTCTCAACAGTGCCTCACACCGCAGGACGAGAGGGATGGCTAGCATCTTTTCCAGACGAAAGGTAGGGCCCTTGATGAAGGACTAGGACACCCCAGAGCCTGAGCTCCTAAACACGACAGCGATTTGCGGCAAGAGAACAGCTGAAGCCTCCCGTGGACAAAGTAAGACTATTATTTAGGTCCCACAGAACAGAGGTTTTGTTGAACTCTGAGATTTTAGAGAAACCTGGTATCCATCACGCTGCAAAGCATAACTAACATTTGGATTATCTGACAGAAAAGCAGAAGCATGTTCATGAGAAGTATGCGAGTTGAAATCATGCTTCGATGGCGATTGTCATCTGAACATCACAAACAAGGGATTCTCTGCTGCGTTGGGGCAGGGGGTGCTCGGAACAACATAGAAAACATTGAAAGCGATTTGGAATATGTTTGTTTGTAGTTTCACACATTCAAATTTTTAAACTCCTAAATTCTCTCTTTTGTGGATAGCATGAGTGCATAAAATACCGTGTCAAGGTTTCCACTATAAATATTATTTCTCAGGGATTTATAACTTTCGCCATAAAATGTGACCCCAGGCATTAACTATCTTTTCTCAACACAGAGACTGACGTTTTTATGTGGGACTTTTCATACGCGTGCTGAAGAAAAGCTAGCAGTCGGGCTGTTTCTAGGCCACATGTAATTACTGAAAACATACTAGTATTGTAGTTTGAGATGTATACCTGAACCACATTGACTGCAAGTTAAGAGCATTCATAAAACGGCAGTTAATTAGTCTGTAATAGGGTCTAATCATATTTTATTTGAAAACACTTATACGAGGCCTACATTGGTCTGGTGTTACTTTTTTTGAGAGATACGAGCCCTCGCTCCTGGCTCTATCTATCTCCCCCTCTACCCTCCTCTCCTTCCTTCACACGGGACTTAGCTCATTACACACAAAAGTGCTTTGTGGTGCTACTGGTTTATGAGAAAGGAAAATGTAGGCATCCAGTACTTCCTATGAGAAATGAACATTGACTTTCTCTGAAGAAAATATAAATGGATTGACTTAATTGGACTTCGGGCATTGGGGCAATTAATAATAGATTGTGTCATAGTGAGGGCTTTGTTTGTATTTAAAGCAATAAATTACAAGTATTAAATGTATATTTATTTCAAGTTAAACTCATTTCTAATTGACATGTTACTTAGCCTAAGGCTTTTAAGATCTTTTAGTATAATTAAATTAATAGAAAGCTATAGATCACGGTATGATAAACAAACAGCCTAGACTTTAATATGACAGATATACAGACCAGGCTGTGTAAGTAGATCATTATTATCGGTTTAGGTTCAGCAAAAAATGCCACCAGAATGAAAAGAAAAGAAGGGGAGAAGCTGTGGCTGACACGGGTGACATTCTTGCCCATAATCTGACTGGCCGGCATCAGAAATCCCAGGCTGGGAAGCAACTTCATTATGAAAATTTCTTGGTTGGATCAATGCCTTCTACCAGGAGCTCTTAAAACCCCACATCAAACATTTAAAGGATATTATGATCACCCCAGTCTTTGGGCATCCAAACAGCATAATAATGTTTCATGTATGAAGTGCAGCCTCCTCTCCCTCTTATTATTTTCAAAATCTCCATTTTTAAATACAGTCTTTAGTGTGAAATGTATATTATAAAATACTATTGCCTGAGAGTAAGGCTGATTTCGTATTTCACAATTTCATTCATTCAAAGGACCCAACATGCTTCATGATGGCTAGCTTGCCTTGTTTTTTTGTTGTTGTTTTTTGGTTTCGTTTTGACAATGTGAACTACGGCCTTCTTGAATGTGTAGCCCATGTCTACAGCCTGAATTGTTTGATTTCAAATCAGAATGGTTTACTGTTGCCCATGACGTGGACACTGGCGTGTTTTTTGGGCACAAAAGTAACTCATCTGTGAATGTGTCCTAACGCCACATCTCGGGTCTCCTGCTGTCCTGAGATTTGTCAAATTCTTTGTCTCTTCTGCCCAGTGGACCCATTGCTCCACAAGGGTGGGACGCTTCTTATTAATCTTTGCATTTCCGGTGGTCATATCGCCTTGTGTATAGTAGGTGTGCGATAAACACCTGTCTCATGAAGGAGCACACTGTTCTTCTGGCATTTCTTATCAGTAAAATGATTTTTCTTCATGGAAGAGATAAGGACCTCTCCGAGATAAAGCACTATCTGCATGGCCATTGATCCTTAGCAAGATTCTATGGGGGTTTCTAAATTGGTTACTTTCTTCTCAAGTGCAACCAAATTTATAGACCCTGATAACCAGACAGTAGGTGGGCTTGTCGAGACTGAACTTGAATATTTAGTGAATGCTCATTTACGTTTCTGAGTTTATGAATATCACCATTTTTTGTCCCCCAATGTTGTATAGACAGTGTTTTGCAGGGTGAACAACGTTGAGTTTTGTTGCTCCTGGTTTTTGATAGGCTAGATGTTTCAGTGGAGGTTCCAGCATGATTTATAACTGTATTTAGGGTTTTTATTTACTTGGTGTCCGGCAGAGGATTTTAGACAGTCTTGTTCAGTCCCCCCATTTCCCTGTGTGGCAGCCCGAACAGTGTGGCGTTCACTGTGGGATTTTCTACACCATGGCAACTTCCTGGGGTTGTTTTCCTGAGTCAACTTTTTCTTTTGGAATAATTTTAGATTTACAGAAAAGTTGTGAAGATGGTATGGAGAGTTCCCACATACTGTGCACCCAGTTGCCACTGTTGTTAACGTTCTGCTTCATCAGGGAACATTTGTCACAGCTGGGGAACTGACAGGGATACATTACTCTGAATTCAACTCCAGAATGTGTTCAGATGCCACTGATTCTTCCTCTAATCTCCCTTCGTTATTCCAGTATCCCCTCCAGCGCCACGCTCGACCCTCAGAATGTTCAGAGAGATTATCTCCGGGACTTCCTGGACAAATTGTGGGCCCCTCCTGCCCCACTTCTTGCTTCGATTATCAGCCACCCTGAGCGGGGCAGGAAGGGCCCATCTAGGTGCTCTTAGAGCCCTCACTGCAGTAATCTGTGTATTTCCACCGAAACCTGATAAGGCTTTTGAGACAAGCAAGTAAACAGGGATGCTGCTTCTAACAGTTTTTCTAACTTTGTACGAGCACAAAAGGAAAACCCACCTGGAAGCAGCTTAAATGATTCTAATCAAGCTATTTGTAAGGTATCATCAAGCTACTTCCCTGATTCTAATATAATGACTTTGCTTTGCTTTCCTTTTTGCTCAGTCTCAACAGGAAAGAAAGAGGGTGCAGCATGTCTCAACTGCGAATGCTTCTCACCAGGAGAAGTCAATTACACACATCGGTACCGGTTTAAGACAGTCTGGGGTTTCGTAGGATGGAACAATAGGAGGGTCCCTAAGAAACACAGCACGCTCTATGAAAAGTTTGGTACAAGGGGCCTATTTCCAGAGACCCCAGTTATCATACCTTTGTAACACCGATAATTCAAAAAAACGTACATGTGTGTTTGCGAAGGTTTATGCCATTCGTTGGGACATATTCTTCAGTGTGACAGTGTGAAGTCTGGGCACCTGCTATGAGGACGCTCATCACAGAGGTGGCCCTGATTCAGCCAAGACGGAGTCTCACTTAGTGGGGGGCACTGGGCTAGAAGCGATAGACATAGACTGTTCAAATGAAATGGGCCATTAAAATGTAACAGCAAATATAGGGCACAATCTTCATTTCTAAAGCCTTACTCAACAATCAGGAAAGTATTCAATTTACCTCTAAGACTTTTGAAAGAAATACAGAAAAATTGATGTGAAAGGCTGTCAGATCCATCAGTTATGTCAATGTATATGTTTGAATCTGTTATTTCCTTGGTCTATTTAATTTTGTGCCTAAGGGCTTTGAAACCATCTATTCTAGAGAACAAGGCCTTTATCTGGGAGTTAAATAGGTCATTTAAAGTTACTGTTATGCTTCACAATGATTCTAAATCCAATAATCTCTGGTAAAATCCTTAAAATACATTTCTAAGTCCAATCACTTAATTATGAATTAAAAAGCACAAAAAGTTTAATCTTCACAATTACACTGCTTACTGGACACCATGAGTTTTTTAGTTATACCTCAGTTACAATTTCAGAATTGCTGACTATTATAATCTACCTGTATTTATTTATTTTTATTTCTTTTTTAAACTTGACCAATTTAAATGTGCCTAACTATTGGTGGGAATGTAAATTGGAGCAGCCGCAATGGAAAACTGTATGGAGATTCCTCAAAAAATTAAAAATAGAAATGCTACATGAACCAGCAGTCCACTTCTGGGTATATATCTAAAGGAAATGAGATCGGGGTATCAAAGATACACCCACACGGCCATGTTCATTGCGGCATTATTCACAATAGCCAATAGGTGGAAACAACTTAACAGCTCCTCAATAAATGAAAAGGTAAAGAAGATATCACACACACACACACACACACACACACACACACACACTGCAATATTATTCAGCCATGAGAAAGAAGGAAATTCTGTCCATTGTGACCACACAGTTGGATCTTGAAGGCATTATGCTGAATGGGGTAAATCAGACAGATAAAGGAGAAGACTGCATGATCTCACTTACATGTGGAATCTTAAAGAAAGCTAAACTCCTAGAAACAGAGAATAAGAAAGTGGTTTCTCGTGGCTGGTGGGGTGGGAGAAATAGGGAGAGGTTGGTAAAAAGTTGTGAACTTTCATCTATAAGACAACAAAGTTCTGAGGAGCTAATGGAAGACACGCTACCTGTAGTGATAACACTATATTGTACGATCGAAATTTACTGAGAGAGTAGTAGAACTTAAATATTCTCATCAAGGAAAAAAAAGGTAAATATGTGAGGTGATCAGTGTTTTAATTAACTAGATGATGAGGATTGTTTCAAAATGTATATGTTTATCAAATTACCATGACTTACATTTCAAATACCTTATAATTTTATGTGTCAATTATACCTCACTAAGGCCAAAAAATAAAAATTAAAAAAATATATGTGCCTAAAGCAATGTAATTACAGATTTTCTTCCCAATATTTACTACCTGGTGTAAGTATAAGTGTTTGGTGATGCGCAGCTTCCGAGAGACAGGGCTTTGTGTTGACTATTCCTCACAATATGGAAGTTAGAACCAATGACACATTATAATTGTTTTTATTTAAGAAAAGGATGGCGGCATCCTCCAGCTTCAACCTGCTCCAGCTTCAACCTGCTCCAGCATGGGGGCGTTGTGATGGTCAATCTAAAGAGAGATTCACTAACAACTAAACTATATTGTAAGATTGTAATTAAATGCAAAGCATGCATAGACCTCGGTTGGTAAAGTCTATTCAGGCACTGAAATAGACTTGCTTTGGTTTCTAACAAAATAATGGCTGGGATTTTTGGAATAAGTGTTTTATGTGGGCTGCTTCTTAAATTTCCCCGTTGGTCAAGGATGCCATCTGGAAAGCTGCCTGAATGGATGATTGCTAGCCACAGGTATTAGACCTTTTCAATCAGAACCATACATGACTGAAGCAGTTGACAAAAGAAAAGTACAGAGAAAAAATGTGAATGAATTCTGTGTTCAATGGATTAATTGTCTCATTTATGTAATTTGTGGTTAGCCTCAGTCGGGATTCTTAACATTGTTGGGTTTGTGCTTCATTCTGCGGTATTCTGAAGATCCCCGTGAAACAGCACGAGAATGAAACCGTCAACCTCTCGGATCTTGTACCGAACAGATAATGCAGTTCCTTTGCCCTCTCACTCAACGTAATAAAACGAAAAGGCTAGAATCCTTTCAGGAAGGTGTGTCTGGAGACGCAACAGCAAAATGTTGTTTTCCTTTGTGTTAATCCCTAAACTAAACAGAAATTGTTCGTCTGTTATTAAAAAGAAAAACTCTTTAGGCATACTAAATACATAACTAAAACTGGCTTAAATGAGACAAGGCAGTTAAGAAGAGTTTTATACTTTTTCTAAAACAAAAAAGTTGGGTTTTTACTCATTATTTCAATTAGTATAAGCAACTAAGGTGACATATTTTTTAAAGTTCTTATGATGGAATAATTTTAAATTTAGAAAAAAAGTTGCAAAGCTAGTACAAGAGTCCCTGTGTACCATTCACTCAGATTCTCCCAATGGTAACTTTTTATATAACAAGGTCAGATCTGTCGAAAGGAAGCAAATATAATACTACTAACGATGAAATGTATTTGGATTTTACCATTTTTTTCACTAACGTGCTTTTTTCTGTTCCAAAATCCAATCCAGGATTCTACACTGCCTTACTCAGCATGTCCATCAGCTTCGGCCTGTCTGCTGCTTTCCAATCACCAGAGCAGTCTTGTAGATTTGGGGGGAAAAGACCATATGCTAAGGTGTCTTTTCATGGCTTCCCATCGAGGATTCACGGTGGCCCCATGGCGCTGCTGGTTGTGTCCACCTCGACCACCTGGTCCGGGATGTGTGGCCAGGGTTCTCCTCTGCAAACTGCTGTTTCCCTTTCTAGATTCCTGTTTGGGAGAAAGTCAGTGAGTCTGGTCCACCGCACTCAAGGAGAGGGAGATTAAGTCCACCGTCTAGAGCGAGTGTATTTACACATTTTGGAATTCTTCTCTAAGAAAGATTTGTGATACATTATTTTAAAAAGAATTAACACTTTTAATATTTTTTAAAAGACTTTATCTATTTATTTGTCAGAGAGAGAGCACATATGCACAAGCAGGGGGAGCAGTTGGCAGAAGGAGAGGGAGAAGCAGACTCCCCACTGAGCAGGGAGCCCGACGTGGGACTGGATCCCAGGACCCTGAGATCATGACCTGAGCCGAAGGCAGATGCTTAACCAACCGAGCCACCCAGTATCCCAAGAATTAATACTTTTTATGTAGAAAAGATTTTGATGATTTGCCACCTTCCACTGCAGCACACACATCTGAAACTCTGCTCTTATAACCCCTTGCACGTGTCCCCCTTGTCACACTGATAATTAAACAGGAAAGCCATCTAGTGACAAATAATTCAGAGATAACGATATGATTTCTTCAGTTTTTCTACAGTGTATGTTGTCAATATAAACCAAGATAACTGAATAAGAACATCATTCTGAGGGAAACACAGGCAACATGAAAATCTCCTTCTGGTCAGACGAGAGCCTAGGTTGGGATTAGGCTCTCCATCAGCTAACTGAAGCAGCCCGTTGTTTATCCGACTCCAGGACAATAATCCTACAAACCGATCTACTAGTCCCAAGAACTTTTCTTTGGGAAAAGGTGGTATCTATGAAGCTAAAGGTTAAGCATCTAATGTTGGCTAATGATATTAAACCATGAAGATTTTTTAATTTGGAGTAGTCAGAATAAAGATTACCATATAGTATAATTTGATACAATTTTGCCTAAAATCTCTACCAGTCTTTGAAGAACACTACATTTTGTGAGTTGTCTTTATGAAAAAATAATTGATTTTAAATGAAGCTAAGATAAAAATATGGCGTCGTATTCCTTATCTACTACTGCATAACAAACACGAGATTTCTCAGCTTCGAACGACACGTATCCGTGTCTTAGGGTTTTGCAGGTCAAGGGTCTGGGTGTGATTCGTCTGGGTCACCTGCCTCAGGTCTCGTCAAGGCGTTGGCCAAGACTCAGGCCTCATCTGACACAACTGAAGTAAGGTCTGCTTCCAAGCGGATTTACTTAGTTGTCAGCCATATTCGTTGTCTTGTGAGTTGTTTGAGGACAAAAGTCTAAGTTCCTAGCTTGCTTGTGGCCAGAGGCTCATCCCAGTTCCTCACCGCACAGATCCCCTCAACATGCCAGCATGAAAGAGTCTGCTAGAAAACAGACGTCACAATATCTGTAGCCCAGTCAAAAAACAATATTCCTCTTGATATTGCCAAATTCTGTTTAGAAGCAATGAGGTAGAGCGGTCTTCACTCGACGAGACGGGATTATGCAAGTCAGTGGACATCAGGAGGCAGGGATCACTGAGGACCCCTCGAGGCTGCCTCCAACGTGTGGTTCTGTAAGAAGTGAGTCATATGCTTCATTAGTTACCTAATTATACGTTACAGTTACGAGTAGCTCTTGTTCTAAATAAACTTGATATTTAGAATAAAACTTACAAACTTAATAAAGGAGAGTGGTGAATTTATGAAGGGTTATTGGGGTGCCTATACATGAATTATTATGGAGGAAGTCTATTATAAACGGAGACCACAGTAACCTTGTTTCATCAGACATTATAAGTGGCTCTTTGAAGAAAGAAGGGGGCAGCCTTAAGAAGTTTCCATTGTACAATCCAAGGAAATCCAGCCAGGAGGGAAATACCTATGACTCAATAAAGCAAAGGATGAGATAGAAAAGGGTCTAATTGAGAGGGGGGTAAAGACGGAAAAGGCACCTGAGTATTTGTCAAGTGTGCAAACCTTCTAGTAGAGAAAACAAACTAGCCAGCAGTAATTCACCGGCACCCCCACCCCTTCCTGCGGCTGCCCCGAGACTCCCCTCTGAATAAAAGCAGGATTTGTCCTGTTGGGCCCAGATGCTGTGTGAGACACTTCCAGTGTTTCTTCTACTGAAGCCCTGCTTACCAGGACATCAGAGTCTGCATTTAACAGATGAAGAGAATGGGTGCATACAAGGCCTTTGCTTCTTAGCCTCGGAGCCTGCCCGCCATGGAAGGTCTATCACAGTTTCCAGAGAAAGAAGATCCTTGAGGAGGGTGCCTGAGAAGAGTAAGGACAGCTATTCTGTAAATGTTCTAGAACTTACTCTTGGTTCAAGTTGATTTGGCATAGCTGATTCCATTGACTATACCAGGTCCACCTCCTGGGAAACAATATCCTTTATTGCATTTTGGTTTGCAGGCAGGTCCTGGCCCTCCTCATGAGACTGGACCACAGAGCGCTCTCACGATCCCATCACTGTGTTGACTTCCAGGATGGGGTTGAGACTGTGGAACATGACATCATCCGGGGCTCCCGTCTCAACGAACTTTAAGAAATCTGGACTTACCATCGAATGGGAATTCGTCGTGGGCCTCCCCGCACTTTGTCTTTATTGTCGTTGTCTTCTATTGCCCAAGCACTGTGGAGGGATTGACTAGGCTTTTCTTATTCTACCGACTACTGAAAACATCAGAATAAATCTGTGCCAATCCCTTGTAAGTTTATGGATATTTATGGCATGCATTTTTATATTTACTTTCTTCTTAAGTTCTAAATGTGTCATTTTCCAGTTTAGTTTCCTTCCATTTTCTATAAATTGTATTGCTTTAGAGTATGGTGCCCTTATAAACCATGTTAATATCTTTTGGCAGTGAGTTGAGAAAACAAAATTACTTAATTTTAATTTTTAAGTCAGTGGATCTCCAGTTGGGGTTTATAAGATGATACAGTGAGCATATAAAGAAAATAATATCAATTTATATTTGTTTTCGTGTAACAGAATATATACATATTATTTGTAAAACTAAAAATGCACCTGGTCTTTAGAATCAGGACCCTTACTAAGCCCTGGAATACAGAACCCTCATTCTCCGTATAGTATCTAGAGGCTGTAACCACGTGATATATTAAGAGAGTTCTATCTGTGCAGATTGGGTGGGCTTAATACCTCTAAAACATTATTAAAAATACACACAAACTTTTTTTGGTGTCTTTGGATTTCAAAGATTGAAAAACACTAGAAACATCCATTTAACAAAATAAATTAAACTGATACTGACATGTTCTGTCTGCAGACTTCTCCATAGCGGAAAATGCAAAGGAGACACAAAGACAATGTACAGAGTCTGAAAGGAAACATTACACGTTTATATTCTGTCAAGTATGAAGACAAGAGAAATACATTTTAAGACATGAGCAACTTGAGAATACAGCTCTTCTGTGTAATCTTCTTGACAAAAGTTTCTCATTTTTCCAACTATTTTTAAAAAACCCTGATTAACAATTCTTCTATATTATCCAGACTTCCTCAGCTGTGACCCCTTTATTTATTCTCTGTCAGAGATGAATCCATGGTCCAAAGTTATCACCTTTAAGTTCACATATAGCCCTGCTTCTTCTCTCTGGGTCGGCTCACAAACTCTGGGTAAGTGCACAGTTCTACCCTCTTCCGCTGTTACTCCCCCACTGAGACGAGCTCCACAAAATATGACACAGTCAATTCTATGGGCTCTCGTGCTAAGCAGGGCTGAGGAGACAGGGTGGCACGGTCCAGGTTGAGAATGTAAGAGCTGGCCTCCAGGACAAAGGACCCAGTGTGTAAGGGAACGCAAAGTAAAACCACAATGAGGTGTCACTACACACCTACTGGAATGGCTAAAATGAAAAGACTTGGCCATACGGAGTGTTGGCAAGGCTATGGTGGGGCCTGGACTCTCACTCACACCTGGTAAAAATGTAAAATCGTACCACTAATTTGGAAAACAGTTTGGTAGTTTCTTAATAAGTGAGCAATACCTCTCCTATACCCAGCATCCCTTCTTAGCTATCCACCCAAGGGAAAAAGCAATAGACCCACACAAAAATCTACTTGTGCCTGAATGTTCCTAGCAGTTTTATTTGTGAGGGCCAAAAAATGGAAGCAAGTTGAATGTCCATCAAAAGGTACATAAATAAGTCGTGGTATATCCATATAATGGACAACAGGTCGGCAAGACAGAGAGAGATGAATAAACTATTGATGCATCAAGAATATGGATAAATTTCAAAATAACTATGCTGAGTGAACAGGGCCAGCAAAGAGGACAAATACACTATGATTCCATTTATAAACCCTGGAGAAAGCAAACTGATTCACACTGACTGAAAGGAGATTAGAGGTTGCTGTGGGAGAGTGTGGGGATGGACAGAGTAAGTAGGCACAAGAAAAGCTAGAAAGTGCTGGCTAGGTTCACAGGCTGGATTCTGGTCATGCTGTCATGGACGTCTACATATGTCAAAACTTACCCAGTCGTGTACTTCAAGCATGTGTGGTTTATTGCATGTCAGTTACACCTACATAGAGGTGTTTAAAACACTGGGCAGCCTTTCCACCCACAACATAAAATCGTTAGAGTTTCAAAACAAAGCATTACAATTTTAAATGGTGGAAAACCAACTGCTATCCAGAAATTGTCATCAAAACAAGACACTATTCCCCAGTCACTGGAAAGTGAATTATTTCAGACTTTCAAACCACATAAACAGTAAATTCCCAACCTACTTGCACACCTTCAGAACATCGGTGAATACACCATAGGCTGCCTGATCTCAGTGCCTGGAAGCTAGCGAAACAAGGCGTGGCCACGAAAGAAAAGCAGCTGACCACAGTTACGAGGGGAGGTGCAGAAACTGGACACGGCACTATGAGGTCAAAGATAGCCGTGGACGCTTTTTAAACACCCTCAAAACCAACCATCGTATTCTTCAGAAATGAAAGCACCGTTTACTTCAAAAAGGGATCGATTCGTGTCAACACACAAGTAGGTTAAATGAGAACCACGACCGGAGTCACAAAGTTCTGAGACTGAACACCCAAAAATGTAACTTCTACTTCCGCTTCAAAATCAAAATTGATCTCTTAAAATAATAGAGTGCAACGCAATGCAATGCAAATAATAATTTACAAATAGGATAAGGAATATGTTTCTGAAGTCAGGAGCTGCTAGATACTTAAGGATAAGTATTCAGGCATTCTTACTACGAAAATTATTTAAGACCATTTTGAATGTTTCAGTGTATACTCTGAGAAAATAAAAAAATAGGTTACAAATGCTACCCATAAAAATAAATTATTATTTCTGAATAATTTAAGTGTGTGTTTGAAAAATTCAAGAGGATCAACTGGTAAGATTAAGATCCCTGGTTGCAAGATAACTATTTAATAAAATGCAAAAAAAAAAAAAATCCCATTCACAATAGTGACAAAAATATATCCACTTAGAAATCAACTTAACCACGGAAGTGAAGGACCTATAGAAACAAGACTGGGATATCCCAGTAAATTACAGAAAAGAAGGTGAATCCACATAAGAAGCTACATTTCCCAATTAAAAAAAATAATTTTTCTAAATGGCAATTATTCCCAAATTAATCTTCAGTGTAATACAAATCCAATACAATGTTGAATAGGATTTTACGTGAAATCTGGAAAATAGTCCTGCAGCTATTTCTGCAGGAGCACTGAGGAGCTCCGTAAGACAGACTATTTTCGGGAACCCCACCTCTCTGAAGAAACACCAGAATCAGAGGGATTTGGGGAAGTGGTAAAAATAAAAAAAATCTCTGGGACACATAACCTTTCATTTTCAACTGCTATAAAAAGAATGAGTTCTGACTCTTTTTGAAGCCAGTCTAGCAAGCATCTCAGACATTGTCAAAGAGAAGCACAGACCATATTTTCTTATAAATATAGATTTGAAAACACCAGTAACAGATTAGTAAGTTAAACACAAACACACTATGAACAATCGAAGGCTATTTCAGGAAAATAGTTTACTATCCTAATAGTTGACGTGGGTGGGAGTTTCTTGATCTTGCTAAGAGATGAAAAAAGATACTTAATAAATTACAGCATATATTTTCAATAACAAAGAGGACCAGTGCAGAAAGAATCTTTTATTACATAAAAAGGTGAACCCATTGAAATTCAGCATGAACTATACTCAACAAGAAAACACTAGCGACATTTGGATTGAAGCGAAGAGCAAGAAAACAATGCCTACTTTCAGGCAATGGTTTTCTGGGGCTCTTAGCGACCAGGGGCAGAAAAGGAAAGAAACCACCTGTTTGTATCGGAAAAGAAGCCTCAGTTGTCATCATTCTCATTGGGAACGCTTGGTGGAATTCTGAAGAAACTTCTCAAGAGCTTTTGGAGATGAGAGCTTAGTTGTGTGTCTGACAATGATACCCACAAACAGGGTCTGGGGGTCTGCAGAGCTGGACCTGGGTAGAAGGTGAAGCCCTTGCTCATTGAAAAATAATGTGCAGAGCCAGGGGGATAAAACAGACCGACAACAAAACAAAACGAAACAAAACAATCCTAGAAAGTATGGACAGGAAGCAAGAGGGAACCATGGCTGGGGGGTATAGGCCGAGAATTTCAAGAAGGGGGTGTAGAGAAGGATTTCAGTTTGCAGAGGCCGAAAGAAAGTTCCTCGCGGAGCCCGGGCCGCCGGGGCCGTCGTGGGGCCCTGAGATCCAGGCCTTGTGGCTGCACTGCAGGCAAGCCCAGCTGGGCCCTTCCTGGTGGTGGGGACTTGCACACGGGGCAGGCACCCCGGAAGGCCTGCAGCAGGCATCCTCACTGAGGCGGGCTCACACAGGACTGGTACCCCCAGCCCCCACTGCCCCCCACTCTCTTACACACGCAGTCTAAGGGAGCTTTCCTCACCCACCCCTTCCGGCGTCTGCCTCTCAGAGGCCCTGGGCTTGCACCCAACTACAATGTTCTGTTCATATTCCAATCTGACAAAAACGGTGCAGTTTTCCAGACAGCTATGAACAGGCCCAAATATCAGTTGTGGGAGGTCCTCTGAGCCGTGCACTGCGGCAGGGGCTCCCTGCGGAGGACACACAGCACTGCCACACGCACCACTGCTAGGAGGACCTGGCCACCTAGGTGACCGCAGGCTGGGAGCCCCGGAGGGAATGCGTCCTGTCCTGGGGGGCTTTGGGTGGTTCTCTATCCCTGAGTCACTAAGCTCCCTTTCCTGATCACAGAGACAGAAGCAATCTCAGGCAATGAGCCGAAGCCCAGGGGTTGAAGGGCCTCCCTGTCCGCATGGTGCAGACAGGTGCAGGTGGAAGGGAAAGCAGGTGCTCCTGGCCAGTGGAGGCTGTGGGTGGAGCTATTGCAGATGAGGATACTGCGGATGGTGCGAAGAGCAAGGTCTGCCCCGGGTGAGAGTGATGAGGGACAGACAGGAGATGACCGAGGGCTTTGCAGAAGACACAAGGTAGTGTGGGGCTTGCAGGAGGCGGGTGTGAGGGAGTCTTGCAGGCTGGATCTGCTCCTTCCCCAAATCCAGGCACGTGGGCCCTTCTGCCTGTACGCGGGGCAGTGTGGGGACTGGAGGCTGCGCAGGGCTGGGCAGGTGTACAGGGCTCAGGTCCCCGTGCCTGTGCCCTCAGCCACCTGCCCACTGCCCTGCTCCTGGGTGTTGCACAGCTGTTGTCAGCGGCGTCACCTCCTGCATACGGAAGACGGTGGCTGCTGAAGATTCTGAGGAAATGTAATTCTATAAACGGATCCAGCGTTGTCCTAAAGCTGGATGTCTGTATGGCGGAAGCTACGGCAAAAGTAGAATTCTTAATATAGGCACAAAACGCAAGTCTTTGAGACATTTCTAAAAGGTGCATAAAGGAAAAATACACTTTGGTAGCACCATAATTGGATTCATGAGGTTTTTGTAAAAAGTATTATTGACATATAAACAAGCTAGAGCCTTCAACAAAATATTTTAAAAACCAACAAAATAACCATTCCGACTGCCTTCCAGAAGTATCTAAATTATTTTTAAAACAATAGACTCTATTATAAATTTGATCATATTTTGCTTTTATTTTAATTCCATTAATATAAGTAGAGGTTTTCCTGAGTCTTTGAACCAGGGATAAATACATTTTTGCTTCCTGAATGCAAATATAATCATTAATTTCAACTTAAATTTATACAACAGAGAAATGCAGGGCAGTCCAATTCCCCGCTGAAGGAGGAGGCTGCCAGGAGGAAAAATTAGAAGTCTTTGACCTAAAGCACCATTAAACCATTTATTTATTTACCTGAAGATTTCACTGGCCTTATAATTATTTATAAACCTGATAGGGAATGAAGTTATCCCATGTAGCAGGCAGGATTTTGCCCCGTTTGTCACCAGATAAATGCCTCTGAGGTCACCTTCATGAGTTCTAGAACATCCGTGCATCAGGAGCAGCTGATGCTGGACAAGCACGCTGGCTTTTGTCACCTTCCGATAGATGGATTGAGAGGGAACGCTGGGTCTTAGAGATGTTCCTCTCCTCCCAGTGGAAGCCAGCTCAGAGGTCGCTCAGCGTTTCATGCAGACTGAATCCCTGTGTTCTCTTTCCTTCTGCTCTGCAGAGGTCTGGACTCTGTCCAGCCGGTCACACAGCGTGGGCCATCACCAGGTCTTCGTCACCTTGTTCTTCCGTTTCAAAGGCAAAGTCTGGTTTTGTGGGAGGGGTCAGGTGGTCACTGGAGCTGGGTCATAGAGCCAGCTGATAGGACCAGCCTGTGTCTCAAGGGGGTCTGAGAAGGACATAGTAGTGAAAGTCTCAGGAGGGCTAGCAGATATTTTTAAAAGGAGTATCATGACTCCCTGGAATCATAGAAAAAGAGTGGCTTTTCATCAAAAGGACACACGGAGGGCAATGTCTTGATTTCCAGAGCCCCTTGCTGCTAGAGGTTTGGGCTGCATGGCTTGAGATGGAAAGATAATCTTAAGTCCTGACTGCCAAGGATGCTACCCATCGGCCTGTAGTATGGAGGCATCTGAGCCCCTTGTTGCCATGTACTGCCAGGGCAGTACCTGGGTCCCTATAAGGAAGAGAGCCATGAAAACAGCCTCAGATTGCGGTCAGTGCCTCTTGACCTTCCTTCCCAGGAGCTGCTATGATAAAGAGAGCCCGCAGGAGCCAGAGCTGGGTCTCCACAGAACTCATGGGTGGCGCCTGCTCTCGACTGTATGGTGTGGGCAACGGATTCTCTCTTCTAATGCAGGACTGCGTGCTGCTGCCCATGCCACGAAGCTGCACAATCCCTCACCTCTCCTCGCAACTCTACTTTCAATTCCCCTTTGATTGCCAACATACAAAGGCTACAGCATCTGATGGGCTTTTATCTTGTTTTGCTTTGTGGGAGAGGTATCTTGTGTCTTCTCCCGGTAAGGCAGGAATATGCAGATTGCGACTTGCCACAACCCCACCTGGGTCCCGACTGTCTTCTGGACTGAGGTCTGCCTGGTCCATTCAATTCACCTCTTCCCTCTGCAGCCTCATCTTCAACTCTTATTCAGCATGAACCATCTGTCTAAAATTAGGACAGGTGTTTCGACTGTGCCCTTTGGAACTTCCCATTCCCCATTCCTTCCGCCCCACAAGTACTTCATTTTAGCAAAGTCATATTCTCTGGTCACACTTGTGAGAGAAGAGCTCCCCTTGAATTTACAGGGTATTTGACCGGCCCTTTATTCTGGGTCTCAGCCCATCAGGAAGTTCCAAAGCCTGCTTGAATCAGCTGCACCATTATCTGGTCTTTCTGGATTCGATTATACACAGATTTAATAAAAATGTGTTTGAGACACTCCTTTGAGTCATGGTTAAACTTGAGAACACAGTTGTTTCAGAAACAGAGCCTTATAACAATTCGCTGGATACTTATCTGTATCAGTGTTGATCCATGAATATCCTTTAAGAACAGTTTTGTAACTAGCAACAAATTCTTCTAATTCAATTCTAATTCCGACTCTTATTCCTTATACATTTCCAAATGATGTCATGAGACTACGTCACGTGTTTTGTAGAAGTCAGCACAATTGTGTCCATAACATTCGCTGATCTACACTGTAATGACCTCATGGAAACACAGGTCGGACAGAACTCACTTGTGGGGAATTCACACCAGGCTTTGGTGACTTCCGCCAGTTTTCTAATTGCCCCAAAATGACCTACCCAACAATTCGTTCTAGAAACTTGCTGCGAATCGATGACAAGAATACCAGGCAATAAATCCTGCGATTCACGTATTTGAAACCGACGTACTTGCCCATCTTAATTTCTTTTGGCACCTCTACGTTTGAAAAGAAAATTCACCATATGAGTTAAGCCAGTCCTTTGCATTAATTTTAAGCAGCTAGGAGAGCTCTTGTGATCTTCTCACTGCAGATTAGGATACAGACTTTATTCTTTTCCTAAATTCTTTCTATTTTTATTTCTAGAAAAAAATAATACAGGAAATTAGATCATATTTTTCCGACTTACATTAACAGCAAATCATATTCCTGAAGAAATGGGTCTATTTGTTTATTGTTCCTCTTCTTCCATATTTAGATGAAAACTCAGCTAATTCTGTCCACTTGCATTCGAACTTCAGCCACACTTCCTCAGGGTGTGAACCATGATTTTATACTGTTCTGGAGATAAATGACAGTGAGATATGTTCTTGGGTTATCACTGGGCTCCGTCCATAAAATCAGACTTTTATTTTGCCCCAAATCTTTCAAAATCTTTCTAATTATTTTATCTGTTGGATGGATTTTCATTCCCTATTTCACCCAATAGGTCTGTTCTTTAGCAAAAAAAAAAAGAAAAAAAAATTGGGAGAAAATTTTTGAGGAAAATGCAGGTGAAGAGAAAAACGTTAATCTGGAAATTGCATTTTTTATAAATAGAGCCCAGAGGATTTTGGGGACTCCCAGGTGCCAGGCTCTGGGTTCGGGCCATGCTTTGGCCAGCACACCTCTGCTTTTTCTGTCTTTGTTTCCATGTCCTGTTGATCTGGGGAAGGGGGGGATGCGGGGGGGATGATGCACTTTCTAGGTGTCATCCTCTGCCCCCTGCCTCCATCCTTCTGCCTCTCCCGTCTCCTGTCCCTGGCGCCCCTTTCTTGCTCCTCTTCGCCCCTGTTGCTCACAGATGTCGTATTTATCTTACGTGTTGCCTGCCTCCCTGTTGCAGCGTCAATTCCCAGAGGCTTCTGTTTTGCTCATCGCTGCTTCCCCAGCACCTCGAAGAGTGTCAGGCACCGGGCGAGATACTCACAGCTTAGTGGTATCTCAGCCTGGCCTCCCTCCCAGGCCCCCCTCCCCGCGTGCTCCCTGCTGCTCACACACACTGCGCAGGCGCAGACTTTCCCTTGCCCGTGCACCTGCCAGTGCCTGCCCACCACGCGGGAAAACAAGGGACCGCCACACACAAAGTGGCTACACGCCCACGCTCTTCTGTACCCCAAATCCTTAAGGTGCCATACTCAACGCATGGAATGCTTGTAGGGCACCGATGTTTAGGTAGCTGGACTCACATGTACTTATTCGAGTTTATAGTACCAGGTCTGGAGTCAACGGTGCTCAGCGAACTGTTATCTCAAGCCCCTCTTGTGTAGGGGGAACAGTTACTAACCTTGAAGCAGACAGCCTCTAAGGCTGAGTCATTCGTGAACACGCAAGGCCGTTCTCTCCACAACCGCCATCGCATTATATGGGAGCTTGGAGGCTGGTTTAATTAAAGTTATCTGAATAGCGTACAGTATGCCAGATGTTCATAATAAATATAATGTAGCTTATGTAATGTTATGCCATCATGGAATATATTGGAATGGTTGTGATTATCCATCATTACCCATAATAAATCTAAATTTATTTCACTGTTTTTAGGCATTAAGCTTTTCTCAACCACTATAAATTAGCTTAGTATTTGAACTTTGCCTTTTGCTGAAGTTTTTCCAATAGAGATAATTAAAGAGCTCTTTTGGCAAAATTAGTTCACATTATTTCCATTAGAATTAAACACACACACGGGAGACCACAGTCTATGATATTGATGTTTATGATTGACATTTTAAAGTGCAAATGTCAATTAAATATTGTTTCTCTTTACATTTTTTTTTCCTGTAGGGTTCAAAGGTAAAAATTCTTAATTTATTTCTGCATACTCTTTATCTTCCTAGTCAAATGTTCTTTTAACGTTTTTTGAAAATAATACACTGCTTAATATTTTCTGAAGTAGAAGTCCCTGGCTTAATCCCAAATAAGCATCTGGAGAGCACTCACCTTTCCTCCCACAACTGGGACCGGCACCTGCCATGGACGCTTGGGTGGGAAATGCTCACACAGTTTCCTCATGAGAGGAACTGGAGAGTAGAGGGCTTATCGGCGGCATCCGTGTACAGGGCAGTTGGTTTTCTTAAAGATGTATTTTCATAGGAGGCACACACGCGTTTATGTGTGTTTTGGTGTTTGGGGGATGATGGTCATTATGGGTGAAGACTGAAATCCTCCGTGCCCGTGTGAATTTAGACTCCTTTGTCCCTGCAGCAAACTCGCTGATTGACTCACCCAGAGAGACTTGCTTCCCTGACTCTGGGGCAGACCGGGCCTGAATCTCCTTGAGCATTAGCTTAATATTGAGGGGCTTGATTGTTAAGTTTGAGATGCCAATCAGACGTGTGAGTGTAAATATGAGTGCGTTTTGACTTCAGAGTCTGGAGTTCGGGGATATGGATTGGGGGGTCGCCTGCACACAGGTGGGTTTTGTGCTGTGAGCCAGGATGAGGTCCTCATGGCAGTGAATACCTGGGGAGGTCAGGTTGTGGGCAATGAGGGGAGAGACGGGAGGGAGAAAGACCGAGAGAGGCACTAGGAGGCCCTTATTCACTTCTAGGAGCAAAAGGTGGAGACTAACACGTAACTAGAAGTGCGGTCTTTACCAGGTGTGCAAATGCTACCGGTGTGCATGGGCCCAGGTGTCACCGAGTCCAATTTCTGCAACAGCCCTCTAACTGTCCAACCCCAGGGAAAGGAGTCTGCAGACATGGTGCGTCTTTACACTCTACTGTACTTCTTAATGACTTTGTTTCTTAAACATCTAGGTTCGTTAGCTGGAATATTTCCTATTTACTATCAGAAATCATCGGTCTTTTAGCCATTTGTATGTCTTCATTGGAAAAGTGTCTGTTCATATCTTCTGCCCATTTTATGATTTGTTTATTTGTTTCAAAAAAAAGAATAAAAACGGTGAAACACACACACACAAAAGAAAGAAAGAAATCATCAGTCTTTAATGCATGACTCATATTAACTTTGAATTCAATGACATTTTTAGTAGTTTCTTGGTTATTTTCTGAGTGAACACATCCCCCTGAAGCTAAATCCTCATGTGACTACCTGGATAGAACCCAGCTTGTAACTGGTGGGTTCCCATGGAGGCATGTTTTTAACTGGAAACTGGTCAATCTTTCTGACCCAGAGTGAAGAAAATGAGCAGTACCATAAAAGACACGCAAAGGAAATGGAATCGTGAGCTTATTTTGATATAAGTCATTTCCCCACGGTGACAAGACATTTGTGATGGAAACGATACGTAACAGGAACGTCTGCTAGACTCTGATTCTGACGCTGGTTTTAGATGCTGGGACCAGAAGAGGTAGAAGGGCTTCAGAACAACTCCTGCCAAGACAGAGCCAGCGACTCTGCTCTGCCAAAATCAAAGCCCACGTAGCCAAGTCGTTGTGTAAGTCGAGTTAACGCAGAATGGGCATTTGCCCTCAAGAAATACACTCTGGTTGGTCGTTCTTTCACAGTGTAAAACTGAAATGATATAAAAAATACGTATATAATCATCAAGTGAAAATTTGGAATTTAATGTAATATAGGCATTATCTCAAATGTGTGCCTGTGTCCTTAAAAAATTCACAGGCAATTTTTGCAAACTTTACTTCTAAAAACTTAATTTTGCTATGACCATACAGCACAATTACTAATGATTAGCTAGTTCAGCACGATGCTGTATATACATGGTGCACACACACGCGCGCGTGCACACACACACACACACACACCCCGAGTGGATGGCAGAGAGTAATTGAGCAGACTAATTGGTGGTGATTACAACACCTGTATTTATGTCTACGGGCTACTTTCTCTTCAGAAAGAGTAAGGTAAAATCAAATGAAATCATGTGACTCTTGCATTATTGGATTTTATTTTATTTTTTTTAAAGATTTTGTTTATTTATTTGACAGAGATACAGACAGCCAGCGAGAGAGGGAACACAAGCAGGGGGAGTGGGAGAGGAAGAAGCAGGCTCCTAGCAGAGGAGCCTGACGTGGGGCTCGATCCCATAACGCCGGGATCACGCCCTGAGCTGAAGGCGGACGCTTAACCGCTGTGCCACCCAGGCGCCCCTTACATTGTTGGATTTTAAAAGTGGTTTAATTTTCCTTCAGAGTCAGAATTATAGACAAAGATATTTAAATTTTTAAACAATTTGCCCACTATAATCTCCCTAAAAGTTGCAAAGACGAAATATGATTGCTATCAAGGCTTTCATGTGTCCAAACAATGGCTCGATTTGGCCAAGTTGGGCCAGAATTGGATGCCTGAGCGCCCTGACTCACAGGCCGTGAGTGTTCTAGAATCACAGGTGCTGCCCAGGCTGTCAGGCCTCTGCTTGCCGCCTCGTTCCTGACGTGTGTCACCACAGACGTAGTGGCTAAACACAGCACACGTGTTACCCTGCAGTAGCCGAGGCCAGAAGTCCAAAATGGGGCTCACGGGCATTAAAACCAGGTGCCCGCAAGGCTGTGCTCCGTCTGCAGGCTCCTGGGGAGTCTATTCCCTTGCTTTTCTGTCTATTTGAGGTGCCTGCACCCCTGGCCTTGTGGCCCCACATCACCCGAGCCACTCTCACCTTCCTGCTTGTTTCTTTTGAGGACCCTGTGATTGCAGGGGATTCATTATATACTGTAGAATATGTATTATGTATTAAATACATATTTTATCAATATAGTATGAAGTTACTATATTGTGATTCCGAAGACCAGATAATCTTCTCATCTCAGTGTCTTTTACTTAATCCCATCTGCAAAGTTCCCTTTGCCGCTTAAGGTAACATATTCACATTATTTTGTCCTGTTAAAATTCCCTGAAATTATTTTCATCCTTGTAATCCCAAGCATAAAATTTGGTGTAACTCTTGGGATCTTTATTCCACTAAAGCTGTCTATTAATGAAGTTATGCTCACATTTAGATACATGGGACAGGGCTACCTTCCAGATAGAGTGCAATCTGAGATGTCTTCTCTGTTTCCACCTAGTATTTGACTACCGCTGACCCAGAGGAGAACGTGTTGTGGATCCTTCGCTGTGCACTAAGGAAGAGTCTGAGTCCCTGTAACCATCATGCGTTCACTCAACACATCCTGATGGAGGGCCCACCCCTCCGTAATGGGCTCTGCTCCCGGCACTCAGACCCATCCCTGGAATAGTGTCCTAGTTTTTGGAGGCTGATGATAAACAATCAACATAATTGATAAGTACATTTTAGGGTGAGATTTCAAGGGTTAATGAGAGCTCTGGAAAAGAGCAAAAGTAGAAGATACAAAGGTCGACTGGAAATGAGAGAGGGGAGGGTAATATGTACCTTGCACAGAGTGGCCGAGATGTCCTCCCTGAGAAGCTCACAGCTGGGCAACCATGAGGCCCTGAAGACATCAGGAGGAAACCTGAACAGACCCAAGAATCGGATAGTGCAAAGGCCCGGAGGCAGGTTTCCAGCTAGTCAAGGGACCCAGTGCAGCTGGTGCAGAACCAGCATGAAGGGTTGACCTCAGAAACAAAATCTGGGACGTGTCCTTTGTCACCCAGATCTCCTGCCCACCCCCACCATCCTGCTGGAGCCCCGTAGGCCACATCAACACTTCTTTACCCTCTGGCCTCTTTCTGGGCTCCTGTCTCTCAGCTCAGGCCCTGAAGGGCCTCTGTCCTCTGCCTGCCTCCTCTTCTGAAGGCCATGGCACCTCAAGGCTCCCTGTCCAGCTCCTCTCTGCCCTGCCTCCTCCCTGGGGGTGCTAGCAGACTTCCACGCCCAGCCAGGCACATGGCCCTGCCTCCTGCGCTTCCCCCCGCTGCTCACAGCTTTTTAAAAGAGGCTTTGATGAACCTCTCCTCAGATATTCTGAGTGTGGCCTCAGTGTCCTGCTGGCACCTGGATGAGACAGCGGATGAGTACATTATGGGGCTTCCACTTGTTCTGAGGGACTCGGGGGCCTGACCCCTACCTGAGCACTGTCTGAGGCGGGGGTCCTGGGGCCAGGGCAGGCAGGAGGCAGTGGCGGAGAGTGGGGGGGCAAGCCGGAGGGGGGTCCTGCTCTGGGTGTTCTCTGCAGGCTGAGCCGACAGGATGTCTGCTGGATTTGGGTGGGAGGTGGGAGAGACAGGAAGATGGGCCCAGCCTTTGCACACGGCAGCTGGACGGGCGAACTCGCCACGGGTGGGCGCGGGGAGGCTGGTGCGCGGAGCAGGCTGTGGGTGGGAGGACTGGGTGGTGCGGGTTTGGGCAAGGTGGCCATGTGCGGCATCCAGGCTGGACACGCCGCCCCTGCACCCCCGGCCTCACCGCTGCCTGGCCCCGCACACCTGCTCCGTGCAGACACGCTGCCTCCTGGGGCCTCTGAAGCCTCGGGTGCAACCCAGGCTGGGCCTTTGGAGTTCTGCTCAAATGGCACCTTGTCACCTTCACTTCACGTTTTCAGCCTATTTAATACCACGTTCTCTTTTCCGATCTCCCAAGCTTCACCCTTGCGGGCATTTCCTGTAAGTCCGCACTGTGTGAGACGCGGCATGTATTTTACTGACTCTTGTGTGCTCTCTGTCTCTGTTCTAGACGGTGAACGCCACGAGGACAGGAGGGTCAGTGTTTTGTTTTGTTTGGTGGCATTTTTCTTCATAGCTTGATCCTTGACGGCTGGGTGAATGGCCAGACATCAGATGTTGAAAGAATATTGGTTGAAGAAAAGCAAAAAGGCTGTGGCCCTCTCGTTTGCGGTCTTCTGAAAATGTAGGCACCTGTGAGCCCCTCCCGGGGGAGTCCCACCGAGTGCCCCCCCCCCCCGCTAGGCACTGCCGACTGCAAAATCAACAAGATGTGGTTTCTTGCTCACAGCTTTTGTGTTCAGTCGGAGTATGTTCAAGAGAAGGCGTCCGGCAAGACCGTCTTTAATGTTTCTGCATCCCTTTGACTCTTCCCAGCTTCATCTGCCTGCTAATATTGAAGCCATGTGCCTTCAGGAGAGAGCTTAAACTTTCCCCAGATGTTCTTGTCAATTTTGGCGGCAATCGTATTTTTACCCAACTTGAACATATTTTTCTTGATTAATACAAGAAGCCCCAAGTAGAGGTTCTTCAAATTCACTTAACAGCTGCACAGCCTTGTCAGATAAGATCATGAGCAGAATCTGCTTCTTTCAAACGGGAAGATGACATGCCCTTCTTTCCCACTCACCTCCTGTATCATGTCAGTTGAGGTTCAAAGCTTTGGGTTTTAAATTCTTAGCTGCTCTCATTACTGGTATGACTAGAATGTGGTCAGCAATGTACCAAATGTGCTTGCCAATCTCCGACGTTAGAACAAAACCTTTGCCTGGTAATTTTGTGTCAGGATTCGCGTCATTGGAAGAGGGCGTTTGCATCGACTGGGGGACCCGCCACATCCTCCCCGCCGCCGAACACGGTTGCGCCTGACCAGGCATCACTGTGTGAAGCTAACTAACCCAGGAAAGTGTTAATGGTACCTTTCCCCAAAAAGTTGCCCGGGAATAAATACATGTTTACAGATACCGAAACAAAATTTTTAACCTAAATTATTTAAACTGGCATCTTTCTGCTCGACCGTTCAACAGCGAAAGTCCCTATCGAACCAAGGATCACGCCTTTATTTACCAGCAAAGTTAGGCTCTCCTGTCTCTTCTTGGCCACCACTTACAGCAGGAATGACAGTAAGGACACCACTTACGGCCACACCAGGGGCTGAGTTACCCCTTGGCTGTCCCGTTTCACAGCCCAGAGACATTGGGCAAACTTCTCAGAACGTATTTGCAGAATAACATGGCTACTCGAGCTGGGCCTCCTGCACTCCCCCATTCCTTGAGACGTGAGCCTCCCTAGCATGCTAGCGGACTCTAATAATTTTTTTCCTCAATTGCAAATATGAAGTAACTACATTTTCCCTATAAGATTAATGAGGCAAGTTCATGTAAAGGTTATGTATTCAGCAAAAACCTGGAAGGAAAATCGGGAACACGTTTAACGTTATTTGTCATTAAAAATTACACCCTGTCTGATTTTCTGATTGCTGAGTTCTGACTGTTGAGTTGCTTGCCAATGAACAGAACTCAAATGCTGTGAGGAAAAAAGGAAAAAAAGGAAGAAAAAAGTCTGTTACATTTGGATGGGAAGAAAGGGGAATGTAGAAATATAACACCTTTTACAACTATTTCACACAAAAAAAGTTGTGAAAACAGCTACGATACGGAACTATCATTGCCATGGAGAGAGCAGACACATGGAAACAGGTTACTGCGCCTGTGGCTGGCAGCTTATACAGGAACCACATGGCAAAACGTCTGTTGTCATGCAAAATTATTATAATGGGAGTGAGACGTATTCGTGTGTTCAATTTTGCAGTTAAACCAATTTAAAAAAAAAAGCAGTTACAACTGAGGCAGAGAGAAAAACTAAGACACTGGCGTGAATGGCTGAGGTCCCCATTGTCAGAGGGCGACCCAGTGAGAATGATGACAAGAGTCCAAGAAACGTGGGGAAAGGACCACAGTGCACTTCGACTGTGGGCATCCGTCTAGCTTCTGCCGCGGGACAAGTGCAAAGACAAGGACATACCATGGTGGTGAGCATCCCTCCAGCTTCTGCTGCGGGACGAGAGATAGGATTGGCTACCATTTGAGGAAAGTGCAGTAATCCGTGTTCTCCATTATTCTGAAGTGCTATCTAGGGCAGACCCAATATAACCCCATTTGGGGGTAAAGCTCACAGATAACCTTTGTGTAATAAAGGTTAAGCGTCAGTTTCAAAATGCACATTTTGCTGGTGTCCAGAGAAAATTATTGATTTAAAAAATAAAGAATAATCTGTTATGCTTTGTAATACTTATTTGAAAATAATGCTTGGTCATTTATTAGAACCAAAGTAGACAGAGAGTGACACCTGAGACCCAGTACCTTTAGCTTGCATTTCCCCGGGCAATATTTTATCACAGATTAGGTTACTTCCCACAGCTTCCTCGGCAGATGAGTGGGGACAAACTTTGCTCTTGGAGACAGTTGTAGTCCTAGCCCCCCTCCCGCAGCCCAGTGCTTTGCGCCTCCCGTAGCTTCTTTTTTTTATAGTAGAATTTAATATTTATTTATTTATTTTCAATTTTTTTATTATAATAATATTTTTTATTATATTATGTTAGTCACCATACAGTACATCCCCGGTTTCTGATGTAAAAGTTCGATGATTCATTAGTTGTGTATAACACCCAGTGCACCATGCAATACGTGCCCTCCTTACTACCCATCACCAGCCTATCCCATTCCCCTCCCCCCTCCCCTCTGAAGCCCTCAGTTTGTTTCTCAGAGTCCATAGTCTCTCATGCTTCACTCCCCCTTCTGATTACCCCCCTTTCTTTATCCCTTTCTTCCCCTACCTCCCGTAGCTTCTTACATGCTCGCCTAGCGCGGACTCTGCTTTGCCTCGTGGGACTGCTGTAAAAACAGGAGGCTCACTTATAGGCGATGTTTGTTTCCTTTAGTCTCAGGTGCCCTTGATTCCACGGAGCCCTCGGCTGGTTTTCCTTCCAAATGGGCTGGGTTTCCCCCATTCTTTTTGTTGGTTGAAGGGTGCCCAGGAAAGGAATATGTCAAAGTTCCATCTTCTGGTCCCTGTGAATGGGATCTTGTTTGGAAATACAGGGGCGCCTGGGTGGCTCAGTCGTTAAGCATCTGCCTTCAGCTCAGGGCGTGATCCCGGCGTTCGGGGATCGAGCCCCACGTCAGGCTCCTCTGCTATGAGCCTGCTTCTTCCTCTCCCACTCCCCCTGCTTGTGTTCCCTCTCTCGCTGGCTGTCATTCTCTCTGTCAAATAAATAAATAAAATCTTTTTAAAAAAAAGGAAATATGGTCATCACAGATGTAATCAGGTTAAGATGAGGTCCTACAGGATTGGGGGCGGCCCTAAATCGTAAGCCTTATGTCCTAACAAGGACATGTGTGAAGACAACAGGCACACAGAAAGATCTCTGTGTATGATGGAGGCAGAAATTGGAGGGAACACAGTCCCAAGCCACGGCAGGCCAAGGACCGTGGGCAATTCCAGAAGCTGGGAGAGGCACGGGACAGTTTCTCCCTCAGAGCTCCCAGGAAGAGCCCACACCTGAACACCTTGATTTCAGGCTTCTGGCCTCTAACACGGTGAGAGTGCTGCTGTCTGCAGCAAAGAAGAAAATGGCGGAGATAAGCATTATTCTTGGATTAAAATCATAGGTATTTTCTAATTTCCACATTTTTTTATTATTATAGATGGATTAAAACTTTCTAGAAATTATGTATGCTGGATTGGTTTCTACAGATCTAGTACAATGAGGCACAATTCATCCGAAACCTCTGACTGAAACTCGAAAACTCAAGCACGTGTCAAATATTGGAGAATAAGGCAGATTTTGTTCTTTATATTCCCCTCGTTAAAACATTACCCAATATGGAGCTCACCTCTGAGTATTTCACAATGCTTTTTACAAATTAACTTAAATTGAGATGATACTAATGACCCTCTCTTTGCCTGTGCTTGCAGTCAGAAATCTCTTTTCTAATTCTGATGTCCCCCGTGATGAATGTGCGAAGTGCAGGAATTCACCAGCCTCTCCTTTCCTCAAATCCCATCTCTGGCAAAGAGGGAAAACAGAGCCTCCCTGCGGTATCTGCATCCTGCTTCTGCTTGGCCAGAGATCCTGAGAGGATAGAGTGATCACACAGGCGAAATTCCTGTGCTCCTCAGAGGTAATCTAATTTGCCTACTTAGAAGGTTTATCGAGAGGATAAATTCCAGTGAAGTGTCGTGAGTGTCGCCTGTACGCTCGGCTCCTCCCATCCTTTGTATTAATATGCAGGAGAGTCGAATTCCAGTGAATTTATCTTTATTTTGAAGCGATGAGGAAGTTCTTCCCCTCTAAGATAGCTAGTTGGTCTTGCGTGATTGTGCCAAGTAAGTTAATCCCCTGGTTACTGATATCATTACATTTCCATTTGAACCAGAGGTGGCGAGGCTGTGGATTTGATAGCGCTGTTATCAGAATTCCTTCACCATATCCAGCTAAAAATAGAAAGTCAAAAACAGTTGCTTATTTTTTTGTATAATGCTACAATAAACGTTGTTAATGTAAAATATTACAATTGTTTAGAAAAATCAGCCAGTGTGCCCTGCATTTCCTTGCCTGGGTGATGCAGGGATCTGCCTTTCCTCTGGCCATTTGTCCACCCCCAAGCACTTGTCTGTCCAGGAGACAGACAGCCCCCACATCCGCTTCTGGGGCACATCCGATCCTGGCTTCCGTCCTGACCCTGAACCCTAGGCTGCTTCTAGATCAATCCCAGCCTGATAGCCACAGCTCTGCCACTCTGTTCTCTTTCTCTTTTCATTCAACCAACTCGAGAAAGTCTTTGCACATGTCCTTCCTTGTATGCATTGTCCAAAGTCCTGCCTGGCCTCCGAGTACGCCAGGAAACGCTCGGTCTCTGCCTTGGATGGTTGATATGATGAGGGAGCAGAAGGCTGGCTGAAGGCAAAGCATAAACTGACATCCTTCAACCTCCCCCATCCCCCACTCTTGGGTGGGACACCTGTATGACATTCTTCCCAGAAGCCCCCAACTACCTTAATGCTAATGCCTTGCTAGAGGGGAAAACAGCCTTAACTTGACAATGGCAAGGCCTCCAGGATCCGGTGAGTCTTCTTTAACATATGGAAGTACTTTCTCAACCTCCCTGTTTCCTTACCTCCCCCAACCCCAAAGTATATAATCAGCCACCCTCACAACCCAGGGCAGCAGCTCTTTCTGCCCACAGGCCCTGTCCCCGTGCTTTAATAAACCACCATTTTGCACCAAAGACGTCTCAAGAATTCTTTCTTGGTCGTCAGCTCCGGACTCTACCCCACCGAACCTCACCGATATTCCCAAACCACATCAGATGTGGCTCCAGTCAGTGGGTTCCATGACTCCTCTGTGGGATCCAGCTTGAGTCCAGCCCCAGCACCGTGATCCTTCAGGTGACCTGGGCTGCCTGTCCTGGCTCCCTGCCCCAGGCAGCATCCCGGGGGCACACCCCATCCTCCTGGGCCGCACCCCTTGGCCTGGATATCATTTCAGGCAATTGCCAAATTCTTGTTTTACATAGTTTTGGAAATTCATTATAAAGATGAGAGAATGGGGAGGTTGCTAATAATGGGACACACTCTTCCCTTCCTGCCGCAGACCCGGACACGGGCTTTGCCGCTCTTCTCCAGCGCTTTGACCACAGGAATCAACATGCAGTAAAACAGCAGAGGACTGTCCAGACTCGTGGCAAATCGCCTTCCTTGGGGGTTACATCCACTTCAGGGGACATGGAATAGATAACAAGACATGCAAACTAATCATTGAGGGAGCAAATAATTGAATAGATACTCCACTTACCTGTAAGTCTGAAAAATTAAATTCCACCTGCCCAGTGAGTTTCTTTCTTAGTGTTACTGTACTTAACACACTACTGAAGAAAGCGTAAGTTGAAACTGATTCTGTTTTGTTAATAGATAATGGTGTGAACACACATCTACACATAAGCCTCAACATTTGTGAAGAAACTTGAAACTACTGAACTTGGAAAGCACTACTTATGGAGGGCGGAGACCCCTAGTCCGTGGCACGTGCTGCTCAGCAGGAATGTTTGGGCGAGCCCGACGGCAGGGCGTGGAAAACAAAATCACCAGCTTTTGACACTTGTCACCTTTCTAATCATATCTTCCTCTCCCCCAGCCAGTCCCACCGCTGTATTTCTTCATTCAGCTATTTTGAGCCAACTATTTCTAATGAACTAGCATCATGAATCTCTTCCTCTTTCTATCCTTTCTTGTCCAATTTTAGGCCAGGCTCCTGGGATAAGCTCCAAGGGTCACTGGCTGTAAGGTTTTGTTGCATTTGCCCGTCTAGATGCAATCTTGGTTTTCTCAGCTCTGTCGCGTTTACCAAGACCATCTCGGTGGTAGGACAGCATAATGGTAAAAGAGGCACTTCGTGGCCGGGCAGTTCATGGTGAAAATTCACATCAACATCTTACTCCCCGCTGAGATGTGCCACTGACCTAAATTATAGGTGCTTCTATATTCTCACTTCGTTAATTGCATATAACAATGTCTCATTTGGACAGATTTTATCACAATGAAGTGAGGAAGGGCATATAAAACATTTAAGGTGTTCTCTGATGTATATTAAGCCTTAAGCAATGATCTTATCATTATTGTCTTATTGTTGTGGTATATATTTCTCATGCAAATTATAATTAATTGTTTCTCTATCCAGATCATTTTTATTGGACTATAAAAAGTCTTTGAAAACAAGGGCTCTGGCTTGCTTACCTTTTTGACAGCCTAGGAATGCACTCATTGCCTTTTGAGTGGATGGATGAATGTGTAACATGGTATGAGATGAGGATAAGAGAACATCCCTAATGAAGAAATTAGTAAATCAAGACCTGATCATCCCCTCCAAGAAGCTTTTGCTCCTGATTTAGAACCATGAAGTTGAACATGCCAAGTATGTCCCAAGAGTTCCCTGTTGAGGGGCGCCTGGGTGGCGCAGTCGTTAAGCATCTGCCTTTGGCTCAGGGCGTGATCGCGGCGTTCTGGGATCGAACCCTCCGCTGGGAGCCTGCTTCTTCCTCTCCCACTCCCCCTGCTTGTGCTCCCTCTCTCTCTGGCTGTCTCTCTCTCTGTCAAATAAATAAATAAAATCTTAAAAAAAAAAAAAAAGAGTTCCCTGTTGAGAAGGACAAGTCTTATCTGCCTCTAGACTATATGAGCTTTATTACTCTAGCCAACACCTAACAAAAAAGAAATTAATTCAAACTTTGGCATCCTAAATTGGTTCATATATTTCCCTCCGTCTTTTTTTTTTTCCTGGAAATTACATTGTTTGTTCCAAACTTGTCATTCAGAATCCCTAATTCAGTTCCCCACACACACACCACTGCCACCTCCCTCACATTCATCCCACCCATGACTATGGGGATAACCTAAGGAGGGTCTGTAATGAGAGGATAGACAGTTGAGACCTGGTATCATCAAGCTAATGGGGCTGACCATTGGTGCATAGTGCTGTTTCAATGAGCTATTTCTCTGGAACCACCCTTCCCTCTCCAAAACTCATTGGCTTAAACAATAACCATTGTTTGTGGTTCCTGAGTCTGACACAGACTGGACTCAGCTCACTGGATCTTCTGTGGGCCAGTAGGTTGTGGTGTGTCCCTGTAGGTTTGGCTGAAGTGGGCTCCAAGCCACTCCTAGGCACAGGCTGAAAGGGTGGTATATTTCCAGGGTGCTTCTCTTGCATGACCTTTGGCAACATCCCGATGACCCAACCAAGTCACTTGGCTGGACACCAAATCATGGAGAAGGAAAGCATCCTCTGTCCATCATATCAGTCCTTTGTGTTAAACCAATGCAGCACACATTGTGAAGCCCAATATAAATGGAATGAGAGAGTTGGAAGGGGTAGACAGTGGGACTGTTTCTGAACAATCTAATCTACCACATGTCTGAAGATTCTAGCGAACTCTGCAAGTGCTCTGTCCTATCGGCTTCAAGCATCGGGAGATGCGGGAAAGCTTCCTGTCAACCAAAGGGCTACTTCCATTAGCAAGAGAAGGAGTGTCTTTGACAAATATAGACTCTAATCTTACTCCTTTGTTTTTTGTTTTTTTTTTTTTCAACTCTTGAAGGTGTTCTGAATTCTATTGTTCATAATATAAAGAAACTATAATTCCATACTATCTCCATCCTTTTCCATTTAAGTTTCTACCTCTTTTTTTTTAATTTGAAAAGAAGATAATGTTCAATGGACTTGAGTTTTAAGTAAGGAGATTAAGTTCTTTCGTAGTTAAATATTGAAGCAAATTCATTTGAATCTCGATTGAGATATTCTGAAGGAGAGTAGGGAGTTGTATACCACAAGGTTGGATTAATGTAAATTGATTTGTCCAAGGTTATTTGTTTAGATAATGGATATAATAGAAGGAGGGCCCCAGGTCTCAGGGAATGGATGCTCTGAGACGTCCCATCCTGTCATCATGTTCAAAGCAAGTTCACATCAGGGCAACTCCATTTAGGCAGGGAAAATTCAATTAGGATCATTCCGTGGACTGAAGACTCCCAGTGGGATCTGGGTAGAATATGGAGATCTTGTTGTCTTAACAAACTCTTACACTAACAAATGACATTTTGGCCCTGTGTTGCCCCCCCCCCCGTGTGTGTTTGTGTGTGTGTTTGTGTGTGTGTATGTGTGTGTGCATATGTGCACGTGCATGTGTCTTTTCTGGAATATTACCACAGTACTGTTCATGAATCAAAGTGAATTATATTTTCATCATCTGTTTTATTCATATTTTTGCATGCCTCATTCTATTTAGAAAATACAATGAATTATGTTTTCACTGTCGGTCTCTTCTTTAGCATATGTTAGTGTGGGATCCTTGCTTCATGGACTAAGACATAGGTCGAATCATGTGGCCCAAGCCTCATGATATACGGAAAGGTCTACTATCATTGTGTGATTCTGACACGGATAGTAAGCCTGGTCTTTAATTTGATAATTGTGAAGCTACTTTACTGCCCATGTGCACACACCTATACACACACGGTATTAATCCTAGAGAAAAACAAAATTTAAAATATATGCGTGTATTTTCCAATATGGGTGGTTCCTTGTGAATGGAAATCAACTACCTACATTTTATAATAGTTTCTGAAAAGAGGAAAAAGAAAATAGGCAAGAATGAAGTATGTTCTTCCTCCTGTAATCTTTGGTTTTAGAGACCACAGAAGGTTTTTGGTTTTTTTTTCACTCTTCAGAGTAACAAATAGAATCATTGATTAAAACTTCACAAATAAATAAAACCTCTAACAAATAGTATTCTGGTGAATTTTCATTTTGTTATTTTGACTCACTATAAGTCACAATGAAATAATACTAAGTGACAATCTGGGACTTACTCTAAGGGAAATAACAGAGAAAACAAAAATGCTTTCAACGTGATTACTGAAGTGTGCCCTAATTTTGCAGTGGAGGACCGTGGGGGCCGCGTGCAGCCTGGTTTGGCTGGGATGTGCCTGGCCTCGCTGTGGAACATTTGTCCTGCTGATCCAAGTGGTTTCATATCACCCCAAGCACCCCTGGTGGCTCCACGCAGTCCAGGCCTGCCTGATGACTACCACCTGTCATTCAGGTGGCTCAAACCCCAAGCTCAGATGGTGAGACCCAAAGCCCACCACCCATCTTGAATATTTATAAATGATCTCCCAGATCCAGAAGTACAAAATCCATGTGATATCAAGATCAAAATTACAGAAAGTTACAAGAATAATCAGTCATCAATAACACTGTTCCAGAGGGTTTCTTGGTGAACTTGCTCTTGGGCCAGGAGTGTCTCCCTTTCTAGGTCCTTCTTTGACTGGAAGGAAGGGGCATGATCATTGTAAATTCAAGGGCAGCAGGGGGAAGTGACCACATATTTGCTAACAGCAGAACAATAAATAAATAAATAAATAAATAAATAAATAAATAAATAAATAAATCTCCTTCAGCCACTTATCATGTGCTACAGTTTACTGTAAACCATCAAATACAAGTATTGGTTGATTCCTTCTAAAACATTGGTCTTATCAAATCCTTCTGGCTACGCTGCACAGAGCATGCGTTCCCTGACTCCGTGTGCATGTGTGCATATGTGTGTGTGCATGCATGCACACGTGCTTGCGCATATGTGTGTATGTGTTTGCGGGATGCTGTCTCAGCTCTGCTCCTGGGCAGCGCATTTGCCCTCCCCCCCCACCCCTCACAGAGTGTGTGTCCCCTGACACTTGCAGCTGTGTGTCTACGCCAGGCACTGCTGGTGACCTTGGAGTCCTGCTTCTGCCTGCTCCTGACAGGGAAGAGAAAGAATTTGAAAGGACACACTTTCTCTAAGCATCTCCCTTAAATCCTCGCAGCACCACCTATAAGGGATTATGGGTGATGAGAATTTCCTAAAGTCCTGAGTGTAACTGGCAGGAATTACTACAGTCTGTTTAAAAGGGTTCTGGGATGTAAAACTGTCTACAGACATGACTGTTTCTATGTCCCAAGTGTGACAAGTCATCTGGTTTCCAGTCTTTTCTTGACTTTAACCCCCTTCTTCAAACCCGCACAGCATGAGTTTTTATCTTCCTGTAGGGAAGCAGCTCAGGCTTAGACTTTAATCTTTTGTTCTAGCTCCACTATCGGAGATTCTGAGGAACTGATTTCTTCAGTGGATAAACGTGTTTTCAATAACACATTGTGTCAGTGGACTAACAGGACGTGATCATGGACGCGAGGAGGAGGAAGTCAAGGGCATAATGGAAGATGATTCGCAGACTACCAGCTTGAGCAGGGGAGTGGGTGGTGGTAGCATTTACTGAGATAAGGAAGAACACGACACTGTTTTTCCTAATGCCTGTGCTAGTCAAGAGTGGAATAAAACCAGAGTGAGCTGTAAGGAGAGGATTCCAATCGGGGTTTGAACTTCTAAGTATAACACACTATTCAAAGCAAAAAGGAGAACGCTCAGCAAATGTTTTGCCTCTTTCTTGATCATTTAAGTTCAAGAATAAAGATCTTTGGATAGGGAGCTTGTGCACACACTCACATGAACCAAGGACCAAAGTCAGTCATTATAAGGGGTACATTGCAGCTTCATATTAAGGAAGAAAAGTCTTTCTCTTGTTGACCATTTTTAGCTACAGAAAGACAGGACAAATCTTTAAAACGACAGCTTTGTGTGTGTGTGCCCTAAGCCAGGTGACATTCTTGTTCCGGATTTTGTTCCCGTAATTCTCTCAGTAAGCAGCAAGGCAAGATAAAGTGTATTTTCCTTATTTTCATGCAATTCCCATGGGTCGGTGATGGGACAGGGCTGTTACAATTACAATCCTATTTAGCAAAGGAGTCATCCCGGTGGAGCTCTTGAGAGTTTCCTGCTAAGAATTCTCCAGAGCTCAAGTATTGGCCATGTAACTTAGATTCTTATGCTCCACAGACATAGTGATTGTCCAAGTGCCAATAAGGAGTATCTTAGCTAACAGAGGCAGAGCCTTGGAAATATACCCAACCTCCCTTGTTTCAAAGCCAATAACTAATGGTGTGTAAAACAATCATGATCCACCTAGGAAAAGCAACATTCACTCCAAGTATGAAGTGGGGGAGACCCAGCTTCACAGAACCACTTGGATACCAGGTGCCTGAATGTCATGCAGGTTACATGGCTGTTGGGGGTCCAATCCCTAAGAGTGCTGCTGGGATCGATCTATTTTAAATGTCACGCTATGTTGCAGATGTTCTATGGGCATCCTTTCCTGTATTTATGGTATGAGTATTTATCTCTTTAAATGGTCACAAACCAAAGCATGTCATGCTTGAATTGTTGGGTAAGTAATAGCACAAACCATTATTTGGAAGATGATCTTCGTCTTTCTCCACCGTGTTCTTGCAGAACCAAACATTGTGGTAAGTTATTCGTGGTATCTAACAATCTGATCTTATTGCTAATGACTTAATGGGTGAACTTTGGCTGTTTTAACTGTTAATATAAAAACTGAGTCCATTACTTGCTTAAATTCTTTGATGTGAGCAGATTGCCTTAGAAAGGATTTGCTTTTCTGTATTGTCTGCCAGTAGATCAAGATTTCCCCTTTTTCCCTATGAAAACACGGTAACAATAACCATGTAAATTAATTGTAGGAAACCAGTGTATGTCTTCTTTTTTTTTTTTTACCATTATGCCTATGCTCCAGAGACAATGTCACCTGGGTTTTCAAACAAATTGGCACCATTGTCATACATTACCCACCTGCTTCTAATACAGAAGGGTTTGCGACGCGTCATAAAATGTTCATTTGGTTTGCTTGTTCATTCCATCTGATGTGGTGAACTTTGAAATGCAACCTGGATTGCTTTTGCAGACTTTTATTTCCAAAGATAATTCTGTATTGTAAAACCAAATGACCCCAGAACACATTTCATGTAGTTTTAAGGCAAAATACATAAGCAATTAGAGGATTTTAAGTGTACGAAGGTGAGGTCACGTTCTATTTTCAGCCGTCTTGAGCCACCCGCTCTCTGATTTGTTTCATCACACTTTGGAAACGTTCCCTGCTCATTTAGTACAGAAGCGGTCATCAATAACATGGTGCGAGCACCGCAAAACTAGCTCTACAGGGATGGTTGCTCAATATTCAGTTATTAAGGGCTATATAACCCATCTTCCAGAGGCCAGAAGGAAGCAAAATGGAGGACATAGATAACTGAGCAACAGACTACAGCAGTGGCTCAGGCAGCCCGAGGAAAGCATCAGTGCAGTCCTTGAGCAAGGCACCCATCTCGCCAAAATCCTGCTCATCTTATCCCCAGGAGGGAGCCCTCAATCCCTCAGATACCAAGAGAGAGATCCACAGTATGAAATTCAGATAACCTAATTTAAGGTTAACATAGGTAATGCTGTCTCTGAGATAGCAATGCCTTATGCTGTTAGAGATATTGACTTTTTAAAGACTTTATTTATTGCTTTATTGAAATATATCTCAAATAAAATTATTTATGTATATGTACAGTGAAACTGCACAATAAGATGTTTTGATACATATTGTGAAATGATCACCACAATCCAGCTGATGTAATTAACACGTCTGTTATCTCACAGTTAGCTTTTGTGTGTATGTATTTGGTAGGAACCCTCACGATCTACTCTCTTAGCAAATTTCAATACGCAATGCACTATTGTTAACTAGAGTCATCACACTATACATTCGATCCCCAGAATGTATTCATCTTACAGCTGAAACTTTGTACCTTATGACTGACATCTCCCCATTTTCCCCAACTTCTACTCCTGGCAACCACCTTTCTACTCCCTGGTTCCACGAGTTCAACTCTTGAGATTCCACATATTAGGGAGGTCATACAGTATTTGTCTTTCTGTGTCTGGTTTATTTCACTTAGCATAATGTCCTCCAATGTAATGTTGTTACAAATACCAGGCTTTCCTTCTTTTTTTAAGGATGAATAATATCCCATTTTATATACATATATATTTATTACATGTGTGTGTGTGTGTGTGTGTGTGTGTGTGTGTGCGTGTGTGTATGGGACATTCTCTTTATTTATTCATCCATCCATGGACATTGAAGTTGTTTCTGTATCTTGGCTATTGTAGATAATGCTGCAATGAGCATGGAAGTGCAGAGACCTCTTAAAGATACTGATTTCATTTCCTTTGGAAATAGACCCAGACGTGACATTGCTATATCATGTGATGGATCTATTTTTTTTTTAAGATTTTTTATTTATTTATTAGACAGAGATAGAGACAGCCAGCGAGAGAGGGAACACAAGCAGGGGGAGTGGGAGAGGAAGAAGCAGGCTCACAGCGGAGGAGCCTGACGTGGGGCTCGATCCCATAACGCCGGGATCACGCCCTGAGCCGAAGGCAGACGCTCAACCGCTGTGCCACCCAGGCGCCCCAGATGGATCTATTTTTAAACTTCTGAGGACTCCCCATACTGTTTTCCATAGTGGCTGCACCGATTTCCATTCTCACCAATGGTGCACAAGGGTTGCCTTTTCTCCACATCCTTGCCAATACTTGTTATCATTTGTCCTTTTGGTAATAACCATTATAACAGGTGTGAGGTGATACTGCCTGTTGTTTTGATTTGTGTTTCTCTGCTGATTTGTGCCGTTGGGCATCTTCTCATATGTCTGCTGGCCATTTGTATGTCTTTCTTTGAGAAATGTCTATTTGGGTCCTTAGCCCATTTTTTAAATCACGTTATTTGTTTTGATGCTTTTGCTGTTGAATTATTGAGTTCCTTACATATTTTGGATATTAACTTTTTATTTTTTATATTTATGTGTGTGTGTGTATATATATACACTGCAAATATCCCCCCCATTCTGTAAGGTGTTTTTTCAGTCTGTTGATTATTTATGTGGCTATGCAGAAGCTGTTTAGTTTTCTGCAATCTCACTTGACTATTTTATTGACTGTGATCTTGGTGTCATATCCAAAATATCATTGCTCAAACCCATGTCAGTAACACTTTTCCTATTTTTTTTCACAATAGCAACAAAAGAATTAAACAGTTAAGAGTAAACTTAACCAAAGAGGTCAAAGACTTGTACACTAAAAATCGTAAAGCATAAAGAAAATTTGAGAAGACATAGATAATTGGAAACACATGCCGTGCTCATGGAATGGAAGGATTAATATTGTTAAAATGTCCATACTACTCCCCAAATGATCTATAGATTAAGTGCAATCCCTCCCAAAATTCCAATAGCATTTTTTTACAGAAATAGCAAAAACAATCCTAAAATTCATATGGAACCACAGAAGTCCCCAAATAGCTAAGCAATCTTGAGTGAAAAGAACAAAGCTGAAGGCATCACGCTTCCTGAGTTCATAAGGTAGTTTTGCGTGGTACTAACATCAAAGCAGACTTACAGAAAAATGGAACAGAATAGAGTCTAGAAATAAATCCATAAATTTAGAGTCAAATGATCTTCGACAAGGATGCCAAGAACACACAACAGGGAAAGGACAGTCTACTTATTAATTGGTGTTGGGAAAATTGGATATCCACATGTATAGGAATGCAATTGGACCCTTACCTGACACCATATACAAAAGTCGACTTAAAGTGGATTAAAGACCTAAGTGACACACCTGAAACAGAAAAATACTAGAGATACTGATCTTAAGGCTTTACAAAGGCTGACTCATTCAAGGTTCCTGACAACTCTGTGAATTTCGTGCTGTTTCTACTCCCACTGCACCAAAGAGAAAACTGGAGGCAGAGAGGGCTGGGTGATTTACCCAAGACATGCAGCGCAAGTTGAAGTCACAATTTGAACTTGAGTGTGCTGGGGACAGAATCTGTGTGCTTGTGTTCCCAAGTATAGACACTAAAAGAATAACGGTATCAAAAGTAGTCAACCCTCTGGCAATGGAGAAATCACTTTGCAGCTTAAAATATAATTGTCTTAATATTTCAAATGAGGCAATAACACAGAATTGGCTTTTACACTAGAGTACGATTATGCTCTCACCTTATGATATTCAATGCAAACATAAATATTTGAAGCTGTGTATTGCTAGCGTGCAGACTTCACACACATACCCTGATTATGATTGATTAGAGTAACCTGAGACATTTGAATGTGACCTTCAGTTGGACAGCAGCCAAAATATCTTCCAAATTTTAGAACTTGTTGAACAGGCAAGTATGAGCTGTAGTAATAAGACTTTCTAGGTCTTTTCATCAATACTTGTTTGGAAAATTATAGAGGTAGAGAAGAGTTAAAATCCAGTAGATTATTAGGTTTAATAAGCACGATGGTCAGTGAATATTAGCCCTATGAAATCAGCATTAAGAATCTGAAAATGAATTACTCTGACCATACAATGCTGGTGTTAATATTCTGTGATTTGAAGAATGTCACGATGGCTCTTCATTTAGAATCAGAATGTCCAGGTAATGAAACACTGTGATGGTCATCAAGTGTGAAGGTTAAGATGATTGGACTTCTGGTGTGTAGGTTGATTTAACAGGTTTCATTAGCATTTCCCAGGAGTAACACTAATTTGAACCAAAATCTTTTCACCAGCTGTCGAAATATTTCTTTGCAAATCGTTGTATAGGGCGACCTCCCTACATGCCTTCTTTAGCTTTTTTATTTTTAATTTTTTCATAATAACTGCCACTCTGGCTGAGCCCAAGATTTACCAGTCCCAGGGCTCTGTCTCGGTGGTTGGCATCAGGCGTGCACGTGGGAGCCCCGGTGCCAGCTGGCTGTCAGCCTCCAACATTTAAGAGGACAGTCCCCACCAGCCAATCGCTCTTGTAGAGATTGCGCGTCTGTTTATTCAAAAGAAACTCATCCCTTTCTCATTGTGGACCTAGCATGGGATAAGCAGGCAGGGGCCAGGAATGCAAGCAAATTGCATGATCTGGTTAAATATGACTATTTAAATATTCTAATCTCTTTGTCGTCAAAAAGGCAACAAGATGAGCTTATAAAGAAAAGGGCTCCCACGCATACGCTCACACACACTCATTCATCCAGAGAAGCAGAGAGAGCTGTCCTGTCCGTTCCTTTACTCTCTGAATACCCTAGGACTCTGTGGAGGCCCCCATAATTGAGTTACAGCCGTCATCCATATATTAGATTGCAGCCTGAGCCATGGCAAGTCTAAGTAATAGATTGAAAAATACAATTATTGCTTACCTACAGAATTCCTTTGCTTGAGAGGTAAGGCATATATATCAGAAAAAGTTGTTGTGTTTTTTTCCCCAGGCCTATTCAATAAATGAACATTACACTAGGATTCTTACACAGAGTATCTCTGAAATGGGTTTTGTATTGATTTTTGTAACTACCCTGTTAGATGACGTTATCCCTTAGTGTGTCAGGCTTAGACCGGTCCGCCCGGAGCAGGTCATTGAGGTGATAACTGTCATTTGGAGGGACAGAAAAGCAATCATAGCTTTTTCATTACTTACTGTTTTCCCCGTGCGAGTGTGGGATCATTTGACATATTATGGCTTCTGTGATTTAAGCTGCATTCTGAAATTAAGTGCTAGAATATCACGCTGCGGGTTTAGAAAAATCAACTCGATGTCAGAGAACTGCAGGCCCTGTGGGTCACGTATATCCATGGTCCCCTCACCACAGTCATCGCAGATTTTAGGCAAGAGAGGGGGTTAGCTACGTAAATAAATACAAACCTCTATCTGAAAAGTGTCACATGCAAAGCAGAACCAGTTCAGTGCCTTCTAATTTTCTCAGGGTTTTTGTTGTTGTTATTTTATAAGTATGGCTGGGAGAATACTAGAAACTACAAAGCCGGTTTTATCACAAATATTGATTAAAAACAGATGCATTATTAAAATTCTAAAATGTAATGGTAGCAATTTTTAAATTGCATACATTTCCTGAAAGACACATTTTTCCCCTAGCAATCGGCATTGGAAAGCCCAACCTCAAGACACGAGGGCAGGCAAAAACAATGAAGAAATAAATGTGGGACATACTGAACAACCATTTCTAAGAGCAACCAAAGAGAACCAAGGGGTTAAAAAAGCAGAATATAAAGTAAGATGGAATCAGAGAAGTAGACAAACCACGAGAGACTTTCAACTCTAGGAAACAAATTGAGGGGTGCGGGAGGGGAGGTGGGTGGGGGTGGGGTAACAGGGTGATGAGCATTAAGAAGGGCATGTGATGGAATGAGCACTGAGTGCTGTATGCAAATGATGAATCACTAAACTCTACTTCTGAAACTTAAAAAAAAAAAAAAAAAGCAAAATATAGAGGAACATCTCCGCGTAGAGTGACTCCCACCTGTTGGTTCACTGCGCGTCAGGCCCCTCCCAGTGCCACTGTGCTGGGCTGCAGGAATCAGGCTGAAGGGAGAGAGATACTACCAAGGCACTGCGTGCCTCCCATGGGCCACGGACATGCTCATGTGCCAGAGAGCCCTGCATGACTTCCCTTCCATTCTACCCCCTGGGTCTTCTCCAACAATTGTGAATTTTTAAAATCAATTTAATTAATTTTTAATACATTTAATTTTTAATACATTTAATTTTTAATAAAATTAATTTAATTAATTTTCAAACTCACCCTAGCAATGCTCTCACAATAGCACTCCCCAGCACCTCCCTTGACTAAAGACACTCAGGTCATTCCCAGCTTGACATTTCCCCTAAAATCCCCTCTCCCAATCCTAGTGCATCCCTAATAGTAGCTCTCACACATTTTTCCCCTTTTCTGTTTTCACAACATGGTCATTTGCTTATACCTTGTTTCACCATCATCTTGTTCTTCCTTTAACCAAGAACACCACCCCCTTGAAACATGAAAGGAGGTAAAAACATCCTTCTTATTAAATTGAACATCCTCCTTGGTAAATTTTCAGTTCTCGGTCAGTTGACTTTTCTGTAACATCATACCCATTCCTTTGTCCTTGAACTTCCGTCTTCTATCATGTCACAAAGAGCACCATCTCTTTTTTTCTTTCCATTTCTTGGGTCATGCTTTCAAAAATATCACACATATTTTTTGTCTAATGTGGCCTTAGTTATTGAACGATACCTAGTAAATAGCACAGGTGTATTATCTTACATGTGGGTCAGGCATCTGGGCACCACTTCACCAGACCCTCTCTCTCCATTCCCCACAAGACTAGAGTCAGGTGTTTGCTGAAACTGAGATCTCATCTGAACACTTAAGTGGGGAAGGGTCTGCTTCCAAGCTGGAATAGCTTTCAGTAGAATTCAATTCTTTGATGGCTGTTGGACTGAGGGCTTAGTTTATTGTCACCTTGGACTCCCAGCATGGTGGCTTGCATCATCAAAGTATGCGAGCCAAGAAGACAACAAGGCCAGTCTGCTAGCAAGAAGATAGGAACAGTATTTTGTTACTTGATTAAGATGGGACATCCCCTTAGCCTCGCCATCTTCTGCTGGTTAGAATCAAGTACACGTGAGGAAGACATTACACAAGGCCATGACTACCAGGAGGTAGACATCACTGGAGGCATTTTTAGAGATTGTTTATGACAAATATTACTTTTTTTCTGCCGTTCCTGGTTAAATACTTTTCTTTCTTCACTGTATTCAGATGTGTTCAGCTATGACCTATATTCTCTGTTGAATCATAATTTTAACCTTAATGAAATACCACCATGAGTCCTGGCCCTCTTTTTCTGAATGCATGGGAGAACCTCCCCAAACTCAATATTCCTGTGACTGAACGTGCCGCCAGCTTACTTCACCCTGCTTCCACACTCCTCAGATCTCGTTCCTGCTACTGTGCTCACCACTCTGTGACTTCCTAGCCAGTGTCTGGGAAAGAAGTGTGAGCATCAACCTTGACTGCTCTGTCTCTCTCAACCACCTAACATGATTGGCAACCTGGGAGTCCTACCTCAAAACCACTCCCAGGTCCTTCTCCCATCAGAACTCCCAATGGCGCTCCTTCGGCTGGTAGGACCCTGTTTCGTGATGTCTACTCACATACGGCCCTACCTTGTCTCCAGCTTCCTTGTCTGTGTTACTGTTTCACCCCCATGTTACCTGCATGTTACCCTCCCACTAAGAACCCTTCAGCAACAGCACATTATCAGGAGGGTGATGGCCAGATGCCTTGAATGTGTTAAGAGCCCATCCGTGTCCATTGCTTACTTACCTTTCTTGACTCCCCTTAACCCCCATCTCCAGCTAAGAGAAACCACTTGAACTTTCCCAAAAGGCTGAGGTCATTTTGTGTATTTGCATACACTTCTTTTTTTTAACTGCCTGCCCCACTTGCCCCTTCCTAACAGCCTTTATGCACCTCCCCAGCCGCTCTTCCCCAGGATACAGCCAGACACTCCTTCCCTTTGTATCCTGGGCTTGCCTTTATCAGGGTACTTACAGAACAGTTCACATACCACAAAAACGCTTTGCTTTTTGGGGTTTTGTGTTGTTTTGTTTTTGTTTTTTTGTTTTGTTTTGTTTTGCTTGCCACACCTGGACGTACTTGTGGGCAGGTTTCTCCTTTCACTTAGTTCTCCATCCCAAACACTGAGCACCGTTAGCATATGTAACAGTACTTGAACATAGGCATTAGGTGGGCTTTAAACGAATGAATCACATATACCATATTTACCCCACAATCTCTAAAATGCCGTGGCTTTCCCTTACCTAGTGGAGAGAATGATTCTGACAGGTTTGTCAAATGAGTTCTTGTTACTGAAATTGACATGTGTGTGAATAAAACAATACTCAGAAATAAGGACAAAACTTAGAGGAATTAAGTATAATGCAAATGCCTAATTTAATTATTTATTTATTTATTTATTCATTCATTCATTATTTATTTATTTATGCTTTTCCCATTAGACAATCATAGGGCTTATATTTATGATATTTTTAAAAAGAAAATAAAATGCACCCCTCTCCTCTTCAAGATGCAGAAAATTACCAAAAAGGGGAAAAAACCAAAATACCAGTTAAACATCCATGTCAAAAGAGTTTAGACCATATACCATGAGTGATTCCAGTAAAATGACCTTGGAATCTCCACTATTCATGAACTGAGTTTGATAAAATAATTGTTAGCAAGATTTTCAGGTGAAAAATCTTTTAAAGGACTAGCTCCTAAAGCAATTTTGAGAGACAGAAATTTTATTTTATCTAGTGATTATCTGGTAATGAATTTAAACATTCTGTTCTTTTGGAAGATGTAATTGTGAACAGATACAGAATTATTTTTTAGGATTCTAAAGTACCTTATCAGCAATGCTTAATAATGCTTATTTTTAAAGCTTGAACTGATGATAGAGACACAGAAAGGCAATGTCACAAACATTTGTTTCAGCTGAGTATTTGGGCCTGTATATTAGAAAATATTCTCTGTTCTATCTTGGGAATTTATTGACGCTTCCCTATTCCTTCAAACAGATGAACTGAGCCGTGAAGTTATATAGAGAGAGATGATGTCTGAAGCTTTGACATTCTAAATAAGGCTCATAAGGGAAGTTTTTTTTCTTACGAGCATATTGTATGATATGGCTTCTATATAATGAATATACACTTTTTCAAATGTTTCTATTGAATTAACAAAAGTATGCCTTTTAGCATAGTAAGTATCTCCTTCAGAACTTGATTTCAAAAGTATATCTAAATACCCTAAAATCTGTATTTATCTTGAATAGAAACACAGAAGATTAGCTTTCTAAAATTTTAAAATATGCCCTGATCTATGGTGTGCCTGTAGCTTATGACGGACCTTTCAATAAAGATCATCCTTCCAGGCACAGACACTGGTCCCAAATGGAACTGGAGGGGTGAGCTTGTCTGTGAGATTCTATGCATGCAAGCTTCCAACAGTCACACAAACCAGCAGCGTGACTCTCTCCACGGATTTTCTTAATCAGTTCATCTCCATTCAGGAATGTAAAAGGACTTTAAAGTAGCTTTACTTGGACTGCAAAACTGGGCAAGAAAAGATTATAGCAAATCTTCTCAGCACCTCTATTATATTTCAATTGGTCTTTTTTAAAAATGACAGTGGGGGAGGTGGGGGGTAAACTCAGAGCAACACTTAGGAAAGCTCTCAACTGTATAAATTTCAAACTTTGAGACGCAGGATATATGTTTTTGTTTTAGCCACAGAAGTGATTAGGATAAGTCAGCAAATAAGTTTCCCTTAATCTTTGGAAATTATTGGGGCACACATGAAAACCTATTTCCCAGAGCCTGCTTAATGCAGCGAATTGGGAAGGAGAAGTAAGGTTACTAAACTTTCATTGCTAATGACATCAGGTCATCCAGAATGGCGTGGTGACGTGCTCCCACTCTTCTGCCCCAGCCAATAATCATATTGGACACAATTGTCAAAATCCATCATTTTAGAACTCGAGACATTGGCCAAAGATATTCAAAAATTAAGAAGCATTTATTCAGGAAATAATATGCAACTTGGAGTAAGAATACTACTATTCTGTTCCACACTCTGGCGTTTTGTGTCTGGGGAAGCTCTCAAACCACCCTCAGTCCATCGACTGCTTTTCAAGAGCTGTGCAAGCTGTGAACACAACAGCTTTGCTGCTGGACGGAACTGACTTGATCTGGAAGAGACACCGAAAACCCCGGGTGCTCAGTAGTTGCTATAAGCAGCAGCTGAGAGTCAGATGAATGGGGAAACCAAAGTCACAGGAGGCCTGAGCTTGTGATCCTGAGTGGGAGAAGGAACACAGCAGCAGGCCAGCCAGGAATACAGCAGGAAGATGCACGAATGAGACCACAGTGGGGTCGGAGGGGCGGCGTTATAAAAATTCCCACATGACTCTGTGGCCTCGAAGGATCCGGGGTCAAGTAAAAACCAGAGAAGACTTTCAAACAACCTGGTTTGGATGTGCTCTCCCAGATCTCACAGTAAATCCCGTAAGTCTTGTTGGTCAAGGTGTTTGAGCAAATATTCCGACAAACTAATTGGCTGAACATTAAGCGGCACTGACATAATGTAACACCCAAATTACATTAAAGCCAAAATTAAAAACAAGAGCAAGAATTAGACAGTGAAAAGTCAGCAGAGACCTCAGAGGCTGCACACTGCTGAAGAGACAGGCTTCACAGAATATATCCAGGTAACGTACTAATTAAGTAAAAAACCCAGCAACAGCAATAATTCCCAGGGAGGATAAAAGTGGATCTCAGGGTGAGGCAAGCATCCAGAATCACGACACTATCACCTAAATTATGCAATTACCAAATATTAGAAGACAAGCAGAGGAACAGGGAGAGCATTACAGTCAATAGGAAGTTTCTCTGAGGGGATCCAGATGTTGGACTTAGGAAAGGACTTGAAACCACTTTATAAGTATGTTTTAAAATATTTTAATAGGCATGTTAAAGGAATTAAAGAAAATTTATGACACTGACTCATCAAATAGAAAATGTCAATAAAGGAGCACACATTACAAAAATAATGGTGCCCACGTTGCGGGGTTGGAGAGTACAATACACTTAAGGCGTCCCAAGAAAAACTCGATGGAGTTCGTGCTGCTTCAGTAGGAATTCTCGAACTCGAAGAACAGGAAGAAAAAGCAGGAAGGGAAGTGGATAGTCTCAGGAGTCTGCGTGGCCCTGGCCTGCAGCGTAGACGGTGGGACTCATGGCAGGAGAGAGAGGAGGGGGCAGAAATGATGCATCTGGAGGGGGAAAAGCCCGGAAAGGACCTGGACAAGCAGCAGGCAGGATCGACACCCAGACACATCCAGGCTCACCGCTGAAAACTGAAGACCAAGAGAAAATCTTGAACCCAGCTTGAGAAAGAAGACCAGGAGAAAAGGAGACAACAAACAGCTGACTCGTCAGAAGCCAGAGGCCAGCAGGCAGGAGGATGGCCTATCCCAAGTGCTAAAACGGGGACACAAATCTTGTCAAATACAAATTCTGTATCCACAAGATACAGAAATCAAGGTGAGAATTCCAGGTTCCGTTCAGACCTGCTAAGACTTTACCAGAACAGAGAGCTGAGTACGAGCACACAATGGGTGTGGAAAGGTGGGAGGGGGTAGGTCCAGCCCCGCTGTGAGCTCTGCCAGCCAGCAGATCCAAGACCGTCCCAGCTGCATCTGCTTCGCCTGGGCGACAACGGCTGCCTCGTCAACTGGTAGGACACTTCCCTGCTAACTCTGGGGAATTGCTGAGACCCAGGAAGTAAGGCGGTGAGGAAGTCCTGGCGGCCTCGGTCTGAGGAGGATTCCCACACCACTAGGTTCTCACAGTGAGGATCTGATGCTTTGTCAAACCCCACAGAACCTGAGAGCAAAAACGCGAATCTTTGTGCATAAAAATGAAAGAAACAATCATTGAAGGTATCATGGGCCCCCAGCATGGGCGTGATAAAGCAGGCTGCGTGCAACACGTCCTGGAGGGCTGCACGGAAGCAGCGGCCTATGTGCCTGCCAATGAGGGAAGTATGTGAGCCACAGCACACTTCGCTCCCGTGTCACGGTCACCGGGGGCTAGCAGCTCTGACAGTGCCAGGCAAGCACCAGGATGGGAGAAATCAGCGGTAGATGGCAGGTGGTGGCAGCCTGGCTTCTCAGTGCCGGAGTGGTGGTGGGGGGCCTACGACAAGGAAGGGAGGGGATCTGAGCACCCCATGAGACAGCCGGGGGCAGCGGGGTGTAGGCAGGAACTCTCGCTTGGCTAGCATAGGTACAGACGGTTCGGCGTACACACCTCAGATGTGTGAATATACCCGCGTCAGCATACACACATACACACCCTTGTGGGGTCAGCTGGGAGGGCCTGGGAGCAGCAGCACCCCAACTCCCCGGTCTCAGAGCCTAGCACACTCCTCAGTGGGGAGAACCAGGGCTCCTTAGGGAAATGGCTGACGTGAGGACTGGGGCCTGGAAGGAGACACTCAACACACACGCGCACACACACGCACACGCACACACACACTGGAGCATCTTCTAGTGCCAGAAAGTAAGGCCGTGCTCAGACCTAACAAACGGAGACAAACCCCCTGATGATGGGGGTGTGTCGTGAGGATGCAGGAGCCATGTGAAAGGTGCCCAGTGGCCAAGGCTGAAACAATTTCTGTGACAAAATAACCAAGGTAGTTGGGATTTAACCCCAAATGTACAATAACCACTCGTGGGCTGTGCCCCACCTAGAGCAGACTCTACAGACTGTGTGGCCCCAATGTAGTCCCTATTTCCCCACATGCTAGAAGCCCCAGGTCAAGGTGGCAGCATGGCGGGTCCTGGGGGACCCCTGGTCCAGGTGATGGACGGCCCACTTCTCCTCTTGTCTCACAGGACAGAGAGCTGGGAGGGGAGGCAAGCAGCTCCTGATGCAGAAGGGCACAGATCCCATTCCTGGGGCCCCACCTGCATGCCCCCACCAAACCCTAAGCCCCTCCAAAGACCTGCCTCCTAACCCCATCGTGTGGGAGGGTAGGGTCTCCACGTATGAATCTGGGGGACACGATCCATAGCAAGTTAATGCTGATGTAATCAAATGCAGACATACATAAGCACACGTGGGAGAGGAGGTGAACGTCCTGTGGAAGATTCTGTGTCACCGCGTTGCCCCGAAGGAGGTGGGCAACTTAAATCTGGGTTTTGCATAGTACTCTTCCCATTCAAGGAGCACAAAGCACAGAAGAGGGGCAAGAGTCGTTTTGCCCCAGAGACACCTGCAAACACCACCTAAGTGAGATAATCAAGATTAACATCCAGAGTGACAAGCGTGCGGATAGCGTGCGCCTTTGGGGAGCTGGGGTAAGAATAGTTCTCAGCCTTTGTGGCTTTTCTCCCGAAACACACGACCCCTGCCTGGCAGAGACCAAAACATCAGACTAATTGCAACTGAGGGACACACTACAAAATAACAAAATACTTGACCGGGACTCCTCAAAACTGTGCTCAAAAGCAAGGAAAGCCCGAGAAACCGTCCGAGCCAAGAGGCGCTAAAGGAGACAGGACCTGCGGTGAGATGGTGTCCAGGGTGGAATCCCAGAGCAGATCTCAGTCATCCCCACGTCGGGGCTAGAGGGTTAAGGGACTGTGTGTGTCACAAGGAGAGAAGGGAGGTCTGGGTGGGTGGCTGGGCCCTGGAAAATACAAACAACATTGCGTGAAGTTAATTGAGCTCAACTGGCATGTTGTGTCGGTGACTGCGTCCCCCTCTTGGCTGCTCTGGAGCCCCGAGCACATCCCAGCCTGGAGCCCTTTCTCCTTCTCGTGGTTGTGAAAACCGTATCTCTGGGCATCTCGGCTTGGCTCCTGCAGTGTGAATAATTCATATGCTGTCAAGTCAAAGGGGTTTGTCTTTACGTTTTGACCTTTTAACTCTAGCTCTGGTTCCTTTCTGACAAAAGACAAAGAGAAAAAGTTTGAGTGATATAAAAGGGCATCCAAACACCCTCTGCTCAGGGGTCCACACCCATGGCTTTCTTTCCATGCCGACACCTTTCCTGTGCTTACCAGAGCTTTATTTTTTTTTTTAAGATTTTATTTATTTATTTGTCAGAGAGTGAGAAAGAGCACAAGCAGGGGGAGCGGCAGGCAGAGGGAGAAGCAGGCTCTCCACTGATCAGGGAGCCCGATGCAGGACTCGATCCCAGGACCCTGGGATCACGACCAGAGCCAAGGGCAGATGCTTCACTGACGGGGCCCCCCAGGTGTCCCACGTGCTTACTAGAGCTTTAGAGAACAAGTTCCATTCAGTGGGCAGGGGCAAGTAATGCTGGCAGCCGCTGGGTAATTTCCCATCCTGTTTTCTACTTTCATGGGGTCAGTTTTAGTGAAATAGCACAGAGCTCTGGAAATGTCTGGCCCTTCCCATGTCAGGCTCTGTGTGAGGCACAGGGAATTCGGAGACAATAGTGGGCCCCTCCTTAAAGGAGGTGCTGCAGATGCATTATGAATGTGGGACTGAGCAAAGGGACAGGTGAGGCCCGAGGCGGGAGGGACGGGCGGTGGGGCAGACAGGCATGTGAGTCCAGGAGACACGCGGGACGTAGGACACATTAGGGATCTGGACTCATTCCTGTTGATGGCGGGGGGAGCCCGGAGAGTGCAGACCTTTGTGTGACCTCATCATGGTTTTATTTTAATTACAGCACTTTGGTGATGGAGTGAGGAAGGAGATGTGTTTGCTCTGGGGAGATAGGAAGTGGGATATCAGTTAGAAGGTCTTTTCCGCTGGCCAAGCGAACATGAAGATGTGTGACACGATGGGGCAAAGTTTGGGGAGAAAACATGGAATCTTTTGTCCGCGGTGAGGTAAGAGCAGCAGCTCTTGGTTTTAGGGCGTGAGCTTGAAACTGAAGACAAGGGTGTGGATCCAGGTTGGGGAGGGGGAGGCAGGACGGTGCCCCAGATCTGTGACAACATCAGCGGCTAGAGAAAAAGGCCAGGTGAGGGCGAAGACAAGCTCTGGGCTCTCCCCCCGCTGAGCTGAGCTGAGCTTGTGTGACCACAGGGATGTCATGCTGTGCTTCTCTGGGGTCACATTTGAACCTTCAGGACAATTTGTAGTTGCTAAAATTTGAAGAAAATATAAGATAGCAAAAAAAAAGACAAATTCTAAGTTCAGCAGAAACTGGGTGACCACGACTTAGGATAAGCTACCCGAGCGTCATTACCGTGACGGGGTCTATGCGTGTCAAGCTGGAGGGTCTGCCCGAAGGGCTCAGGTCGAGGCGATGGCACCCCTACGTCAGACACTGTACAGGTAGCTTGATGAATATGATAACATTCCACTGAAATCCTTAAATATACACATGTATCTAGCAATGTAGATATTCCCATAGATAAAGTGATAGGTATACTTCTCTTTTTATAAACAACTCCTCACTGAGGATTCCTGCCACTCCAATAAAGGACATTTATACCAGTGGCACAGCTGATGACGGTTCAGATGCATTCTCATGTCAATTCCTTGCAATCTTCCCACCAACTTCCCACTGCCAACCTAAAAAACAAAACCAAAAATACAATTTGCCATGTTTTTGTTCGCTGGGATGTCATTTCCTTGCACCATCTTTGTTCCACTCCAAGAATATCGATTCCCTCAAATATCCAGTGAGCGCAGTGTGCGGCATTCCACTATTACAGAGCAAGGTTGTCCCTGCACGTGGTCACGGACATAGCTTTACTTAACACTGAGGTTATTGATTTTTATAAATCAAAGAAGCCTGAAGAGTTTATTGAGGATATTCATTTAAAGTAGTGTTGGTTTATTGATGCCAATATTTCAATTTGTTTCTATCAAGCCCTGGGTAGTGAGGTCAGTCACAACATCTTCTGTTTCATGCTTCTTCCGAACAGCCATAGAAAACCATAAAGGGTCTGATATTATCTCCCCGCGACCTCTCAGAAGCCGTTCGCACCACTGCGCGTGTGGGCCATTGACCTATCTCACACAAGTCTTAAAGAAATCAGTCTTCCTTCAAACAAAGCTCTCTATTTTATTTTATGCTAAATAAAAAAAGAATGTGGAAGACATGCGGAGACCAGAACGTAGCCAAGCCCTGGAATCTGGGCTTCAGGTGCCAGACACTGGGGACCCCCAGGCCCCATTTTCCTGGGTAGTTTTCAGATACTTGGACAGACACCTGTCCAATGAAGACACATGTATGGTAAACACCCCCTTGAAAAGATGCTCTCTATTATTAACCACCAGTGATATGTGCATTATTAATAAGGTATATGTAACAGCCCCCAGATGTAAACAACCCATATGTCCATCCAGAGATAAATCAATAAATAAAATTTGGTATATTTATATGATAGGACACCCCTCACCAATAAAAACAAAAAGTATGACCAATAAATGCAACATCATGGACGATTTTCAAAAGTTGTTCTTGAGAAAAATATTCAAGAAACAATGCATACTGATTGTTTCCATTTACATAAATTGGGAAGCAGGGAAAATGAATCTTTGATGACAGAAAGCTTGTCACTGTTGGCCTAAGTCCAGGAGTGGAGGCTGGGATTGACTCCAAGGGGGGCAAGAGAACCTTGGGGGGTGGGAATTCCACTACTTGTTTGTTGTAGATCATACATGAATGGACACAATTTTCAAAAGTCAATGAACTCCACATTAAACATGAGAACAAACTTATACTTCAATAGAGCTGATGAAATTAAACATAAGGAACTTGTCTTTACCAAAGAGGTGCTGGGATGGAACACCACTGCCATTATTCTGGAAGCTACTGAAGCTGGTTCCTGTAGACTGAAATGCAAAGCTGGAAAACACGGGTCCCTGGCCTGCCACACAGAGGAGCCCTGTGTTGCAGAGCAAACTACCAACTATGTCAACTTCTCATTTCTGAGCTCTGCCCTTGTCTTCCTAAGTAAATCTAGTGTGTCAGTGCACCGTTTTGTAGAAGTTCCAACATGATCTTCCTGCAGGGGCAAAATCAATTTCCCTGTGGAATCTGATGCTCCTCCACTCAGAGTGCCTAACAATTTTGGCTTCTTTGTACTATTAGATAGTTCTCCTATGAGGGGCCTCATTCGTGGACAATTGGCCCACTTCTTCCACTATATCTACGTATATCCTTTTGGTATGGCTAACGTCCCTGCATCACACTCTTCTTGCATGGCTATATATGCCTTTGCACTCGGGAATTCCTCAGGGAACATGAGTCTTCCTTGGGAGAACTTGTAGGCTTTATTCAGGGCAGAAAGGAGAGCTAGACATATTATTTCTTAAATCATTCCACAAAAATCCTTCTCTTCCAATGTCTGCATCAAAGTAGTTGTTCACATGTCTGTAGCTATGTCCGCCCACACGGACAGAGGTTCAGAACCACGAGCATCCACCTGCATCATACACAAGACTGAGGCTCCTGCATTGAGTGATGATACATGTCTGATCCCTTCAGTTGTGGTACACTGGATTTGAAAATGGAAATAAACCTTTAGACAAAGCATTAAACAGAAACAAATGTATAGTTTGCAGGGAAGGGAAGGGGCATTGCTGTCAACATCTTTCTTGCACATAGAGTTTTGGTCCTGTAATAGCTGTTTGTGTCATTCTCTCTTACTCCTGCCCCCCTTTGCTTCCTCACTGAGTAGTGTTTCCTTTTTCATTTTGGCCATAGTTCTACCATTTCAGTCTTATCCCAGATTTGTGAGTGAGACCAAAATGCATAAGCAATGTGCACGGTGACTAACAGAGCTCTACTATTGTCTGATACATTTCTACCTCCCCTAAATTGGAAAACAAGCAAATAAAGTAAAGCAAAACAAAAAAACAAGCCCCAAATCTCCCTTTCAGTGACACTTAAGTATTTTTCCTACTCTGTCTTGTCACATTTCTTATCTTTTCATCCTTCAGGGAAATCTTTTGGAAAGTACTGATTATTCCACATTTTTAAATTTTTTTTTTCCTTTTTATAACACATTACCTCAGGTAAGAATGTATTTTTTCAGCAGTAAACTGAAAAGGAACCACAATGACAGAAAACCGCTCTTCAGTTAATGGCCCTCCGACACTCCCGTGCTGCTCTAATGGCCAACCTTTCAAGGTTCTGAAAGTCCTTTCAAAACTAGTTTCCCCACCTCCCTCTCAATATGAGCTCCAAAGTCTCATTTCAGAGATGAGATTTATTTTTCTCATATTCATATTATTCATAATAAAGCAGCATTCTAGCCCTGAAGACTGTTCAAAGGAGAAAACTGACATCTATGTCCTACCTAACTAGAAACAAATTGATAAACTTCTGAAACACCCTTTGAAAATGAATGCCAGCACAGTCGATTTCCAGGGCGGCTTTTATGCCTCATCGTGGTACCCTAGAAACTGCTGTCAAGCTTCACTTTATTCCATGTGTGACCTGACAGTTCTGAGGGGAGTGTATCCTAATTCTTGCAAATAAATTAGATTCCAGCCATTTTAAAATGAAAACACAGCCTCCACTGAAGGTATAAACAGATCTTATTGAATAAAGTACTAACAGAGGCTCACACGGTTATCTCTGGCTGAGGTTCAGCACCGTGAGACAGCAATGCGCTAATCACGTCTTTGTAGTCCCAGTAATGCGAATCAGTCAGCACCTCACACAACGGGAAAGTGGGTGCTCCCATCCCAGTGCATCGCACTTTTCCACCAGGAAGAGAAAAAGGATATAGACGGAGGGAGAGAAGGAAGGAAAGAGAAATGGAGAAGGAGGACAATTTGAGGCAATAAAGAATAAAGTGTATTTTAAATTAGATTTAAGGCAGGAAGGAAAAGTTAACATACCCACTTGAGGGTGTTATCCAATCACATTGTTTCCTGATAAATGCATGCAAATTCTAACTATTAATTAACATCTATATTTCAATGCATATAAGCATATGTGAGATTACTGGAATTTGGAAATATGTTAGAAAAATAGGAGAGAAACAGACATTTTTCTAGTAGAATGAGGGAATAAATAGATAGTTGAAAAAAATTAAGTTAGATTTAATGAAAAAGATAAATAATAATTCAAAATGATTTTAGGCAAAAATAATAATTAAGGGATATTGTAATTAGAAAGGGAGAAGTAAAACAGTCTTTATTTGTTGGCAACATAATCTCAAATGTAGACCATCTTAAGAATTCATCAGAAAAAACCTATCAGAACTAAGGATCAAATATAGTAAGATTGCAGGATATAAGATCAATATTAAAAAATGCATTTTGATATACGAGCAATGAAAAATCTGAAACTAAACCTATGAATACATTTCTATTAACAATAGTATTAAAATAATATAACACTTAGGAAACTCTTTTAAGACGCAAATCTTGTACACTGAAAATTACAATATTTTCCTGAGGAAAATTAAAGCAGATCTAAATAAAATAGGAAGGAATTCTATGTCTATGGATTGGAAGAATCAATGTCATTAAGATGGCAATTCTCCTCAAATTGTTCTTTAGACTCAATAGAACAAATATAATCTCTATCCGATTCCTGGCAGGATTTTTTGCAGAAATTGACAAGCATAGATTAAAATGTATATGGAAATTCAAGTTCGTCTGGAAGAGCCAAGATATTTGAAAAAAAAAAAATCTTAATTACAAAGCTTGTGTTTACTGATTTCGAAAGTTACTATAAAGTTACAGTCATAAAGACATTGTGGTACTGGCCTAACAATAGACATGTAAATCAAGGACATAGACTTGAGAGTCCAGAATTAAATACTTATATTCACAGTCAATTACCATCAATACAGTCGATTTACAATCAATTACAGACACAAAAGTGCCAAGGCGATTCCTTGATAGTCTTGTTAAGAAATGGTCCTGGGGCAATTGGATATCTACATACAAAAAGATGAACTATGCCCTCACCTCTTGTGATACAACCAGATTAAATAAAAAAGAATCATAGACTCAAATGTAAGAGATAAAACAAGACTTTTAGAATAGAACAAGGATAATAATCAAGATTTATGGTTTAGAATAATGTCCCATAGATGTGATAACAAAAGCATCGACCATGAAAGAAAAAAAAGAGGGGGGCTATGTCAAAATTCAGAACATTTCTCTTCAAAAGATACCATTAAGAAAATGAAAAGACAAGAACCAGGCCTGGAGTGAATATTTTCAAAACTATTACTCATCAAATAGCTGGTATCCAGAGTTCACACAACATTCTTATGATTTGGTAAAAATAAGACGGTTCAAAGAAATAACAGGCAACAGATATAAGCAAATGTTTCAACTAAGAAAGTATTTGACCACGGCCAGGTAACATTTCACTCTTCCTAGAATGGCTATAATAAATAAGACAGATAATAACAAACATTGAGGACAATGTGGAGAAAGGTAAACCTGCACACATCTCTGCTGGGAATGTAAAATGGCGCAGCCACTTTGCAAAACAGTTTGGCAATTTCTCAAAAAAAGGTACATATAATATTACCCTACTTCCCAGCAACAGTGTTCCTAGATATCTACCCAAGAGAAATAAAAACATATTTCCACACAAAACTTGCATGTGAATGTTCATAGCAGCATTATTCATAATAGCCAAAACCTGGAGATGATCTAATGCCCATCAATTGGTGAATGGGTAGACAAAGTGTGGTGTATTCATGCAATAGAATATTATTTATCACTAAAAAGGAATCAGCTACTAACACATGTTATGCCATGACTGAACCTCAAAAACATTATTTTAAATGAAAAATGTCCAGCATATATTGGATAATTCACTCTTATGAAATGTTCAGAAAAGACAAATTTATAAGGACAGAGAGTAAATTAGCAGTTGCCTGGGCTGAAGTGGATTCATTAAATGGGCATGCGGGTCTCATGGGGGGATAGTATGTTCAAAAGTGATTTATGGTGGTGATAGCACCACCTGGTAGAGTTACCAAAAATCATTGATTTGTACACTTTAGTTGGTGAATTTGATAATGCGTAAATACAGCTCAATAAAGCTGTTAAAATAGAAACAAGGTAACAAAAGTTATTTCTACTTTGGACCAAGATAAATAGAGACTTTGTTTATCTTCCTCCCTAAAGTTAAAAATAAGGACAAAACTTAAGAATTAATGGTTTTTAAGACATAAATCATCAGACAACGAAGGGCATGTCATTTCTGAGAGATGGGAAATAGAAGGAACCCTGCTGTTTCTCTCAAAAGCTTTGAGGAGATTTTGAGGCCCAGTCAAAGAGAGGAAGAACTAGGCAAAGCCTGGTCAACTCCCTGAGAGTGGAAACAAAGCCAAGAGTACAAGACCAAACCTGTGACTTTGCTGGTTGGAGTAGTACACAGGAGAGAGACGCCCAGCAAGAGAACACTGGAGATCTAAAGAGGTTACTCTTGAGTACTCTGTTGAGTACTTATCTGCTCTTGTCTGTGAGGGAATTACCCATGGCCAGAGAAAGAACCACTAGAAAGGATTATAGTCCAGTACCCTTGTTCAGACAGGGACAGAGGGAGTGCCTGTTGCCATTAACCAAATAGAAATTATCATGTTTCCTGGGGCATTGGGCCGAGCACACAGAATGGTTATGCCTCAGTAGAGGGGAATAATTAGCCTTAGCCTGAGCACTGCCCCAGTTCCACCTATCAAATCTTTTTTTTTTTTTTTTTTTTAAAGATTTTATTTATTTATGTGACAGAGAGACAGCCAGCGAGAGAGGGATACACAGCAGGGGGAGTGGGAGAGGAAGAAGCAGGCTCATAGCGGAGGAGCCCGATGTGGGACTCGATCCCAGTACGCCGGGATCACGCCCTGAGCCGAAGGCAGACGCTTTAACGACTGCGCTACCCAGGCGCCCCCGCACCTATCAAATCTTAAAAGCAACATGCCAAAGGATCAAACTCTTGCCAAGTAAAGTGCCTGAGAATAAATCTCAACAATATTTATAAAAATACAAAAAGTAGCCAGCATCCAACAATGCCTGGCATCCAATCAAAGATTACCAGGCATGCAATCAAGCAGGAAAATATGAGCCATTATGATGAGAAAAATGAATAAATTAAAAATTCACATAACACTGACACAGCAGAGGATTTACAATTTTCAGATGAGGTCATTAAAACATTAAACATTATAACTGCATCCCGTGCATTCAAAAGTTAAGTAGAGACAGGAAAGATCCAACAACAGACCAACACTGATGTTTGGAGGTGAAAACTAAAAGGTGTGAGATAAAATATATACTAGATTGGATTAATGGCAGATTAGATAGCAGAATAAAAGTTCAGTAGACCTGAAGACATGGCAAAAACTATCGGAATTAAAAAGAGAAATGAAAGAATTTAAAACAAGTGGTATTAGTGGACCATGAGATTTCAAGTAGCCTCTTATATGTGTGATCTGTGTGAGTGAAGGAAAATTATGTAAAATAATATGAAATAATAAGGGCTGAAAGTTTTAACATTTGACAAAATAATAAACCTAAGGATCCAACAGGTCCAAAAGTCCCAACCACAAGAAAGAGGAAGAAAATTATACCCAAGGCACATCATATTCAAATTGCTCAAAACCATTGATAAGAAGAAATTTTAAGGCCAGCCAGAGAAAAGACAGGTTACCGCAAGAGAAATACAAATAAGAATGACAATAGTGTTCTCATTAGAAACAGGACAGATGGGAAGGCAGTGGAGCAACATTTTTATATTACTGATAGAAAAAAAAGATAAAGACAAAGTGAAATAACAAATATATAAACCTAGAAGTTTTTACCAGAAGAAAACAGGCCTGGAAAATGTTTTCCAATATTCAAACCTTAACAAATTTTTCACCGATATATCTGCCTTGCAGAAGATATGGCAAACAATGCTCTGCAGGCAAAAAATGAAACCAGATGGATTTATGAATAAAAACACAGGAGTGAAGATCCATGGAAAGAGTAACTACATGAGTAAACAAAAATGGTAACAATGCAGGTCGGTGTCTACAATATGTAAGGGCAAATGTGGTACCAATAGCACAAAGGGCAGGGAGGTGGAAAATGAACTATACTAGTGGAAGATTCTTATTCCCTTTGTGAAGTGCTGTCATATCGTTTGATGGTAAATGGTCTTCAGTTAATGCAACCACTAAGATAAAAACCCAATGAGTTATAGACAATAAACTACAAAAGAGAGAACATGGAATCATATAAAAATAAATCCAAAATCGTGGCAGGTCTGTCATCAGAACTTTCATTCAATACTATACTGGGGGCTGTAGCCAGTGCAATAAAACAAGAATAAAAAATACAAACATCAAGTTTGGAATGAAGTAAAATTGTGTCTACTTATAGACAACATGCTTACTTAAGGAAATTTACTTACTTATGAAATTTACCAAAAAAACTACTAAGACTAATGAGTGAGTTTAGAAGAGATGCAAAATATAAGATTAATGTACAAAAATTAGTTTCACCTCTTTATACATCAGTGAACAATCACAAACTCAAATGAGCGATACCACATACAATATCAGTGATATATATGAAACACTTATAGATATATTTGCAAGACCTATACACTAAAAATTATAGAAAACAGCTGAGAGTAATTAAAGAGGACTAAACAAATGGAAAGATGTAATGTAAATTTTTCCCAAATCAACTTTACATTTAATAAAATTTGCATTTTTTGTAGAAATTGTCAAACTGATTCTGAAACTCACATTGAAATGCCAAACACATAGTCACAGCAAGAGTGAAAAAAATTAAAGCATAAGACTAGTTAATTTCAAAATTTATTATAAATGCACATTAATCAAAATGTGATTTGGCTTCAAGTTGACAAAGAGATCAATGGAACATAATTTTAAAAATCCATAAATGGACCCAAAATATACACAGTTAATTTATATTCAATAGAAGGGCGATAGTAATTCAATGGAGGAAGTACAGCCTTTTTAGCAAATGCTGTAATAGTCAGCTATCCAAGTGCACACACACATAAAAAGGCAGTGCAATCCACATCATGAATCATATATAAAATGTAACTCAAAATGGTTCATAGATCTACATGCAAAATCTGAAACCCTTAAACTTTCAGAAGTAAACACAGGACAAAAGCCTCTGTGACCTGGGGCTGGCAAAGATTTCCCATTTTCAACAACAAAACATGATCTATGAAAGAACATGTCAATGAATTGGATTTCATAAAAATTAAAAAATATTGGTCTAGGAAAATACTATTAAGAGAATGAAAGACACACCAGATACTTGGAGACACAATTTGTAAATCATAAACCTGATAAAGAATTCTCCAATTTCAAAATTGAAAAAAAAATTAACCTAGTTGAAAATGGGTAATCAAAGAAGATATATGAAAAGTAAGTAAGTACATGAAAAAAACGCTCTGCTTCATTAATCATTATGGTAACACAAGATGAAACCACAGTGAGAGACCATTACACACACATTAGAGTGGCTAAAATTAAAACCACTAGCCATATTAAGTGTCGGTGGGTATATGGAAGAACTGGAACGTTCCTGTGCTGCTGGTAGGAATGAAAAATGTACACTGACTTTGGAAAGCAGTTTGGCGGTTTGCTAAGAAGTTAACCATACGGTGAACATAGGGACAAGTACTTCCACTCTTAGGCATTTAACAAAGACTAAAAAAGCACACATCTACACAGTGACGTCTACATGAATGTTCACAGCAGATTTCATTTAATAACCCCAAAGTGGAAACAGCGCAATGCATAGCAATGGGTGGATGGATGAACTCTGGTGTACCAGTATAACGAAATACTACTCAGCCCTAGCATGGTAATGCATCAGGGATACCTGTTACAACATGAATGGATCTCAAAACAAACAAAAAACGCTGAGTGAAAGAAGCTAGAGAAATAAGTGCAATGCTGTATTTTTACATCTATATTATACTCTGAGACATGCAAACTAATCTAAAGGGACAAAAGGAGCTCCCTGTTTGCTGGGGCGGGGAGGAGGGTGTGAGGCAAGGAGGAGCAGAGGGAGAGATGACACAGAGGCATGAGGAATTTTTTGATGGCGACGGAAATGCTCATTTCTTCATTGTGATGACGTTTCACAGTGGTATACGGATGTCCAAACTGATCACCTTCCATACTACACGTCAAGGGCACATCCCTAACACTTTGTGTTTATCAAGAAAAGAAACAAGGGGAGAGGAAACTGCCACTGTTTGAGTGACTTCAGGCGCTGTACTGCCAACACAAGATTATGTAACAGGCACCCCGACACCCGTTTTTCTAAATAAGTAATTAGGACTGGAAAGGTCAAGTATGAAAGGTTACAGGAGATATGAAAGGAGGCTGCTTTTGTACGTATAGCCCAATAATGACAAACATAGATCTTTAATTATAGCAAAACCTCTGTGGTGAAAATCTAGAAGTTCTTATGGCACATTTTTTAAACCTACAATTCTGAAGAATTCTATTTGGAGGTTAATAAAGAAAATGGTGAAGAATTGAAATGTCCATCAAGAAGCACCACTGTTTTGTTTGTGAGTGTGTGTGTGTGTGTGTGTGTGTGTGTGTGTGTGTGTGTGTGTGTATGTTGTGTGTGTGTGTGTGTTTGGGTTTTGGGGGGTTTTTTTTGGCAGGGGGTAGAAGAGCATGAGAGAGGTACAAGAGGGGAAAAGGAAAGCAATAGGATTGGAGCGCTGGACAGTGTGTATTTCAACCCAAAGCTCTTTCTTAGACAAAGTCCCCAAGTTAGTTTTATTTCTTTGCTTCCCCACACCCGTGCCTCCTTCCCAACTTGATGGTCACACCTTAAAACTACATGATTAGAGCAGAAAGCCACGCTTTAAATGTGGTTCTCAGTTTATGGCCGAGTCTAGATGGAGGCCTCGCTTGCTTATAGGCTTTTTCAACCATTTTCCAACTGTTTAAGATCTAGAAAGACTTGGCTTTTCCAACCCATTAAGGCCCCACATTTTTTTACCCTACTTTCTTCCATTTATCCTTGCGAGCTGGTCAAGGTCACACCAGCACTTTCATTTCAAGCATTCCCCCAGAGTTGCTGATTCATTTAACTCATGATTTTCTTCTCTGTGACATGGACCAACATCTTTCAACCTCAGATAGATGCTTAGTCAATGTCCAGTGCCCAACTGCTAAGCCAAAGCCATGAGTTTTAGGTTCCATTAGCATTCATTTCAAGGTACCAATTTCAGTATTAGTCAGGGTAAGTAATGTTAGATTCTGTAACAAATAAAACTTGCATATTACTAGCTGCCCATAAAGGAAGTTATTTTTCATGTCACAGCTCACGAGGGTTGATGTGGGTGGAGAATGTGCTCTTCCACACTGTCTTGTCAGGATCTGATCTGACACAGCCTACAACACTTGGGATGTGCGTCCCAATATTTCCCTAGGCACCAACATGGAAATAGTAGGCAGGAGATGAGAGAAAGAAGAAACAGAGAGGGACCTAACCACCTTGGACCAAAATTGACAGGATGTTTACACTCACACTAGTGTAAGCACCAGCCACATGCTCCCCTCCCTCCACCAGATGCAAAGTAGCTGAAAGGTGAGCTGGGTTTGTGTGCTTAGGAAGAGGTTTGGGGATCATCTACCCAGCAATGGCACAACTGCACTGGCAATATTACCACAACCAGACCCAAGTGGTTTCTCTCTTTCCATCCTCTCTATTCCTCCACAATTTTCCATACAGCAGCCAGAGTGATCTTTGCAAAAGGCAAATTACATGATTCTGCTCCCCTATGTAAACCCACTAGCTACCTATACCACTTGAAGGGAAACCCAAGCCATTGATGTGGCCTACAGGTGTTTCCTTGACATGACGGGCACACTATCCCCACTGCCTTCCGTCCCCTCTTGCTGACTCCCAATGTGTGTAGAGACAGTGGAGTCAGCCCCTATCTCGGGGTCTCTGTACTTGTTGTATCCTCTACCTGGACATCTGTTTCTTAAAGTCTAAGCAAGAATCATCACTCATTCTCTTTAGGTCCCAACTCAATATCATCAGAGAGGTGTTCCCTGTAACTGCCCCAAATTTGCACTCCCCTGTCTTCTTTATACTGTTGTATATTTGCCAAAGCACTTCTGACCATCTAATAGGTATGTATGTTTTGATTTATCTTTGTGTGTTTGTTCCACAAAGACACAGGCCCAGAAAGCAGAATCAGGGTCTGTTGGGTCATTGCTAGAAGAGTGGCTGGAGCTCAGTTAATATTATCGAGAGAATAAATGAATGATGAATAAGTGAATGAACTCCAGATTAAATTAATTATGTTATTTACTCGAAGTCTAATTGAGATTAATGTTTAGCTGAGATCAAACACTAAAATCAAAGATTCTGAGGATTAGCGAAGACTAACCTCAGGGACCACTGTATTACTCAGAGCCCTTGCAGGAAATTGAAGGCACACTCTGAATGAGATAATTTGGGAAGACTTTAATTAAGGGCATTTATATTGGAGTGGGGAGATGTCAGGGAATCACAGAGATGACACAGTGCTTAAAGCTAGCGACAGCTGGACTTAGTTTCCATCTGCAAGAACTGAAGAACCACCAGAGAGGTAGTTACCAGAAACTAGATATGGGATGGTATGTAAAGGGCCAACTACCGGAACCTATGGCCTGTACTTCAGGGATAGATCTAGCCACAGAAACACCACAAGGAAGGATATGTCAACTTTGCTATCTGATGTCCCTCTGAATCTCTGTTGGTCCTCCCACCGGGCTAGACTCACCAGAAGCTACAGAGTAAGGGAACTCCTTGATCAATTCCAAACTGCTCGGCAAGCCACAGCAAGGGCAAGCTAGCATGGCACAGAGAGCGGATGGGAGCAATGACAGGACAATACACAGACTACGTGACTATGTCTTCTACAGGCAAAGATGGATCAAGGCCAGGTGACATTTGAATGGAGGAAATTTAAAAGGAAAAGAAAAAAAGCATGGGAGAAGGAGCTACTTGGAAGAACAGTCTGAATATCCCACTTGCTGTATGAGCCTTGGACTTCCCAAGAGATATGGCTGCGAAAGCCCAGGGGAGTGGGACAGGGAGGCGCCCAAAAGTGGAAGTAGAATATTTCTAGGACTCCTAATCCACTCTGGATTCCCAAACTCATTCTGGGTACGGTGGGTACAATAAGGTTGCCTCTTTGTGGGAAAATAGAAGGCTTGGGATGTCCTCTAGAGATGCCTGCGACAGTAGCCCTACGCTTCATACCATGTGCAAGGAGACTACAGGTAGAAGGAGATCCTCTGTCAATTGCAAGTCAGGCTCTCCTAGGACTTAACCACATCTCTCCCAGAGACTGGAAGATTGAGCTGGAACCCACCTGGAGCACAAGTCAGGGACTAGGCACAAGCAGATTCTGAGCCAAAGGCAAACCCAGGATAGATACACAGAGAGAGTTCAGGACCCCAGACGCTTGTGTGTCAGATGGACCAACTCTCCCACTACCCATCCCTAGAGGAAAGTGTGACTGCTTACCTGATTGCCCAGGTCCCAAGTAGAGGGTGCATCTCAGGAATGGCTGTCAAGCATAAGTATTCAAAGTTTAGAATTAGAAGGTTAGGCACAGAGCTAAACATAGGTTAGATCACCAGGAAAGACAAGAATGAGACAGTAATCAGGCACCACAAAACAGGCTTCAGTCTAGAATGTAGCTGTTGCTTCTTTAAAGCTTGGAAGTTCTGTCTCCCTAACAAAAGTTATGGTTCTTCCTTATGCTAAACATTTTGCAAGAGATTAGGTATGAAAACATATTCTCACTGGATTTCAAGAGAACACCCAAAACAATTAAATAAGAACCACACCGTGTAACATTCTGTGTAGTGGCAAATGACATCTGTACATTAAAGACTAGTATTTTTTAATTACAGATAAATTGATAAGAATGTGCAATCCTTCTATTAGCATTGATATGGGGGGCGCTTCTATATCTCTTCTCTGTCCTTCTTTAACAAGCTTGCATTAAAGTCTCCTTGGCCATAGCACATAGCTGTGGCCCCACAAACGTGCAGGGACAAGAGCACACTGACAAGAACAGACAAGTTGGCCCTGTCCTAGGGAGCACTTGCTTGCTACACAAAAATCAGACTTCTGTCATCCAACAATGTCCAGCAAACGTTCATTTTGTCACCATGGAGTGAGTGCCAAACTCTGTAATAGCTCTTAATTCTGTGTTGCCATATACAGAAATGCTGGAGGTGAATGCAATGTGGGTGTTTCACTGTATTTCGATAATCCTATGACCAAATTATGGCACATTCTTGTAAAGTCTGACCACGAGCTCCTTTTAATACCTTCCTAGGTGAGAAGTAGAAAAGTAGATTTGTGAGGAAAGGAGGAAGGGGTTGCTCTCCCACTACTATGTGCTCATTAAGGATAGAGGGAAATTTGTGTGAAGTCCCCACATAACTCTCTCTGTTGACGGAGATTATAGATCTCAGTGACATTATATAGACATCTGTATGCATACACTTATGCATATGGATATGTAGATATACAAAGGTAAATGATGCAGATAAAATGAAATCGATGCAGGACAGAGTTGACTGTACACACACGTGTGTGTTCATACATATGGAGACATAGGTTAGATATGGGAGCGGTCACAGACGTAGATGCTGGTGCTAATCTCAAAGTCATAGAGATGTAGAAACAGATATACAGAGATAGATTCAAGATAGACATAGACATAGAGACCAGCTAAAAACGTACGACAGACAGAGATGCATATGCAGACGTGGGTGTGGATTTCCACGTACTTACAGATGCCAGTGTGTGTCAACATCAGCGTAAATATAGACAGAAGTTAGATATAAACGTCGATGCGGGTGTCCGTGGCATTGTTGATGCTGACACTCTATAGATAAACTGTTAGGGACAAAGACATAAACACCAATGAGAGGTAGACATAGAATGTTGGATAGAGAAGCAGATGCATGGCTAACGTCCCAATGGGCAGAAGCAAGGGACATCAGGACCGTTTTCAGAATGATGGCATTAGAAAGAGAGAGGCCAAGCTTCTGAGGCCGCACTGTCTCCGGCTGGTCGATTATTACAGTTACGTATTTAAAAAGCATCATGCAAGAGCTCACAAGCGTGTGCACACATACTAGCGGTGCTTGACTATGAAGGTTTGATGTTATCTTATGAATTTCCTCGAACGTGGAAGGAACAGAGCCACCCAATGGCAACACAGATGCATGCAAAGAAGCATTTGAGAGGGAGGCTTGCCTAAATATTTACACATGCAAAGCAGATAGGCTTGCCCCCCTCTCCCTGCCAAAAATTGATATTTGTAAATTGCAAAAACTTTACAACACAGAGATACTGTGGTTGGTAATGATACTTTTCTCAAAATGTCCACAGCTTGAAAAAAGACAACACTTTCTAGATGATTAGAAGACACCGAAGGAAAGAAATGGCGCGTCTAATAGAAACTATGGAACTACAACTCCATATTCGCTACACTCCCTTTCAAGTGTCTCTACCTTTGATGTCAGTAGCAGTGCCCAGGTCTATGGCTTGCAAACTAGGGAACATTAACATACTGCACATATGTAATTTCCCATGACATGGACCATTCCCTGTGTCCACTGGGGTGCTCGGCAGCTGCAACAGGCCAGCCCACGACCAGTGTTTGGAGAAAGCTACGTTTTACACTTTTCCGTGCTGCTTGCGCTATTATTTCAAAGATAAACAGGAGGGCCAGGACTACATTCTGTCCTTGTTTCTTTTCTTGCGTCCTTCACATTGCTGCCCTGGTTTTGCTGGTTTCTTATTCACTACGTTCATCATAGTCAGTGTTCATTATCTTCATTATGCAGAGATTAACAAGTATACCAGATGTCTGCATCTAAAGAGTCTTCCAAGCTTTTCCAAGCACTTGATACAGTCTGATAGGTTGTGAGGGTGGGAGGGAAACTATGATTTTCTCCATTTTTAAAGGTGATGAATCTTCAGCTACAAAACATTGATTGTCTTGTCCAGGGTGACATAGCTGAGAGCAGAAAATCTAACGATTCAGATTCTGAGTCCGCAAAAGACCTTGCAATTACTCATAGTTTTTGCTAGTTGTTTTTTTCCTTCCTCCTACCTCTGCTCTTCCTTCTCCTTATTATTATTTCTTTTGTATTAACATTAGAACTGCCAAAGAGATCACTGTCTAGAGCTTAAAGTTCTGATTAAAACCCTACCACATAAATAATCCTCATTTTAAGCGCACCAAACATTTATTAATAAATAATATTTTGATGAGTTTGTAAGAATGCCCCAACACATTACAAAAATAAATATTAAAAAACAGGTGATCATAAACAAGTCCTAAACGTGCCCTCAATTAGAATTTTGACCAAATATCATATTCCTAACAGCTTTAGGTTCCGCTCCTTCGAGCAAGCGCGGGTGGAAAGTTTGCCCTGCCACCGTATGAAAGACAGTTGAACAGTTCATGGCTAAAACTGAGTAAAGCAGCTTTTAGACAGAATCAATGTCTGTGTGAACATTTCAGCAGCTACTGACCTCCTGCCTCAGGCCCTGTTCCAGGGACCTTGAATTACATGGACCGAGGAGATCGTACCAGTGAATTAAGCAATTTCCTTCACCTCCAAAATTAATGCTCTTTTGCTTTGGACAATGTTTTCTCTACTTTCAAGAAAACAGGCACTGAAATATCCATTGGCTATAAATGCAGTGCTCAGTATGGATGCAGCCTTTCACAGGGAGCCTGGGTTTTAGTTACAGAAAATGAAACAATGAAGGACTTTTGCCTTCCAAATGCAATGTTACAACGAAGTCATATCAGCAGATGCACGGAAATGTTAGCTGCCAGTGGCTCCCTCCTGCACGTGAAGAATCTGGATGTTGTCCAGATCATTTCCCCGGTTACCGGTCCTAAAAGGTTCAGTGCAAGCACCCGGCCCTTCTCAGCCTCTGACTCTCCACCCTCCTCCCCACCAGCTCTTGCAGAAAGTGAAGCCAACGTAGTCTTATTGCTTTCTTCTGTCTACCTCGTGCTTAATCCTGATGCGCACGGCACGTATTTGAGATTGCTTAACCTCAGGCTATGACGGGGTTAGAACATTATTCGATAGATGATGATTTATGTTAAAGAATAGATTAGCATGGAAAGAGTTCAACAGAGAGAGAAGTATCGGGGAGGGATTTTGGTAAGATTAGATCATTTGAGTTCAGTGGATACGATTCAGTGTCTCTCTCTTTCTCTCTCTCTCTCTCATACTCATAAATGTATGCATACATGATAGCTCAGTTTCCTGATCTGTAATCACACTTATAATTATGTATTGATATAGTCACGTGATTTTTTATACTCTTCCCAATCAATGTCAGGAGTGTCACAGCTTTGACTGATAGCCCAAACAGGTGTTTAGTCTAATGGAAAGTGATAATTTTATCATGTTAACTCAATGTCCATGAGGTCAATTGGTTAAATATAGAGCAGATGGAGCTCTCAGTGTATTGAAGGTAAATAAACAAGATTAATCTAAAATTCTTTCAGAAAAGTTAACAGAAAAATTTCTTTAAGTGCATATACGAGGGTATTCTAGAATTTTCTTATTATTATGAAATGTTTTCCTAAATGCAAGTAATATTTCATAATTTAAAAATATTTTCCTACAGTTCTCATCTACCAGTAATATCGATAATTTTACTAATAAGTAGTATTTGAGAGGCTTGGGATGTTGCTGTTTCAGCATTTGAGATAGCCCAACAGGACAGTCAAGTCAAGTCTTGTCTGTGGCATTGCAACCCAGGGGGAGGAAATCAATCAAGAAAATCCTGTACTTCTCACAGTACTGTCACAAATCCGAAGAGCTTCAAATCGGCTGCATGAGAAGACTCCTGTTAGTACGCACATGCCCCATGACCAATCCACTTGACTTTAGTGTATATACTATGGGCAGTTTAGTTCCACTTCTTGTTTATAATTGGGGAAAACATAGTCCTTCTGATTCGATAAGAAACTATTTAATTTGAATATTGTATTTTAATGATCGCTACATACAAATAGACATGTATTCAGAGCAAAACTAATGCGCCGATGCCATCTGTAGGTTCTTACTCTTTTGCTAATAATGTTAGCTAAAATTGCCTGGTATTAACTAGTCCCTGGAACAGATTATATTAACGTGATTTAGTATATGACCAGGAGTTCTCTACTCAACATTCATTATAATTAGGAGCATATTCTTCTGAGGCACCTGGGTGGTGTCTGACTCTTGATTTCAGCTCAGGTCATGATGTCAGGGTTGTGAGATTGAGCCCCACACCGGGCTTCGCGCTGGGCATGAAGACTGTTCGAGATTCTCTCTCTCCCTCTCCCTCAGCCCCTCTCCACTCTCTTTCTAAAAAATAAATAAATACATAATAAAAAGAAAAGAGAAACAGATTCTTTTTTTAAGTGGAAAAAACTCTTATGGAACCAAACTTAAAAAAAATTAATATAATTAAAGGGAAAAAAGATAACCAATGGTGGTATTATTCAGCTATTCTACGATAGAAAGGCATAGAACAATATTAAACATTAATCCATAATTTTATATTTGGATTGGATGGAAATTTCAAGTGCACAATGTTTTGTACTGAATTGGAAATAGTAGGAAAAATCAGGTGTTCATATCAATAAAATCATTGTAAGTGCGATCACAGATCAGGAACCTGAGTTATCATGTGTGCATGTGTGTATGAGTGTGAGTGTGTGTGTGTATGTGAGAGAGAGAGAGAGAGAGAGAGAGGGAAACGTTTGAAAAGATCTTGGATCTTTGTTTCCTTGTCCTGTGTTTACAGATAAGGGCATGATTCCCAAGGACACTTCTTCTCCCCGCCATGGCCACATCCACTGCGTCTTGGGCAACTCTTACCTACCACCCCCTCTCCCTTGCCAGGGCTCACTTTGACCTTCCCGTGAGCTTGGGTCCTCGGGTTTCACTCTTAACACGCTACTGCTTCTAGGAGCTTTGCTTGTTTGTTGTTTTCCCCACTTGCTTTCTAGTTGCAGAGCACGAAGATGACGCCTTGCTCCTGCTTCTCTCTCAAGGGTCTGGAACAGAGCCTGGATCATTGGGGCCACTCAATGAACGATAGTTCTTTTTGTGAATCATTAGTTCTCTAAAACTTTTAGTGTTGGGGTGATACTAATGCCAGCAGACTTGAAAATCACAAATTCCACTTAAGGCCCAGGTATATTAGGATTAATACCCTTTTCTTTCCTTTTGTTTTCTTTTTTAATTCCTATAAGTAATAAAAGATGGTAATATTTTAGAGTACCTTCTTGGTTATTAATGTTACCTTATTTTTTGTCCTTTGACCATTGAGTATGTTCCTAAACTTTACAAGTCATGCCACTCATCAAAAGAAAAAAAGGAACAAAATTACAGTTATATTTTCACTATTCAGAAACCAACCTAAAGGATGTGGTGTGGTGGCTTCTTGTACTTTAAATACACGCACATATACACACAGACACACACAGACACACACATACACGGTCTGTGACAGGAATATTAAAATATCTCACCGATTCAGGTCATGGACTTTTTATACGCACTGGCGGTCACAGTCTCTACTGCAACACACACTTTCTGATATCAGCAAAGATATTTGACATTATTCATAATTATTTGAATCATACAGTTCAGAAGTGTTAGCCGTTATCAATGCAAGCCGCCTAGATTTCAAAACACATTTCCAACTTTTATCTTTGACATTATGTATATTGACATGTATTTGTACATCCTTCAAGTCAAGCAAGAAGAAACAAGGGCACTCCTCCTGCTTGGAGCCACAGAAACCTTGTCCCTTCTTCCTCTCCTTGCAGGAGGGGGATTTGCATGTAGGCGCGTTACCTGCCCCGCATCAGGAGATGGAGGAGAATCCTGAGAGCGTTCTGGGAGGATCTTGCTGACCAGATTACCTGAAGCAAAAATGCCTGTGAGATGGGATTGTAAGTAAGCACAGGGTTACCTGTGTTACCTCCAAGAAATATTTCTGTTGTTTTCCTTCACGCCAAAGGGCTCCAGCCCCGTCTGTATGCCTGTTTTTCTGAATAAGGTGTGTGCTTGTTCTACCAAGGATATCCTGATAATTCAAGGTAATCAACAGAGTACATTACAGGGGAAAATCTGAACCAACAAGCTGTACAAACAGAATAGCAATCAGAAGATTTAATGCATTTCTGATGTACATTTAAGGCACTGACACTGGGCCACAGATGTACATGTGTTGGGTTTTATATTGCTGAGATATGGCCTGTGAGAACCTATTACAGCATATCATCACCCACACCGGAGGGGCTGCGGAAGGAAAAATTCCATCACACATTACTCCTGCGGATGTATTAGAGAAACAAATTGTACTCGGAATTGAAAAGTCACAGGCTTATTCTGTCTTAATAAATTCCTGCCAAAAGGCTAAGTGTAAGACTAGAAATACTTCCCAAATGCTGTTACTGTATTATCATCTTTGACATCTCAAGGGCTGTTCCAAGAATCATCAGATATCAGTTCAGGGTTCTTACAATAAATTCCTTTTTCTCTTTTTTCTTTTCTCTTTTCAAACAGTTCTTGATTTCATGTAGCCATTTTGAGTTGTCTGTACCTGAGATATAAACCTCCCTTTGGCTAAAAGAATGGATTCGTTGAAAGATGTTTGTCACTCTTGCCATTGGTTAATCTAGATAGTTTCATAATTTGAAGTGCTAATCCTGCCCTTAAATTTCCCATCAGACTTATCAGAAGATTTTTTCTGTTCTGTTGAAACAGCTTAAAAATGGAAAAATAAAAGGATGACCTGTGATCTCCTTGAGAGTAGATTCTGGGTCCTAATTTCTCCGTGGCCGGAGCACCTGACATTTAGCGGATGCTCTGCAAATATCGATGATGTCAGTGCAAGAATGGTTGTATGATTAAACACGATCATGTTTTAAAAATTCCTAATGATATTAACGTAGTAATATCTTATAAACCACAGCAAGTGATATCGTTTTTATTAAATTAAGATCATGACTTAAACTGTTTATTTTATATAAGTCTTCTAAGACTTCATTTCTTGAGAGTGGACATTTTTTATCTTGTCATTCAGCACCATATGTATTGAAATCTAGCTTTAATTCTAAAATGAAAAAAATAATGGAGAACAACCTACAGAGAGAAATGGTCATCCAGTCCACAGGTCTATAATTTTCTGCAGACGTGTTTATTAGTTATTAGTGTTGTGTAACCAATGACCCCAACATGTGCTGTCCCCCAAACACCAAAGAGTTATTATCTGACAGTTTCTGTGTGTCTGGACACTGGGTATAACCTGTTGGGATCCTTTGTTCAGGGTCCTACATGAGGCCACATTTGAGCTGCTATTCGGGCTGCAGCCAGGCCTTTCTTGGGACTGGATAATCTACTTCCCAGCCCCTCCAAAGTGGCCCCAAGTCCTCAGGGCATTTTTTTAAATTAATTCATTTATTTATTTGAGAGCAAGAGAGAGCACGAGAGGGGTGGGAAGGGGCAGAGGGAGAGGGAGAAGTGGACTCCCCGCTGAGCAAGGAGCCTGATACAAGATCCCACAACCCTGGGATCATGACCTGAGCCAAAAGCAGACACTTAACCGACTGAGCCACCCAGGCATCCCTCCACCATGTAAGTTTAACATGAGATCCTCAGACCTTCTTCATCTTATAATTGAAAGTTGGGCTGGCTGGCTGGCTCAATAGGAAGAGCATGTAGTCCTCATCTTGGGGCTGTAAGTTTGAGCCCCACTTTGGATATAGAGATGACTTAAAGTCTTAAAAAAAAAAAAGTTTGAAGACCTTTTCTTTCTTTAGAGCTGGTGGTGGCCTAATCTGAGAGTATTGCCAATTTTTTATAATATTACTAATATGCTGGGATGTCGTGTAGACTGCTTGCAAAGTCAGAAAATGGCAAGTCCTAACAGATGACTGGATTAAGAAGTTGTGGTCCATATATACAATGGAATATTACTCAGCAATCAGAAAGAATGAGTTCTCAACATTTGCTACAACATGGACGGCACTGGAGGAGATAATGCTTAGTGAAATAAGTCAAGCAGAGAAAGACAACTATCATATGATTTCTCTCATCTATGGAACATAAGAACTAGAATGATCAGTAGGGGAAGAAAGAGATAAAGAAAGGGGGGGTAATCAGAAGGGGGAATGAAACATGAGAGACTATGGACTATGAGAAACAAACTGAGGGCTACAGAGGGGAGGGGGGTGGGGGAATGGGATAGGCTGGTGATGGGTAGTGAGGAGGGCACATATTGCATGGTGCACTGGGTGTTATACACAACTAATGAATCATCGAGCCTTACATCGAAAACCGGGGATGTACTGTATGGTGACTAACATAATATAATAAAAAATCATTATTAAAAAAAAAAATGGCAAGTCCTTACCCACGAGGATTTTCTCAATTATGCAAGCTCATAATGCCTTGACGAATACATTCAATATGTAACGTCCATGGAAAAAAAAATGAGATCTTCTCCTTGATTTTTCTGTTATTTATATATGTGCAGAATTCATTAGCTCCAAGCTCCTCAGAGGTAAATACAGATGTAAAGAATTACTAAAGATCAGGCTCGTTACTTAGTGTTCATAATAAGCAGGGCCTTCTTTCAGCTCTGTGAAAGAAACAGTATGACGGACTATTCCTCTCCACTTCAAATATGTCTCCTTGTATGTAAAGACAACACAAAAGCAATTAGGAATTAACTGAAACTACTGTAAGCTATCGTTGACTTCCCAGGATTCATGGAGTCGACAACAGACCTGAGGCTTTGTGTTCCCTCTCTCTCAAATAGAATTTCAGACTTACTATTCCTGGCAGACTGGACTTTTTTAATAGCTTTGAGGGGAAAAGAATGTTCGTACAAATCAGAGTATAAAATACTGTACAATTGAAATAGGTTTATGTTAGTTGATCATAAGAGAATACCAATCATGAGAAGAGAACAGAAAAACCAAAAGGAAATCATCTTGATATTTTCCACTTTAAAAAGTGATGGTGAAAAAGTCATGTTGGGAAGAACACTTATTTTGTTCACTAGAGAAATGAAGAATGCTTTCTTACCTACTCCATTCTTAATAAACCCGTGGAGAAACAACATTCTGTAGGTTATAATTTTAACAATGACCTTTGATCGGGCACCACTGTGCACTTTCATAGGGCTTTGCATGGGTTCATTCATTTAAATGCAGTGGTATCGTTCGGTACATTTTTCAGATGGGGACCTTGGCACAGGTCAGAAAGTGGTTACATCAGTAAGGATAGATTAGGGCGAGGCTGGACTTAGGAACAAGAACGTATTGCTAACGGAAAGGCTGGTCCCGTGTGGACCTGCTGGTCTGCATAAGCAGCTCACTTCCAAGTGGGGACTCACGGGCTCGGGCTACCACAAATGGAAACCTCACGTGTTGGAGTTGTTTGCTTCCAACCTGGAAGATTGGGGTGGGGGACACAGGCAGTCAAGTATCAGTAAGCCGCACATACCCTCAATTGCACTGACATGGAAGTGACCCATCATTTCCACGCAAGGCCCATAGGCGAGAATTACTGATATGACTCCCTTGCAGTGCTTAGAGGTGTGAAGATAGAAACAACCACGTGGCTATTGGATGGGACTATTGGCTCTGCCGGAGCAACGGAATCTGGAAAATTACGCTATTTATGGGGGATGCCAGCGATGAGTTCAGGCAGATGAACATTTGTTCGTCACCTCCTGTCATGGAGCATCGGTATTTGGAGCTCTCAGCTGAGGGGACTGCACGTGGTGCTGTGAGAAGGCGAAGCACTAGACCCTTCAGAGTTCTCTGCCAAAGTGGCAGCACCTCTTGGGCAAGGATGGGGGCAGGTGGAGGGTGCCTGTCCCTGTTTCCTCTGGGAAAAAAATGACAGAAAGCCAGTGGTTCCAAGCCTGTGGCCTTCGCACATCACCAATACCACGGAAACATCCTGTGTGTGGGACTGAGACCAGCAACTGCTATGCTCTTGCACACGTGAGTGGATGGAATCATGGAAGGTGTGCCCAACAGGAACAGAAACCCTGGGAAACCTTCGGCAGGTCCCATTTGCAATTCATGTGACCCCGTGCTTGCCATGAGGAATAGCGGCCACAGAGTCCTGCTTGGTTTACAATGTAACTCTTGGGCAGAGGGGGTAGAGCCGGTCTCCACTGCGTTTCTCTTGAATTCATTGACTTTCAAATGCAAACGCACTTCAAATAGTTTCCTATCGCTCCATCACCTCTCCTTACTGTCTTTTCTAGAAGTGGCACCGCTATTTGGGCTTGAAATCCTGGAGGGCCTCTGCCTTCTCTTCCCATGGGGTCTCAGGGTACCACCTGCCTGCCGCTCTGCAAACGGTCCTTTAACAACTCTGAGTCCTTACTGTCTCTCTGTCCACGTTTCAACTCCCACTTCTAAGCACTCTGTAACGACACATAACTGTTCTCCTCACTGCTAACTAAAGATAATACGAGCAGCTTGGTTACACTATTATTTTGTCTTCCCGGGTTTAGGATGAACTGAGGTGAGTCATGGGGAAACTTCTTCGTATGGACCCTCCCAACATAACCAGAGTTTGACATGGCCTGGCAGAATTTCAGGAGCCATTCGACATGTACAAATTAGACCAGGAGGTTCAGGAAAACAAAACAAAACAAAACCCTTCCAAATACAAGGTGGAATATTCACTGTCCTGATGACTTGCTAGTTGCTTTAGAGTGCCTACGTTTACCTGTGAAATTGTACAACCCTAAGTCATCTAGATCGATTATCTTGTCCTTATAATTAACTTCAACCCCTGCACTCAAGTACAGAGACTGTTTGCCCCAGGGTCCTGACTGTTTGGTTTTTATTAATCCTCTTGTCTCTTTTCTAAGATCAAAGAAAGAGGCAATACCTAGTCAATAATGTATAACACATTTTTAACAGACTGACTGCAGTACGTTTCTCTTAGTTCCACGGCTATTGGCTTGTGTTGCCTTTCATTTCAAACATGTAACAGTCCAGCCTAATCACTCCAAATGGAAGATGATTTCAGGGATCTTTCCAGTTATAACCAACACACACCAGCCAGTGATAGAGGCCCCCATGTAAAAAAAAAAAAAAGGAATACAAAAAGATTTAATTCACAGGTGGTGATATTAACATGTATGCATCCCCCCAAGGCTCTGCAATAGACACTAGGGGAGAAAATATTTTATGGCCAGTGACTGGTCACAGGGCAGTTGAGTCTACAAGTTGTCAACATAATAACAGGAGTAGGGGAATGAAAAGTAAATTGATTGTTAAGTACTCTGATAAGCCTTCTTAACACGATTCTCAAAACTCGTAGACCTTCTGCCCACAAAGGTACAAGTTTAGAGTCATATGATTACAGCATACACCTGCAAACCCCGTTGTGCTGCTCAATCTGTGTATTTGACTGTAGGTCAAGGCAGTTAATCACTAGGAGGCCTCGGGGCAGCCACATAGAAGCTTATTTATGGGCAAATCAAGAAACCGAAATACTGAACCGTGCCTGATTAGCGGTGCTAATATGCTACTTGTGGCTAATTTCTGAGCCGGTTAACCCACAGGTGTTTGCCCTCACCCATAAATCATGTGTCTGCCTCCTCTCCGCACTCCTGGTCCTACCATGCATATAGATAGCCTGTTTAAATGACAGGCAGGGAATAACGGATGACGCACTAAATCATTCAGTGCTTAGTCAACTGTCTCTCCTCCCAAGCAGGTCCCACCACGTTCCCACTGCCCAGCTCATTTCAGATGTTTTTGTAACCCAAGTCCCAGGGGCCGCTGCATGCAACCTTTCAAAGGTACAAAGTGTACATTTCCCCATTTTTATTTGTTTTACTTGTAGAGCACACCCTTTGCATAAGACAGCGCCATTAAAATTTCCACAACAGCCGGCAGTGCAATGAAGCAGAACAGAATTCCAATGACCTAGGTGCTGAAAGAAAATCCTCGCTGGGAATTTAGCAACTATGGCTCTCCATTTACCTTTAATTTATTTTTTTTAATTAAAGATGTTAATTAAATGGATCACAAACCAAACGACCTAAACACTAAATATTATGGGCAGGAAGTGCTTGGTTTGCATATAATTTGATTCTCTAGAGTAGTTCCTTACTTTAAATCAGCTTATTGGTCAATATAAAAACCAGTAGCTAGGAAAATACATATTATTTCACATATATTTACAATGTCTGGAATAGAGGAAAATGGAGGACTTGGCAGGAGATTTTTTTTTTTTTTTTTAAGCTCTGGCTAAGAAAACTGTTAGGAAATATCAATGAACGGGTACCAAATGAAATTCTATCTGTGAACATGATTGATGACAAAATAGTAATGAAAAACTAGGGTGTGGCTTCACTATATTAGAACAAGTGTAAGGACGCCTGGTTGGCTCAGTTGGTACAGCATGTGACTCTTGTTCTTGGAGTTGGGCGTTGGAGCCCCACGATGGGTGTAGAGATTGTTTTTAAAAATTAAATTTAAAAAAAGAACAAGTATAGTAATGGTTTCAATGTAATAAATGTGCAATACAAGATCTCCTCAGTTCTATTGGTCACTGAAGGATGAATTTTGAAATTTTCAATTACTTTTAGGAATTTTACATTCCTCATCCTTAGAATAGATTACATTATAGGAAATAAAATAAATATTTGTTATTTTTAACACTTTCTAGTTGAGCTCAAAGGGCTGAATAGAATGCCAGGTTTCTGGTCATTAAAATATATGTGTTGTAGGGAATTCCACCTCAAACCAAGCCAGAGTAACAAGAGCCAGATTAACCTGTCCATGTGAAACAACTTAAAACAGATAAATGGTATGATACATGGTTTTCAAGGCACTGGACACCAGGCAGTGGAGATACTTAAGATACAGGAAATAAACCTGGCCAGCCCTGTGATGGCTTACAATCATCTTAAAGCTTACAGCCTTGAGAGAGGGTCAAGACCAGAAAGCAGGGAGGTAATCCCTGATGGGTCCTGGTGGACTCCTCTGGGGAATTGCATAAGATTCTTCAGAGAATTTAGCTCAACTCTGATCAAAACATACAAGACTGAGAAAGAACCACCAGAAAGGATAAAAGGCAACAGTGCTGGGCACTCATCCAGGTCATGGAAGGGTGCCTATTTTAACCAAACAGACCAGAAGAACTCATGATCCATGAGCATTGAGTTGTATGCTCAGGGGGTCTCATGTGAGCAGAGAGGAGTAACTAGTCACAGACTGAGCATTGCTCCCATCACACCTTACAAACTCTAAAAGCAGGACCTAAAAGAGGAGCAAACTGCTTTCAAGTAACATAACTGTGCCCAAGAACAAAAAGTCATGATATTTATATGAATATAAAAATGTCCAACAAGCAGAAAAGTAAAACTTGCAATGTCCACAATCCAATTAAACATACCAGTCATACAAAGAAGCAGAAAAACAAACCGTGATGAAAAGAAGAGCCAAGAATTACACAGATGTCAGAATTAACAGACAAGGACATTTAAAAAGTTCTTAAATTGTACTCCATATGTTCAAAAGTTAGGTTGAGAAATAAAAAACACAAAGAAGACAGAAATTGAAATTTGAGAGCAAAAAATTCTATTTATGAAATGAAACGTTCATTGAATGGGATTAATTTCAGTTTAGACATTGCAGAAGAAAACATTTGCAATCTTGAAGACATAGCAAAAGACACGATGTAACATGAAAGACAGAAAAGAGAATTTAATAAAAATGAATAGAGCATCAATGGTCTATGAGGCAACTGGAAGTGGATTAACATACATGCACTTAGATGCTCTGAGACTTGGGAGGAAAACAAAAATCACTGAAGAAATAATGGCAGAATGTTTTCAAGTGTCATTAATATCACCAAGTAGCAGATTGAAGAAACTCAACAAATTTCAAGGATAAGAAACATGAAAAAGAAGAAAAAACCCACATCAGCTCACATCATAATCACATTACTCCAAAAGAAAAAAACAATCATATAAGCAAAGAAAAAAGATACATTATATAGAGAGGAACAGAGATAATAATGATTGCACATTACTTATTGAAAATAATTCAAAAATACAATAAAGAAAACAAGCACAAATATTTAAATTACTGAATGAAAAAATAAACTGTCAACACAGAATATCCAAAGAAAATATCTTTCAAAATCACAGGTGAAATAAAGACTTTTGTAACATTCGAAAGCTGAAATAACTTATCACCAGCAGATCTAAAAAACTAAAAAACAACAGTAACAGAAGTCTTTGGGGCAGAAGGAAAATGATAACCCCCAAAATGGGATTATACACAGTAGAACCAAAAGAAACAGAAAGTGCACGGGTAGGTTCGTTCTTTCTTTCTTTTTCCTTCCTTTCCTTCTTTCTTTCTTTCTTTCTTTCTTTCTTTCTTTCTTTCTTTCTTTCTTTCTTTCTTTCTTTCTTCTTCTTTTTTCTTTCTATTGTAATTTAACTTCTTTCAAAACCTATTGGTTATTTGTATAAAGATAACATCACTGTACCACAGTGTTTATAAGTAAAACTCAGATGTTTGGCAATAGTAGTACAACATTTGAGAGATAATAAGAAATTTAAGTTTATGATTATGAGATTCTTATTCTGTTGATGAAGTGGTACAAAGTCCCTTAAAGTGGGACTGTGGTAAGTCCCAAGTAAGTGCTGCTGTGTCACGTATACTTCAATTTAAAAAATAGCATATGTCAAATTAAAAATGTACGCTACCAATCTTAATACAACCACTAACTCAGAAAAACAAAGAATTATAGCAAATAGCCAAAAAGAGGATAAAATGAAGTCATAAAAAATAATTGATTATTTCAAATGAAGTCGGAAAAAGATGATAAAAGGAACAAAGAACAGAGGGGACAATTAGAAAGCAACTAGCAAGATGCTAGATTTAAGCCTGACAATATCAAAAATTACTTTAAGTATAAACGATTCAAACACCCAAATTAAGAGGCAGAGATGATCAAATTTAAAAACATTGAGAGAGAAATACCAAGCTATACTCTGTCTGTAATAAACACACTTAAATGTCAAGACACAAATTGGTTAGGAAAAAAAGATGGAAAATGTATGTCGTGCTGACAGTTTCAAAAGAAAACAAAGTATCTATCAGAAAAAAATCATATTACCATGTATAAGGAAAGCCATTCCACAATCACAAAGGAGTCTTTGTATTCAGAAGAATCAACAATCCTTAAGTTTTATCAACCTAGTAACAGAGTTTCAAAATATATGAAGCAAAAAAAGAAAGAACTATAAGGAGAAATAGGAAAATCAATAATTACATTTAAAGATTTTAATACCCTTCTCTTAGTAATTGATAAGCCAAGTGGAGAGAAAATCAATATGGACACAGAATATTTAAACAATACTATCACCTAATTTTACCTGAGTGACATTTCTAGTGCACCCTATCCAGCAAGTGGGGAATACAAATGATTTTCCAATGCACAGAAAATACCCAGCAAAACAGAGCATATACTGGCTCATAAAGCAGGCCTCAATAAATATAGACTAATTTGATTCATACACAATGGATTCAGTTAGAAATCAGTAATAAATAAAATAAAATAAAAAGGAGGGACCACCCTCAAAAAAAGAAATCAGTAATAAAAAGAGCTCTAGAAAATCTCAAATTTGGGGGATTTGAGATAACTTCCTTCTAAAAATCCCACGTATCAAAGAATATATCACAAATTAAGATATTGGAAAGAATTTCAGTCTAAAAAGAAAAGGAAATGAAATATATCTCAGTTTGTGGGAGGTGGCTTACACATTGCATGGTAGAAAACAGACTAAAACTTAGAGCAATAAATTTCCATACCAGAAAAGAAGAATCTCATATGAATGGCTTCAGCTTTTCCACTAAGAACAGGAATAGAAGGAAAAAAATCCAATCATGTAACAGAAAAGTGAATGATGGGGAACAGCAGATGAGAATGGAATGAACACCAGAAAAATAAAAGAGAAAATCATTGAAATCAAATGTTCGTCATGAGAAGATTCATATAAATTGCATAGACAAAACGTATGAGGGGCGCCTGGGTGGCTCAGTCGTTAAGCATCTGCCTTTGGCTCAGGGCGTGATCCCCGAGTTCTGGGATCGAGCCCCACATCAGGCTCCTCCACTGGGAGCCTGCTTCTTCCTCTCCCACTCCCCCTGCTTGTGTTCCCTCTCTCACTGGCTGTCTCTCTGTCGAATGAATAAATAAAATCTTTAAAAAAAAAGTATGAATACCATGCACCAGAGAGGTGAGATTAATATAGATTCAACTGGAATACTTCTCTTGCCCCCAAAATATACCCCCTAACAATTTTGAAATAGAACAAACTCAAAGAATTAATATTACTTGCTATTAATATTTATTACAAAGCTATGGTCATCAAGACAGTATGGTATTGACATAAAAAACAGATCACTGGAACAGAATACAGTCCAGAAGTAGGTTCACACATATGTGGCACCGAGCTCTGACAAAGGTACAAAGACGAATCAATGAAGAGGCATCATTTCTTTTTTTTTTTTTTCAACAAATGGTGCTGGAACGAGTGGGTATCCATGCACAAAAACACAAACAAAACCATATACAAAAAACCACTAGCAAAACCAACATAAATAGTTTGCAGCATAGACACAAAATAGTTCTTAATTAATCTTAGATCTAAAGGTCAGATTTAAACTGTACAATTCTCAAGTTGTGCCCTCTTCAATTTCATAAATGTCATTTGTGGCAGGGCTTTCCATTTGTCTGAGCACCACCCACCTTCCCCAGACACGCAGGTCTATCATTACATCTCCACCTCTGAGCGTAGGAAAGGGGAGCATACCGCCCCTGTGAAAATATGAGATATGTCTAGAGGTCCAACTTGGAACATGAAACACCTACACTCCCATCCCTCCGCGGCACTACGTATAATTACATCCAAGCTTCCTAAACCCTGGAAGCTCTGACTCGGCTGCAGCCTGAAACACCTGTGGTGCTTCTTAGCAGCCGTTACATCTCTGCATTCAGGACACTGTCATAGAGTCTGCTTAAATCTCCTTGCATACTGCAGTTTCAAGGTCCCATGTGAGATTCTGTAAATGTGTCGAATTCTATATAAATCTGCTAACCCTTGTCTTTGTCTTTTTTCATCTTTCAAAGCCCCAACAATTTCCCATATTTGTTGTATTTCAGGATTTTTAGCACAAATTTGTATCACACTATTCTTTTCTTCATGTCTTAAAACTTTGAGTTCTTTCATTATTTTTCCATAGTGAAGGCTGCCTTTCAGTTATGATCTCTCCTCATCTCAAAGACACGTTAGATCACAAATGGAAGAGTCTTCTCTGATGTAAGAAATCACAGGTCATCCCTTAGAACCAGAATGTGTTCTTGGCTGTGGAATGATCCACACTGCCCCGCTGTGGTCCATGAGCGGGTGAAACAGAATCCAAGCAAGGAGCGAGCACATGCTCAGGGGACATCGTGGGTGGAATGTGACCACATTCCTAAAACACAGATGATCTTGGGGGCGCCTGGGTGGCTCAGTCGGTTAAGCGTCCCACTCTTGATTTTGGCTCAGGTCATGATCTCAGGATCGTGGAATCGAGCCCAGAGTGGGGCTCAGTCCTCAGTGGGGAGTCTGCTAGAGATTCTCTCTCCCCCGTCCCACTGCCCCTCCCCACTGCATTCTCTCTCTCTCTCTCTCTTTCTCTTTCAAATAAATGAATCTTAAAAAACGACCCCCCCCACCCCCGGTTCTTGGGAGTAGTTTGCAGCTAAGTGACAACCTTTCCACTGAAGTGGGAGAGGCAGGGAGGAGAAGAGATGAAATATTCTTGAGATGCTATCTGCACAAGAACCAAATCCAGATCCATCTGGTCAAAAAGGACTCATTTCCTCCTTTCGTCATTTTGACATTAATGTAAATGGCGCACTTGGTGACATTCCACATTATCACGGGCAAGTCAGTCTACAGAGCTCTCTTTCTATAGCCTGCTTGCATTATGCGACCTGTAAAAATTCTACCTCTTGCCCTTGTCACCAGATTTCTCTCCTCTCTGTTCTCTGTCATTTTGTACATCCGACACACCCCCTCTGTTTTTATGTTAATTCTGAACACTTATCTCAAAAATACCATTCTCACTGTACTTGTATCTACTTAATGCTCACCAATAACTTCTCATGACCCCACGGGTAAGGTTCCACACCCTTAAATTAGCTCTGCGTTATGAGGAAGGTCATCCTGGTGCACCTTATTGCATCATTGTTACCACTGAGTCCCACTCTGCCCTTTTTTCAGTTTTTGGAATTCATCATGCTCTCCACCTCCCCTTGAGACCTTATAGATCAGACCAGACAGTGGAGGTTCTGTCAGGAAATTCCATCCTTCCCTGTACTCCACCACTTTGTGTGTGATTCCTCTGGCATAACCAGCTTTTCTGTATCTCTTAGACCCTGGACTGCCAGACCCTCTTTTTTGCATCACTCCGGTAGAAGGAAGAACAATGGCTCCCAGCAATATCCACATCCCAGCCTCCAGAATCTGTGAATATCTTGTGCTACATTAAAAACAGGAATTGTCTTGCAGATGGAATTAATGTTGCTGGTCAGCTGGATTTAAAATAGGGAGATCATCCTGGATTATCCAGTGGGCCCAGCACCGTCACAAGGGTTGAAAGGCAGAGGAAGGAGGTAGGAGAAGAGGAGATGACATGTGAACTCCCCCTGCTGTTGCTGACGTTAAGTTGCGGGGGGAGGGGAGCCACAAGCCAAAGAACGCGAGCAGACTTTGGAAGCTGGACAAAGTGAGAAACCAGATTCCCCTCTAGACCCTCAGAAAAGGAACCCGGCCATACGGACAGCCTGATTTTGGCCCAGTGAAACCTGTGCCAGAGTTCTCCTGATGTACAGAACCGTGGGGCAGTGCATTTGTATTGTATTACGGTGCTAAATTCATAACACGTTGTTATGGCAGCGATAAAGAGAACGCACATTGCCGTGCACGCCTCTGCCTTGACAGCACTGTGGGTGGGCTGCTCTCCCGCACGAGCCCGTGATTTCTACGAGCGCAGGAACCCTGTCTGTCCTGTTGACTGCTGTCTACCTGATTTGAGCAACACAGCACAGGGTAAATGTACTGGGAGATGAACGGAGTTGATGTCAATTTAGATGTAAGCATGACTTCTCTGAGTTATTTGAGATCGTATTTCCTATTCTTTGAAATTGGGCAAAATAAAAGTTTGTGTTCCTTTATATTTGGTGTCAGGAGACCTTCCGAGGGGCATCAAATCACACTGTAGGTAAGAAGAGGCTCTAAAGGACCCAGGAGCCTGAACTCGGGGTGGGGAGTGCTGCATCTGTGTTACGAGGACAGCCTTCTTCTTAAATTCCTCTAAAACAGGTCCGCATCTGCATGCCTTTATATATGCCTTTTTCTCCGACTAGAAAGGATTCTAGACCATTCTTCCCAGATGGTCTACTCGGCAGATTGTCCACCTGCTTTCTTACCACTCCCCTGTGGGGCTTCCCTTAACCCTCCAGAAGGAGGCAGCCGGCTCGCTCTCTGCTGCCCCATTCCTGCCTCAGGTCTGTGTTATGGCAACAAAGCTGTCTCCCACAGTAAGCGTAGATTGGTTTGAATTATGGGCGCTGTAAAAGTAAGTTCCTGGAAATGAAAGGTACTCAATACATAGTTAGCAGACCAATCTCTCTCTCTTTCTGTGTATTTGTGCGTGTGTGTGTGTGTGTGTGTTAAAAAGCAACTTCATATTTTAGTTGGTATTCTATGTCCTCGATGTACTCTTATGAGCTGACATTTCAAGGAAGAATTAATTATATATGCCACCATCTAGGACCCAGGGAGAAGAATAAAGTAAAAGAAGCCTAGTTCTCTAGGAAATTTAAAATCATCTTCAAGAAACAGTGGATTTTTCTTCTTTCTACAATTGCAGTTCTGCAACTGACTTAGCGTGACTTCAGAGCCCTCCAGACGGGTCACGACACGCTAGGGACCACAGGCTCTCTCACTCTTTCAGGGGGTGCTCGTCGAGTGTCTGTTCTGCCCCCTGCTTTTACAACCGCGAGGACTAAACAATACGCCGAAAAGTACTCTTGTTGGGGGCTTGACTCTCGTGCAGGGGCCTGTGTGCTGGTCTAGTGGCCGAGAAGAAAGACGAGGTACAAAGACGAGAAGAATCCGACCCGGTCACACAGGGAATGGAGCGCACGGAAGCTGCATTGACGGAAACGAATGATACGCCGCCCACAGTGGTAGAATTGTGCTGAGGATAGAGAACCCAGCACTACTTGGGAGAAGAGGAACCAAAGAGATTGTACTGAAGAAAGCTTTTAAGTCGATGCCCAAAGAACGAGGACAAATTTAGTAGGTGGACAAATACGAGAACCCCGTTTTTCTCAGAGCACGAAGGCATGGAGCTTCCTGGCGTGCGGCCACTGGGCCCACTTCGCTCTCGGTCAATTTCAAGGTCAGCGGGTTCCTGCCCGTCGTGCGGCGAGGCCTTCCTGGAGGGCTGCCCAGCCCAGGAGCCCCTGTGTTTTCTCTGAGAAACGCTTTCTGAGTAATAAGGATGGCCCCGGGGCAGGTTACTCAGGCTCTATGACTCCATCCCCCGCCGCCAGCCTGTTGGGCCAGAAGGGGATGCAGGGCTGTGGGTCAGCACACCCTGCCCAGCGGACAGAGAAGCAGAATGAGGAGTGACTGGCACTGACTGGCAAGGGAAACAGGGAGAATGCAGAAAGACAGTGTCTGGGTGCCTGAGGGGTGCCGTGTTGTAGTGCTAGTCCCTTCCACAGGACCCATTAGACTCCTGTCCCTCCCGCCCTATGGCAAAGCCTCCATTCTTACTTAGTTACAAAATGGCTTCCGCAACTTGAAACTAGAGTCTTAGCTCATGCATGCTTTAGCAAGTCCCAAATCTATTTTTTCAGTGCTTTTTTTTCTCTCTTAACAACCCGATAGATCTGTGCCAACCTACCTCTGGGGATTCCAACCGTCACAACCCATGTTTTTCTCAGCTTGACTCTGTGCCGGATTAAACTCACCATCTCGCCACCCACACTTTATCCTGGTGTTGTTTTTCCCTGTACACTGAGTCACCACCTGGCCCAGCAAACCAAATAAACACCCTACAGTCACGCGTGCCACTCCCACTGCTGCTTCCTCACCAAGTCGTGTCAGCGCCCCACACACATGGCCTTTACACCTGGGGTGCTGGTGGGACGCTCTCATTGGCTGCTCTTCCATCAGTCTGGACATTGTCTTGTCCGTATCGCACTCTCTCTTCTTCACTTTCCCCTGGTTTCCCCACTCATCTTTAATAATAAAGCTCAGGAATTGTCTCATCCACATAAACTCAATTTATATGAGCCAAATTGATGAATCTCTAGTAGAACGACTTTAAAACCCTTTGCTGTAACGTCCACGAGTGGAGGTGGGAGAGAAGAAGCAGGCAAGGGCCTTGAGGATCAGAGAGGCAGTGTTTGCAGAAGGCGGAGGCGAGAATTCCAGGCTAAGACTGGAGGCACTATGGTAATGGCCGCCCCCGCATCGGTGAGGGGTTGAAAGGTCAGCTTCACTGGCTCTGTGACCAGACACTGAGAACACTGGAGGGACTAGGTATAAAATGAACACAAAAAGAAGGCAAAGAGAGAAGGAAATGTATGCTAATTGGAATGGAGGTAAAAGACGACAACTGTGGTCAGGGATGACGTTTGAGCCTCTGGAAAGCTTAAAGCAATTTCCAGCAGTCATGGCAATGATGGTGCCAGGTGCAGGGGACATGAAAATTGACACGGTGGGAGACGTCGAGTCATCCTGCCGCTAGGACTCGACTAGTTGGGGTTCCAGGTGCAGCCATGGTGCTGTGCGGGACGAGCATGGAAGCCTAGCAAACTAGAGAAGTCTGATTCCAGCTGCTGAAGGAGCTGCCTATATCCTCCCCAAGGTCAACACAGAAAAGTCACTTTGTTTATACCCATTTTCAGAGCTGGAAGAAATGTATTCATTTATTCCGTTTGAATAACAAATTCTTCATATCATCTCAATAGGATTAACATAATCAAACACCTAATTCTTTCACCCCCCAGGCTAGCATTAGGCTCCTGCTCAGGAGCTCTTTCTGGTTGTGGAGGAAGATCTTCTCTGTAAGCTCTCCCCAGTCCTCCCAAGATGCACCGGCAGACATGCCCGCCTCACCAATTTCATTACTTCTTCCCGTTAAAAGCTGGCAGTCACGCCAGTGTTATATAACTACTTAAAGAAAAACTAAGGATCTTGTGGAATGAAGTTCGTAATAGAATTCCTTTAGTTAAAGCCAAGGAGCTCATGTGAATGTGACTTTCCTAACAATAGTACGAGGCACTTTGTAACCTCTTATTTACTAAACAAACAATTTAATTTATTGAAAACATGAACATCACGACCTAGACTAGAGCACGAAACTATTAACAGGGAACAATATTAGTTCCAGGTGGTGGGGTGGAGACAGCTCCTGACGGGATTCTGTCATTCTGTCGGCTCGGTGTATACAGAGGTTTTTAACCCGCTGACAGTGGATGGAGGAGGTTGGCCCTACATCATCCAGTGCAGCAGGACAGAGTTGTCATCGCCTTGACGAATGGATGACAACTTGAGACAACCTTAGCAGAATAATAGTATGGTCCACAATCAACTGAAGACCCTTCCCATAGTCCCAGGCAGGACTTTGGGAGTGAGAGAGAGGGACCACACACACACACACACACACACACACACACACACACATGGAGGAGAATGGTTGTTAAGTACTTGGACATGGCCGTGAAACTGCAGGCTTCAAAGGATGGTTTGCAGGCGTCCATCAATCCACCCACCGCAGAGGGGGTGCCCCGTGAGGATGTCTATATGTTTCCATTACACTGACTTTAGATTTCTTTAGGCAAATAACTATGAAAAAGTCAACTGACAATTCCAAAAAGAAAAATGTGTAAGGAAGCAAGGGAGTGGCACATGCAAGACTTATTATTGAGCTGTCTCGGACTGAAGAACTGAAGACAATACGGGCTGGCAGGAAGTATATTCTAGGCAGGCAAGGTGGCTCCACTCTGGGAATTAAAAGGGCACCCGCTAAATCTGTCAGAAGGCACTCTCAAGATGTAGCACCACAGAATTATATCACAAAGGTCACTCAGAGAAATACGAGTGTCACAAAGTTAAGTACATCTAGAGAAGATCAGATAATAGGAAATATCTTTTTTCAAAGCTGAAATGATAGATTGCAAACGTGGTAAAGTGAAGCACACGGCAGATATAAAGGGAAATCAAGACGATGGGAAAGAAATAAAATGGAAGGGTAATACAATAGAAGTGACGCTGTAGAAATCATAAAAGAAATGCTTGGAAACAACAGTGAAACTTATTGAATAAAGTGAAATTTATTCAGAACATTCAGATGGCAAGATTCAGAAAAATAACCCATGGAGTGGCATTCTGGCTGATTGCAAGATGCTGGGAAGAATACATTTCAAAAAATTGTCATATGTTCTCATAGAACACCGTATGAATAATTTAACAGGAATGCCAAGATTTATGAAAAGAGTATTAGCAGTGAAATGTTAATGCCAGCCCCAAGAATCTGTTTTTTAGGTGATGGTTTGGTCCTATTCTACATAATTATTTCTATTTGCCACCCCCATGCCAAAAATGGAACAGAAAACATTAAGGAGAACCTTAGAACGTGAGATGCAGTCTAAGATGTATTACTTAGAACCTGTATTACCTGCTAATTGAACTATTCTTGCAATGTTATCTGATTGACCTGCCTCCTGCTTTGCCATCTGCACTCCTCCTCTCCAAGGCCACTGCTAACAGGATTTCCTTGTGTCGACCAAGGGCTTTTTTCTGCACACAGTGTCAGTGGGAACACCTTCACTACCAGGCAAGGCATTACCAGGAGGAGACTTTCTTGGAGGAGGAAAATGTAAATAACTGAGCATCCACTCTGAGCACTTACTGGAATGCTCTGTAGCCACATATAAGGAGGGCAGCACGGTGATGCCCACTGGCTAGATGCAGTCCTGGGGACACTCACGAAGCCACTGACCACGTGATGAAGGAGCACAATGGGATACCTCTTACTTCCTGTGTTAATGGCACTAGCATATGCATAGATGGTCATTTAGCACAGAGCTTGGAAAGCTGCTCAAAATCACCAGGGCAGAAATGCAAACTCGGTATGAACATCGTGAAGAGAAGGTCGAAATTAACTGTTTGACTTCTATGTCGATGAGTTTACCTTCACAGCCCTTTGAAAATTGCGGTCAGTGCTTCACGTTCTGTTACATACACACGAGTCCTCCTGAGGACTAGCATTAACTCCTGGAGCATGTGGCATGAGACACTGGGCCCCTGGATTCATTCTTGGACCACCTTTTGCCCCAAGCTAATCTGTGCTTTATGCACTGATGCAAAGATAATTCGGTTTATGGAATGTTATGCAAGCACTCATTGAACTTTATGGGACTCTGAAAAATCAGCCACTGTCCTCACGACGGAAGCCAAAGCAGTGGGGGAATTGCTCATGACATTGACTCACTGGCACCTACTTCCAAAAATAGACATGCAGATAAGCTTTCTATTTCTATCACCTCGTCGTGGCTGGACATGTTGCCTCGGATAAAACTAGTTCTTTCTGTGTCTTAAAGAAAGAAAACAAAAACGAAAACAAACAAAGATCGTTGAAGGACACAGGGACTGAGCATCCGGGTTCTGCAGCGACACATGCTCTAAAATTAATGGATGGCACTGCGTTTCCTCCAAACTTCCCTCTGCTGTGCTCTAAAGGGATTGTTTGCAAATGCAATTTTTAGTGCTTTGGAAATAAATATCTCATAAACATTACTGAATTTAATTAATAATGCTTGAACCATGTATGTCGTGGTCTACCATAAAACCACAATGAGTTAGATAGAATTCAATAGTGTGTATACAAGCACTAATGAATAAATTAAATGTATACGCCTCAATAAAATTCAGAATTTATTATGGCTTAAAAACCGTGTGCTGATTACAAGTAAAGCATCCTTTCCTGCTTATAGCATGTCTTTCCAAAATATGTTTGTGGCGACATTTCGGGCACACGTTGCAGGACGTTGGCAAAAGCATACAATGCTTATTCCTCACAGAGGAAACACAGTATGTCAGCAGATAAGGAAACATTGAAAAATAAATTATATATCTTTCAATGTCCTCTATGGTACAAAGTAATTATACGGTTTTTATCACAGATGTAGCTCACATTGGAAATAGCAGCAGAAATCCTTTCCTAATATATAAATTACTTGTTTGTAACGTTGGGGAGCGCTATCTTCTTTCCTTCTTCATTAAAATAAGCCATGTGGATGTCAGAAAGCTCCGTCACTCATGCTGTGAAGGGACTTGAGGCTACACCTCAAGCATCATGGTTTCTATCCCCAAGAGGGGAATGAGAAAGAACCGAGCCAAGTATGGAACTTCCACAGTGACAAGAAAAGAAATCCTCTTTCACGGTTGTGTTCTTCCCATAAGGTATATGAGGTCCACCGTCTGTCCCCTCAGAGGGGCAGGCACAGCAGCCAGCACCGACACATCACTGCCCTCTGCCCTCCAGAGCCCATGGTCAGCCACCCACCCCCTGTCCTCTGCACAAGGCACTCCGAGCACCCAACGACGGAGCTGGGGCATGGCAAGTGCTACAGTGACTATGGCGGTGCTGTCATTCTTTCCCAAAGACCTGCAAGAGCATCATGCCTGACACCTCCATCCTACCATCAGTCCAGCACCAGGCCCCCTCCTCCAGCAGTGGAGTCCCTATCTTGTATTGGCCCTGCTGGCCCCATGCCCCCTCCCCCATCATCAAGGTCTCTATCTCCTATTGGCCCCACCAGCCCCAGGCCTCCCTCTCCCATCATCAGGGTCCCTATCTCCTACTGGCCCCATCAGCTACTCTTCTTCCCCATCATCAAGGTCCCTATCTCCTGCTGGCCCCACCAGCCCCATGCCCCCTCCCCCATCATCAAGGTCTCTATCTCCTGGCCCCACCAGCTACTCCCCTTCCTACTCTCAAAGCTCCCACTAGGCTAAGAATCCCTTCTATGCTCAACTTTTCCTCCTTTGCCTGCCCCATCTTGCTCTGACACTTGCAAACTCCAGAAGACACATGAAACCTGCAGCTCCCTCAGGAGGTTGCTGTTTGTTCTCTCACATGTCATGTGGGACACCTGCTACGTGCCGGGCCCTGTTCTCGACATTTTGCATATGTCAACACATTCCATCCTCTCAACAACCCCATTTTACAGATGAGGAAACAGGACACTGAAGGGAGAGAGCCTTCCTGTTCTTTGTTGTAGCCTGGGGACCATTTCTGGAGCATTTCCCTTTAGTCCCTTTGAATGTCTTAGACTGACTATGCTGTGCCCTTACTGTAGACATGGACAGGCCACCTAGACACTCTCCCTCGGGGAAGGGTCCAGCCTCTGGTTTGCTCTCTTTACCCCCAGCAGCCTGCTGAAGACTTGAGCATCCCTGTGGAAGACCAAGCCAATAGCCTAGGTTCCCGGTAGCTCATCACGCCCAATGGTCATTTTCCAGCAGCCACGCACTCCTGTAGCCATATTTCTGGAAGACACCATAATTTATAACTAAATCTCATCTAAAATTTCAAACCCACCCACTTTTGCTGAACACTTATTATTTTTCTAAGTAATGGTTTCCTATAACTGGGACTTCCAAGCTAAGGATTCCATGACTTTAAAAAAAAATTATAATGTTTTAATTCAATTTTAAAAATGAATTAATCCTTGTGACTTACAAATGAATAAAAATGAACAGCTAGACTATGTAAATGTCTCTCTTACATCATCTTCCATCTGTCAGTTCTCAGCCATGCACTGTAAGGATATTATAGGTCAACAGTTTAGTTTCTTGAGTAAACTTTCAAGATCCCCCTGCGTACTGTAGCCAATGCAAACAAATGTTCTTAATGTCCGTATTTTTATGTAAAGGGTAGAATACTCTGCACAGTATTGGTAATCTCCTTTTTTTTTCACTTAATAAATCCTCAAGATACTCTCTATGGAAGTATATGAAAACTTTCTCTTTTTTTAATACTATCTTCACCACTTTTAAGTGTTCAATACACTCTGTACTGCAACAGAGCTCTAGGACTTTTTCATCTTGCAAAACTGGCAATCTATACCCATTAATCAGCTCTTCATTTGCCCCTTTCCCACAGCTTCTGGCAACCACCATTCTACTTTGTGTTTCCAAGACTTCCGCTATTTTAGATACCTCATAAGCGTCGAATCACAGAGTATCGTCCTTCTGGGATGGGCTTAGCTTACTTAGCAAAATGTCCTCAAGGCTCATCCATGTTGTAGCTGTGACAGATTTCCTTCTTTATTAAGGGTGAAACATGTTCAATTGTATGCATATACCACTCTTCTTTACCCATTCACCTGTCTCTGTATATTTGGGTTGCTCCCACACTTTGACGATGGTGAATAATGTTGCAATGAGCATGGATATGTGCATGACTCTCCTGAGTCCCTGTTTCTAACTCTTTGGGATATACACCCAGAAGTGGGATTGCAGGATCATATGGTAATTTTACATTATATATATATATATATATATATATATATATATATATTTTTTTTTTTTTTTTAGGAAACTCCATACGGTTTTCCATAGTGACTGGGCCTCTTTACATTTTCACCAACAGCGCACAAGGGTTCTAATTTCTCCACAGCTATGTCAATACTGACTATTTTCTGGGGTCTCTTTTGGGGAAATGGATAGTAGTCATCCTTACAAGTGTGAAATGATACCTCATTGTGGTTTGATTTGTATTTCTGTAATGATTAGTGATGCTGAACGTCATTTCATATGCTTGTTGGTAATTTGTATGTATTTGGAGAAATATCTATTAAAATTCTTTGCCAATATTTTTAATCGGTTTATTTGCGTGTGTGTGTGTGTGTGTGTGTGTGCACGTGTGTGTGGTTGTTGAGCTGTAGGAGTTCTTCATATATTCTGGATGTTAATTCCTTATCAAATATGTCATGTGCTAATTTTTTCTCCCATTCTGTAAATTGCCTTTTCATTCTGTTGATTATCTGCTTTATTTTTTTATTATTTCCTTTAATGTGCAGAAGTTTTTAAACTTTGTAACTCCACCCGTCAGGTTTTGCATTTGTTGCCTATGCTTTTGGAGTCATATCCAAGAAATCATCACCAAATCTGATGTCATGAAGATTTCCCCTCTTTTCTTCTAGGATTTTTATATTTTTGGGTCTCCTGTTTAAATCTTTCATCTATGGGATGCCGGGGTGGCTTAGTCCGTTAAGCATCCGACGGACATGGAATCTGCTTAAGATCTCTCTCTCTCTCTCTCGCCCTCTGTCCCTTCCCCTCCAAAAATATCTTTCATCTATTTTTGGTTAATTTTTGTGTACAATGTTAGGCAAGGGTGCAACTTCACTCCTTTGCATGCGGCTCTGCAGGTTTTCCCAACATTATTTATTAAAGAAATTATTTTTTCCCCACTACTGATCTTGACACCTTTGTTGAAAATTATTTAACTGTAAACACAAGGGTTCATTTCTGTTCTGGTCTATTGGTTCTATTGACTTACGTGTTGGTCTCTTGGCCAGCATCACTCTGTTTTGATTACTGTAGATTTATAACATAGTTTGAAATCAGGTAGTATGAAGCCTCCGGATCTGTTGTTCTTTTGCAAGACTGTTTTGGCTGTTCTGGCTATTCTGGCTATTCTGTGTCCATTGAGATGGCATGCGGATTTTAAGATGTTTCTTTCTATTTCTTTTTGTTTAAATATATTATTTATTTATGTATTTATTTATTGGGGGAGGGCAAAGGGAGAGGGAGAGAGAGAATCTGAAGCAGATGCCTGCTGAGAGTGGAGCCCTATGTGGGGCGCAATCTCACAACACTGAGATCATGACCTGAATCGAAGTCCAGAGTCAGATGCTTAACTCACTCAGCCCCCCAGGTGCCCCTCTTTCTACTTCTTTTTAAAAAATGCAATTGGAATTTTGACAGAGATTGTGTTGAATCTGTAGATTAATTTGGGTAAGATGGACATTTAAACAAAATTAAGTCTTTCAATCTATAATGTATTTCAATCTTTTGCGTTCTTTTTCTTTACTTTGTTATGGAGTGTTCTGTCGTACATACATATTGACGTATGTAGTTAGTGATTTAATTAATCTGTACCTTACGAATGAACATTTATATTGGTTCAGGTTTGTTTTTAGGAGTAATGCGTGGTGCACTGGGTGTTATACGCAACTAATGAATCATCGAACTTTACATCAGAAACCAGGGATGTACTGTATGGTGACTAACATAATATAATAAAAAAACATTAAAATAAAAAAAAAGAAGTAATGCTGTGATAAATAACTACAAACAAACATGTTTTTTTCTGTTATGCAAGCATAAATTCCCAAGCCGGTACTACTGGGTCAAAATACAAGGGCATTTATAATTCTAATGGATAATGACAAATCATCCACTAGAAAGGTGGTACTAATTTATACCCTTAAAAGCCATAGATAAGAATGCTTCCTTCCTCATTACTTCAACAAAAATTGCATCATCAAACTTCCAGATGTTTGCGATATGGTAGACAGAACTTAGTATCATTTTAATGTGTATTTCCCTTAGTCTGAGTGAAATATCTTTCCTTATATTTTTATTTTCTTTCCTGTGAAATCTCTGGTTATGTATTTCCTCTATTTTTCTGTGGGTTTTTTGGTGTTTTTCTTATCAACTTGAGAAACTCTGTATTTGGGAGAGAAGTATTTGGTTTGTGATATGCACTGCAAAAAAGTCTTTCTGGTTTTACATTTCTCTCAGACTTTATGTTTTTGTTTTTTCTCTTTTTTTCTTTGGTTTATACATAAAATGTGACTTTCACAGTCAACTTAGCAATCTTTTCTTTTATGGCTTCTTGATTTTTATTCAAGTCTTCCTCTAAGATTATTAAAGAACCTGGCCATTTTTCTGGTCCTTTAGTAGTTTATACTTTATAATGAAATCTCTGAACCACTGGAATGCATTCTGGGGTATGGCATATAGAACAGGTCCAACATTAATATTTTCTTAAGTCAACTTCATTGTCCCAGCACCACTTATGGAAAAGTCCATCTTTATCAATCTTTACCCCTCATATTTTAATTGCCACAAAAATAATATTCCAAAGTCCCAGTGCATTTCAGTTTGTTTTCTTTGGTCTATCTTATTCTGTGCCTGCGCCACACTATTTTCATAATGGAGACTTTATCAGATGTTTTAAGATCTGGTAGCTCTAGCCACCCTGCTTTCTCTCACCCACTATTTCTGAAGCTTATCTTCCACATGAGCTTTGGAATCTTTTGGTCCTATTACTTCCAAAATATCTGTTGGCATATTTGTATTGACTTTCTGTGAAATTTGTAAATGAAATCGTAAGCATTTGATATATCTTGAATTTTGACTATTTTTGTTTGAGAACTTGGTATGTCTTTTCCTACATTCAGTTATTTTCCTGTTCTTTGATAATATTGCAGAATTTGCTCCAGGGAGATACTGCCTCTTTCCTCTTTTTTCCTCTTCATTTTATGTTTTGGGTTTGTTATTTTTAATGAGGACTTTTCCTTCATACATGTTGTTTATGGGTATTACTTCATTTTCTACTTTGTACAGTTTCTGAATTTTGATATTGTTTCCAGCAGCGTTTCAGCTGATTCTGTTACTTTTTTTTTCTTTAATGTAATGTATCGTCGTATAGTGAGAGTTATCTCATCTTTTCCAATTATTCCATCTCGACTTGTTTCCTTTTATCCAGTTGCATTGGCTGGTGCCTCCCACACATTGTAAACGATGTTGGTGATCACAAGCGTAATGATAGTTAAAGGCAATCTCACTTATAAATACTATTGCAAAACCCTAAGTGAAAAGTGAGCAAATATAATCAAACATCAATTTACAAACATAATCACTTAATAATTAGGTGAACCTGATTCCAGATATAGGGGTGGTTGAATTTTAGGAAATCTATTGATTCAATCCATATATTGAAAGATCTAAGGAAAAAAATATGCTCATCTCCATAGATGCTGACAGGCATTTGGAAACATTCAGCAACCATTCATAATTTTAGAAATATTAATAAATCAAGAACAGATGTGCATTTCCTAATTGATAAAATGTTTCTACCTTCGTCTAAAAGTGAAACACATGAAGGATTGCAAGTTCTGCTCTTTTCTTTGTGCCCTAGTGTCTGTGCAATTATACGATCACATGTAAAGAAGATATTCTCTCCATTTTTAGGATGCAGTGTTTGTTCTATAAAAGGCAGATGTCCTTTGTTAATTACGGTATTAGATTTTTATGTACTCATACTTTAAGCTTGGTCTGTTGTGGACAAAAAAAAAAAAATAAGCTGAAATGCCCACACTAATGTTTCTTCTGTTTCTTCTCGCAGCTGTACTTTCTGCCTCATTAGTACTGCGACCCCGAGGCTCTGTGAGTGCACACGCCTGGCCACTGTGGTCCGCTCCTCAACAGTTAGTCTCTGTTCTATAGTTTCTTTGTTTTTTGTGTCTTGTTCAAAGGTCTCACCTAAACTGCTTGTTTTGTCTGATATTAAGATCACGTCCCCTACTTTTGTCCCCTCTTTCTTGTATGACTTTCCCTACACTTTGGTTTTCAAATTTTTTTTTTAATTTGAAGTCACACTGTTTTAAGTATATCCCACAAAACAACATAAATCTTGGCCTTATATTGTAAGTTAACTGAATTTAAAACTGTTTTTTTGACATTTACGGAAATAAGAAATATGTTTGATTTTAGTTTTGCCGTATTATTTTGTGTATTTTTCTATGTTTGTAGAATTTTTAAGACTTTGATTTGTGTCCAATTTTCTTTGTGCTTTTTCTTTATGAACAGATTTTCTTTTTTTCTTTTCTTTTTTTTTTATGAACAGATTTTCTAATGTTTAGGAGGGCTGTTCTTTTTGCTTGTTTCAGTGGTTATCTCTGTAATTATAACTTCACAGAGTACCTCCATTCTTCAGTTACTTAGGCAGTATCCATTGGTCCCCTCTTATAAGCAGTGATAAAGACAGCACTTTCCATCATTTCCCTATCCTTTATTAGCATCAATATTAGCCAGTAATGTTACCTTTCTTGGTATTATCATTATGCTATTAAAATATCTTTTCATTTTTCTTAATGTCTCACTTAAAAAGGTATCTAGTACAAAATTATCTTATTCTTTCTCTTCTATTGTCTTTGTTAGTAATTCGTCCTACCTGGTGGAAACATACCACACTTCCACGCTGATCAGTCACCTTCATCGGTTAGTGACTATATTCTGTACATTTCAGGTTTACTGCCAACCTTGTGGATTTATTTCCCATGGTCCACTGCTGGATTGGCTGAAGCTCTTCATCAGGTGGTTTCCTTCTATGGAGCTTAGGAGGAAAATGTCCCTTAGTTTCCATGTGCTACAGACAATAATTTGACATGCTAGATCTCCTTAGGGTGAATTTTTCCTGGACCAAATCTGTAGTCTTTATTTTTTTCTTCTTTTTTTCTTTTTTTTTCTTTAGAGAGTTTTTATTTTTTCAATTTTTATTTTTTTAATTTTTTATTATGTTATGTTAGTCACCATACAGTACACCCTTAGTTTTTGATGTAAAGTTCCATGATTCATTGTTTGCGTATAACACCCAGGGCTCCATGCAATATGTGCCGGGAAAATGTAGCCTTTAAAAACAGATTCAAATTGTCTTTGTTTCAGGAAAAAAAAAAAAAATCTTAAAACAGATACATATGCAAGAAGCGTCTCTCTCTGTGGCAAAGGATGAGAAAAACTTTGGCCCTTGTGGGATCTGGAAAGTCTCTTTGTTTTAAAGAAAATTTTCTGGGGCACCTGGGTGGCTCAGTCGGTTAAGTGTTCATCTGTTTTCGGCTCAGGTCATGATCCCAGGGTCCTGGGATGGAGCCCCTCATTGGGCTCCCTGATCAGCGGGGAGTCTGCTTCTCCCTCTGTCTGCCACTCCCTCTGCTTGTGCTCTTTCTTTCTCTCTGTCAAATAAATAAATAAAATCTTAAAAAAAAAAAAAAAGAAAATTTTCTTCTGTTTCATTGTTGTATTTTATACTTTCGGAGTTTCCAATGTTGGGTATACTGTGTTTCCATACAAATTTTAAATCAGCTTTTAATTTCAACAAATTACCTGCAGAGATTTGGAGTAGGATTACTTTGAACCTATAAATCCACTAGGGGAAAATGAATTAGGACTTTCAATTTATGAGCACTAGCTTTTTTTGTTGTTTGTTTAATTTAGTCCTTCTTTGATTTCTTTCTTCAAAGTTTATCATTTTTATTGTAAAATTTCAAACAAATTTTCAGTAGATCTATCCCTAAGTATCCCAAGATCTTTTTGGTCTTATTACAAATTTTAAAATTTTTAAATTTTCAATATCTAATTGTTCATTTCTCTTATATAAAAATACCATTGATTTTTGCATGTTGACTTTCTATACAGCAACGTTCCTGTACTAACACATTATACAAAATACCCAGTGGTGTTTTCTAAGTGCTTTGGGATTTTTCACATAGCCAATCATATAGTCTATGAATAAAGATCGTTTTAGTTCTTTCTTTCGAGCTCCTTTAATGTCACTCTTTCCTTTTTTCATCATATTGTACTAGACATTTCTTCCACTATGATATTGTGGTAGGCAGAATATTGTCCACCCCCTGCAAAAAGGAAAAAAAAAAGAAAAATATCCACACCCTAAATTCCAGAATTTGTGAATGTGTTATATTGAGTAGAAAAAAAGACTTTGCAAATGTGATTGAAATTGTGGACCCAGAGCTCAGTCCTATATCACAAGAAACTGAATTCTGCCAACACCTCGAATAAGCAGGAAATGGATCCTCTCCTATGGCTTCCGGGAGGGAAGGTAACTCCACTGACACCTTGATTTTTGCTTCGTGGATGTGCGTCAGATTCCTGACTGGCAGATACATAAAATAGTAAATACAGGTTGTGTTAAGCCACTCAGTTTTTGGTGATTTGTTGTGACAGCAATAGAGAACTGGTACAGATATTGAAATGGTGAGAGGAAACATCCTAGCTTACTCATCTCGGTCTGGGGGGCAAGGCTTCCACCATTGAGCAGGATACTAGCTGTGGCTCTTTGTAGGTAGAAGTTCCCAGTTTAAGGACGTTTTTATCAGAAGAGGGTACCGGAATTCTTTAATGCTCTTTCTGCATCTATGGAGATGATGACTTGGTTTTTCTCTTAAAACATATTTATATAATAAGTGACATTGATCAGTTTATGAGGGTTGAACCAGCCTTGCATCACTGGGATATTCTCTACTCGATCATGATCTATTTATCCAGGATTTGATTTGCTTATATTTTGTTAAATACTTTTGTGACTATATTCATTAGACTTATTAATCTATATTTTCTTTTCTTGAAGCATCTTTGTCTAGTTTTGATATCAGTATAAGACTGGACTAATAAATAAATTGTGAAGTTTTTTCCTCTTGTATGGAAGAGATTTTAAGAACTGGTGTTAGAGTTGACTCTTGAACGACACAAAGGTTTGGGGCACCCACCCCCTGAACAGTTGAAAATCTATATATAACTTTGACTCCCCAAAAACTTATCTATTAATTCCCTACTGTTGACAGGAAGTCTTATTGATAATATAAACAGTTGAGTAACACATATTTTGCATGTTATATGTATTATTACAATAAAGTAAGCTGGAGAAAGGAAAATGTTATTCAGAAAATCATAAAGAAGAAAAAACTACATTTACAATATAGTCTTGTATTTTTTAAAAAAAAATCTGCATACAACTGGATCCACACAGTCCAAACCCATGCTGTTCAAGGCGGACTGTGTTTCTTCCACAAACATGTAGTACAATTGCCAGTAAAGACATCTGGGTCCAGAGTCTTTGTTTTGTTTTGTGATTTTGTGGGAATATTTTTAACTAAAAATTTAATTTCCTTAGTAGATATTACAGTGTTCAGGTATTTATTTCTTAGGAATGAGCTGTGATAGTTTGTATCATTCAACAAATCTGTTTAGATAATCTATGGCATGTTTTTGTGTATCTCTAGTAATATTACATTATTATCCCTTTAACAACTGCAGGACTCTAGAATTATTTCTGATATTAGTAAATTGTTTCCTCTCTCTTTTATTTCTGATCAGTCTGGCTAAAGTTTTATCAATTTCATTGATCTTTTAAAATTAACCTGCTTTGAGGGGCACCTGGGTGGCGCAGTCGTTAAGCGTCTGCTCTGGGCTCAGGGCATGATCCCAGCGTTCTGGGATCGAGCCCCACATCAGGCTCCTCCGCTAGGAGCCTGCTTCTTCCTCTCCCACTCCCCCTGCTTGTGTTCCCTCTCTCGCTGGCTGTCTCTGTCAAATAAATAAATAAAATCTTAAAAAAAAAATTAACCTACTTTGATTCCATTGATTTTGCTGGGTTTTTTTCCTTCTGTTTTTAATTCCATTGATTTCTGCTGTTAAGTTTTTTATTTTCCCTTTTATGATTCATTTAGGTTTCATTTTTCCTCCTGTCTAATTTCTTAACGTGGAAGTTTTAGCAATTGATTTGTAACATTTCTTGGTTTAATTTAAACTTTAGTGCTATAAATTTCCCTCAAGGAACTTCTTTATCTACATCCCACAAATTTTTTTTAAGTAGGTTCCACACCCAGTGTGGAGCCCGATATGGGGCTTGAACTCATTATCTTGAAATCAAAACCTGAGCTGAGATCAAGAATCGCATGTTTAACCAACTGAACCACCCAGATGCCCCTACATCCCACAAATTTTTATATGATTTGTTTTAGTCGTAACTCATTTTAAAATATATTCCAAATCTCCATGTGATTGCTTCCTTGGATCATAGGTTATTCAGAAGTGTGATGTTTATTTTCCAAATTTGGAGGAAGGGTTGGATTGTCTGGATGACGGATGTTGATTTCTTGTTTAATTCATTGCAGTCAAAGAATACATGCTGCACATTTCAACTGTTTTATATTTTTTGAAGTTGAATTAATTTTTAGATGGCAACTCAGTTTTCTCAACACTATTCAGTGAGCATTCTGTTTTTTCCACTAATTTAAAATGTGAACATAACCATATATGTTCATTTCATACGTTTTTGCCAAATAAAAATATTGCAGTGTTTAATGTTGCTCTGAAAAAAAAATGTAATTTGTACCTTAGCTTTTGCATGTGAATTATATTCCAAAGAAAATCCCTTATGGCAAAAAACTATGAGAAATTCTGTGGATAGTTTTTTTCTTCTTCTTCTTCTTTTCCCAATATTCTTTTAAAATGAAGCTTAAGAATTCTTTAGGAGTTTAGAATTTAGTCACATCCTTGTAAATAATCATTTTATCTTTGCCAAGTTCATTTTTCTAACACACTTTTAGATATTCCAGGCTTTTTCATGCAGTATGAATTCAAAACCTTTTATGTAATTAAAGGAGGGTATTGTTTTCAATCCTGGCTTGACTTGCAGAATTATGAATGTCAAGATCATGAAGATACTGTTGATTTAAGATTGCACATGTTACTGTAATTTGTGCTCTACTCAGAAAGAATGTTCAAGTAATACTTTCAGTTCCAAGGACAAAGGTGAAGATTTTTTCGGAAATCTCTGATAATTTATTTTTTAAAGCGCTTGACAAGGGTAGTCAGAGACGCACAAAAAGCAGAGAATCCTTCTTGCCCTCGGGGTCTAGCAAGACAAGAGGCAGGCGTGCGAGTCAGAAGGTGACGCGTAGAGCACTGAGCTCTGCATTTTTGCACCTGCACCTGTATCTCCCCATCTGTATCTATATCCACGTCTGTCTGTATTTACATACAAGGGTACAAAGCCACCTTCTGAAATAAATTCTCACTGTGAAAGACCGAGGAAAAGCTTTCCAGAGAAAGTGCTTTCAAATTCGTCGTAGCTCAGGGGGCCTTAGAGAATCTACCTTAAGAGAGAAATCCGAGCTCCTGACAGAATGAAGAAGTGAGGCTGTGAGCTAAAAATCACATTATTGTAAATTGAAATACTCCTTCTAGAATGTAGGCGTAAAAAGGAAGACGCTTCTCACAGTCAGGAGTGTTCTTCTCCTAACTTTTTTTTTTTTTTTTTTTAATGGAGGTACATTTAAGGAAGTGAATAAATTGGGTGGGAACAAAAACAGAGCTTACATTCCTGGAAGACAATTCTCAGTAGAAGATCTCCAAGTAATGACTCGGTCCTTCCAGTTCTTCTCTAGAAAATTGCATTTCTTTTTTTGAAGTCTCCTTCCTACAGCTTTCTCCATCATTCTCACACAGTTTTGAATATGTAAGTACATGTACATAGAGGCATATACATGATTCTCTCTCTCTCTCTCTTTTTTTTTTTTTTTTTAGATCAGGAAAACATCTCTGCCCCTAGATGACATTTCATATTGACAGCGTCTTGCAGAATATCTGCTCATTGATGATCGCGACCCCACATTTATGGAAGAAATATTTTCTGTACATACCTCAAGGCATGACTATCTTGCATCTTTGCAAACTGCCCAGGGCAGAGAACTCTAGCGCTATCTGTTAATTCCAGAAGGTTCTGCATTACATATTTTATGTTAAGATGCAAAACAGTGTCACCTAGGGGCCTCAGATCTTTGAGGAAAAATTATATTTTTGTAATGAGTAATGAGTGTGTGCCTTTCCTTCATCAAGTCACTTTTCCAAGCATGAAGAGATGTTAATTTTTGACCCTTCCTCCGTAGTCATATTAGGAGGAATTTCCCATAAAGGATTTATTGGCTGTAGTTAAAGTGAAATAATGCATGAATTAAATGGTGAGGAAATGGAAAGCCCAAGCCCTGAGTTTCTTGAGTTTATGGTTAATATTTAAATATATTCTAGGAAGCGTGGGTCCATTTTATCTCTTATTTTGATGTAAACTGGAAAGTTGGTGACTAGCCTCCTGAGTGGGTTTGCCCTTCTTCTTCCGGAGAGGTGACAAAGGAGGAAAGAGCGCGGCTGCTTTTATACTGAGCAGGCGTCTACCAGCCACCAAATAGTCACAATTCCACTATTTTATTCTAAATATAATATCAGCTGTGCAAAATAAAGTGTGTGTGTGATTGTGTGTGTGTGTGTGTCATTGGGTAGGGGGCTCTATGGAAGCCACAAATGACAGTTAGTCCCTACTGTCAATCTACACGTTTAATGAGAAACTGACTGATTTAATGAATCCTGGGGCTTCACTCTTGCATCATTTTTAACAGAACTTGTGTCTACAACTCGATGGTGTCAGTTTTCGGCAGTTTAGGGCCTCCGCACGGCAACTCCGAGGGAAGGAGTTCTATTAAGCATCTGTAAGCATCACTACTAATCTACCGGGATGGAGAGGGCAAGGGCACGGGCATGTGCCCCCGCGCGCAGGTGTGGGGGGGCGGGGACAGTGTGCCCCCGGCTGAGTTGTGGAGACAGAGTAAGATGTTTATTTTTTTATTTATTTATTTTTTTAAAGATTTTATTTATTTATTTGACAGAGATAGAGACAGCCAGCAAGAAAGGGAACACAAGCAGGGGGAGTGGGAGAGGAAGAAGCAGGCTCCCAGCAGAGGAGACTGAGGTGGGGCTCGATCCCATAACGCCGGGATCACGCCCTGAGCCAAAGGCAGAAGCTTAAGGACTGAGCCACCCAGGCGCCCCCAGAGTAAGCTGTTTAATCGGGACTGGAGATGTCCTGTGTGCGCATTAGCCCTGGGAACAAAAGCAACGAGAGAGGAAAAAATAGCATTTTATGTCACGAGCGCAGTGGAAAATCGAAGGCTAAGCCGGCCTGCCCCCTGCGCCACGAGGGTCCGCGTTCCTTGCTACCGACAGGTGAGTGCGAACCTGCTGTGTGCACGCGGCCGCACTCCGATTTCGTCTGTTTGCTCCTCCTGCCCCACGGCCACGGCGGCGGGGGCGTCTGGGGAGAGGAGAATGCCCTCTCCTCTTTCTTGAGGAAACTGCTTGGCTTGAGCGTGCTGGGTCGTGGCTGTGCTTCCCCTCATTGTGTGACATCCGACTCATCTGTCCAGACTCAGAGGAGAAAGAGGAGCCAACTGTCCTTCATCTCAATCACCACTTCGAAAACAGCAGGCAGAAAACCATTCTCACACACCCAGGGGCACCCCAACTTCAACATTCACGTAAAATTGTATTCCTACGCCGATGCCCCCCTCCATTCAGTCCCCCTCCGCCACTGGTTTCTGGTTGGGTTTTGTCTTTCTTTAGCATGAGAGAGGTTGGCGCTGTCTCTGGGTCGCAAGACCGCTGTCTGGTAAATCCCAGGTGAAGGAATTCGGGTTGGTGTCATGCAGGAAAACAGTGAGTGGAAGGAACAGTTCCGATAAGTCAACTCCAAGTGCCTGGTGACGAACCACTAGAGGCAGTCACAGGCAAACAACGGAGCAGTCAGGAGGTGACAGTAAATTCTTGAAAGGTCGGAGTCCTCTCCACATGCAAAACTTCCTGCAGGACGCCAAGTGTCCCCGCCCGCCGGCCCGCCGGCCGCCAGGCCTTTGACAATGCTGCCACCTGCTGCTGCCTGGCTCTGCGGGGGCTGCTCGGCACCTTCCTCCCGGAGCCAGAGCTGGGAGAGCAGGCCTTTGTGCAGACTGCGGCCCGGGTTTCCCTCTCCAGGCCCTTCTCCGGCCGGACTCAGAGCTCACGGGGCCGGCGCACAGCCCCTGTGGGAGACGAGCCCGGCTCCGGCAGGTGCAGCGGCCCAGGCGAGAACAGATGCGCTGGGAGCCGACGCGGCTCGCCTTCCTTCGACATCGAGCGTCGTTCCCAAAGCTGCGTGGGTACGGGGCGCCTCGGGTCTAACAGGCCTGTCGTGCTCTGCTCGCTTCTGCTCCTGGGGCTGCTCGAGTTACAGCCTCTGCTCTGCCTCAGAGCCGAGCCGCAAAGTGCTAGAAACAAATCCCCAACGCGCTGGCAATCTCTTTCTCAGCAAGGTGGCCGACCTCCAGGGACAGGCTCGCTGGCCCTGTCGCAATGAGGAACTATGGCCGTCCGTACTGAGACATGGTGCAGTGTGTTGTCCGTCGAAATGTGCCCCACAGATGAGCACGGAACCCCGGCGGCCCAGAAGCCAGCCTCCACCGGCCGCGGGCCTCCCAAGCTCTTCTCCCACTAGCCCTGGGGTCACTCCCCGTGCTCAGTTCCTGCCTCATTGTCTGATTGCTCCTTAACGGCAGGTCTGCTACCAGCAAAGTCAGAGCCCTCTGATGGAAGATGCTCTTTGGTTTTTTTGATTTTTTTTTTTTTTTTTAGAATCCTGTTTGGAAGAGATTCTCAAATATTTCTTTTTATTGTTCTTTGGTCAAGAAAAAATAAAGTTGGTACTCTTTGTACTTTGTGAATGGAAGACGAATACTTGGCTCACCTTCCAAATTCACTATTTTGGTAATGGCCTTATGCTCACTAAGGGTGACTTATAGGCCAGTGAGGAAAACACCAAGTGATGAATACTGTGGGTGGACAGGGGGAAGCAGGAGCCCATGATCAGCAAGGAAGGGAGAACATTCTGGAATGGGCAGAGAGAAGGGACGTTCCCCACTTGACTTCTGAAGGAATAGTAAGGAAATCCCAGTTAAGTAAATGGAAAAGCAGAGCAGATATTTGTAATCGCTTTTGTAATATTAAATAGGGGGGGAAAGAAATAGAAAAACACCATTATCCAAGTAAAGCAATTGCTCTGAAACCTTATAATCCACTTCTAAGGATAGTGGGAGCGGGTGTGTTTCATGGGCTCTGAGCCTGTCCCCCAGCCAGCTCAGCCACACTTCCGGGGAAGAAAAGGCTCCTAGGAAACTAGCTTTTGAAAAACATTTCAAAGTATGAGATTTTAGTTTGGCTTCTGGTGAAAAGGAGTGCTCTGGAATGAGTTACTTAAAGAAATATGAGTTTATCGTACGAAGAGGACACTTGATATAATTGGAAGGACCTCATATTCATTGTATTTCTTCTAAATCAAACATTTAATTATTACCCCTGGGGGGGGGACTGAAAGAAGTGCACTGATAGTGCTTGTAGCCGCAAGAACAAAATACACTTTCCCACGTCGTCTTTATCACTCTCTGATATTTTGCATTAATAGTAGTCGTTTTCAATTTTATTAGGTGAGTCAAAATATCATGAATTTCTGAAAATTAGGCCTGTCTCCAGTCTCCGAGTTATAACACAGCCTCCAACATGCTCTGTATTCTTGTCTTAGAAAATGTGACAGCCCCCGAGACATGCTTTTGCACGCCGCTAATCACGCATTTTTACTATAAAACACCTGAAATCTAATGTAACGATAACCACCTTTGGGGCATTTAACTGGAAATCGATTGCTCCATGTTGGTGCAGGATCAGTACACAAACATTTTCTCATTTGCTGTTAGGAAACCGGTCACTGCCTGAGTCTCCATTAAAAGCAGTGAGGACTTGTCAGGGGGAAGAAAAAGAAGAGTGTGCACCCAGCTCAGCTCCTAGGAAGGGTTCTGGGAAGATGGTGAAGGCACAGTTGTTTGCAGGAAAATCATAATACATTGTTGCAAAGCATCATAAACTTTTCGTTTAATATGAACACTTCGCTCGCATGCATTTCACTTCATAGGTAAATAGGGTTTTTCTTTGTTCCCTGATGCCGGCAGATCTCCAGCCCTGACTGATAGGGACTTTATTCCCAGGGGTCAGAACGACAAATAGTTATCCTCTGGAATAAAGTATGGAGCCAAGTGTATGGAAAAGGGAAATGCTGCTGACTGTCCCTCCCGGGCGCGGGCGCCTCACTCCCCTCCTGGCCTGTCTGCTGAAAGCTCCTCTCAGATTTAACGTGCGAAGATTTTAACTCCTCGCATAATTTACGTCCCAAAACGTGCCAGCATTTACATAACCCGTGTATTTACTTCTGAGTTGGCGTTTGCAGTGTCCATATTTGGTGTTCGCTCATTTTAATGTAAATTCTTTCAGCTACGTGTGATTTTCTGAATCATGGTACCAAACAAAGCGTCTCCCTCTTTCAGCTACCCAAATGATGCTTTGCTTAATTTCCCTCTTTTCAGTTTCTCCCCAGTCTTTGCACTTTTATTGTTTTCCAGATAGGTTTCCTCTGAGTTCTTCTGCCAACACTTCCTGTTTAGAATTCCCCCAAAGTGCTCCATAAGAAAGACAAAATACAGCTCACTACTATCTGTGATTCTCTTCATCCTTCCTCATAAATCAGTCCTCTCAGCTGCTTTATCATTTTTGCTTCTCTTCTAGGTGCTTCTGAGTTTGCCAGCATCATTTTGATAATGAGGCACACAGACTCTGGATCCATTGCGGTGATAGACACCGGGGACTCACAACCTCACGACACGGGAACACCACACGGAGATTCACAGCACCCGCCCCACACCCACGCCCACGAGTGTGTGCGTCCATGCACCCATGCCAATGGATCAATTTAAGGGCCTGTCTTGTTTGAACTCTCAGTGGAGAGAGGCCTCCGCCGCAGCTTCCTGCAGGAGGGCTTACACACGAACCTGCTTGGCCTGGAAATCAAAGAGAGAGGAGGGGAGGTCAGGTGTTCTCACGCTGAGGGAGGAGGCTCGCCAAGAGACAAGACTGGACTAATAAGGTCTGGAACTGGCTTTATCTAGTTAAGAGCAGCCTTTGACACCCAGGACAAGATGCTCTTTCCTCGTGTTTATGTCCTTAAGCACTGACACGGCGAAAGCGAGCATGGAAGATTTTAATCTGTGCACTAATGCGTCCAAGAAAACTGCGGGGAGAAAGGAAGACATTGTACACCTGTTCCCCGCGCTCCAATTGCAGAGCGGGTTAGTCGATGATCCTGAAACTCTTAATGGATGATTTTCCCAGTTCTGTCATCTACATTTGCTTCGGATGTCTCTTTCATCCCTGAAGTCATAAATTGTCCTTCACAGTTTATCCCTTCTTTCTTCTTTTTTTCTTCTGCTTTTTACTATTTTCTTTTTATGTATGTATCCCTTCTTTTTTCTTTCTTTCTTTCCTTCTTGCTTTCTTTCTTTCTCTCTTTCTTTCTTTTCTTTCTGTTTTTCCCTTCTTTCTAAACTGTGCCCCCCCCACGTGGTGCGAGCCTGAGGATTCAGCCATGGCCCCTCTACAACAGCTCCCCTCTCTTCTCTTGCCCGTGGGAACCAGGCCAGCACCAGCCAGGGACTCCAGCTGGGTTTGCCTGTTCCTCTCCCATGTATACAGCACTTGGTAAAAACGCAGTTTGAACATGAATATAATCGAACCTAACGCATAGGCCAGAATTCTTATTAATATCAAGCCTGCAAAGCAAGTCTTCCCTTCTTTGAGCACTTCCAAACTGACAAGAATAACAGTGTCCTGGAGTAAAAGTAAACTTAATTGTATTCGGCCAATATTTATTTTGTGCCCACTATGTGTGAGTATAAAAACTCGCAAGTCATAGTCCCTGAACTAAATAGATAGGGGAAGAGGGTACAATCAGTTTACAAGTAATAGTAGTAAAAGCCATACTATATGAGATAAAGTAAAAAAGGATTAAAATTAATTTCCAAGAACACTTTTAAAAACATTTTTAACATTCTCTTGCATGCATACATCTTACATACATGTATTTGTTCTCCCTATAATTATGGAACTTCTACTCATTGGAACATACAGTTCTAGGACCAGGGACACAGGAGCAACGTATACACACGTGTGCACCCACCCACGGTTCCTGCCCCTTCCTGCAAACCTGCCAAGGAATTTGACAATAAACAATTGCCTTATTAAATTCCTGCAATAGCCTGGTATTGTAATCCCTGATTTACACACAAGAGCACTTAGCATAACCCTGGGGAGGTGGCCAGCCCATAGCCACTCTGAGGAGTCAGGACATGCCAGGGGTCAGTGGTTAAGATCTGGTTACAGCAGCTATAATGTCTGAGTTTCCTCTGTAGGTCCCATAGCTTGATCACTGTGTGACCTTGGCCAAGTTGCTCAACCTCTCTGTTTCAGTTTCGGCATGTTGCAGAGGTTCGTCGTGAGAATTAAATAAATTAATCCTAGGTCTACCTGGTTTAGCAGCTATTTCTTGCTGCTGCTGTTGCCCACTTCCTCTTCTTTCTTTTGAATTGGCAATGAGCATAATTATTCACCTCTTACAGCCCCAGAATTTACTGACAAATATGCTCTTTACTTTCACTAACTCTCACTTAATCCATTAATATGCTTTCTGGAGGGGAAAAAAACCCACAAAATTTTAAGATTGAAATGATCCAAAAAGGGATCACTTTGCTGTATTTTACATTTTGGGGAAAGTTTTTTTCATTCAGGGATTCAGTGAGGCAGTCAAAATTTTCAAGTGGCAGCTAGTCTAGATTTTAACAATAGTAACAAAGTAATCGATTTCTGTTATACTCATGTTACTTTTTAAAAATGGCTAAAATGACTCTAATTGTTTTTAAAACAGATTTTTATGAAGAAAATCTGATTTACCTGATGTGAAAGAAAGCAAAGAGACCAATAAAAGCATTTGTTTTGAAAAATGCTCCGAGTAGGTTCACGGCATGGGGGCAGCTCAGGACTTGTGTCCAGGGGCCAGTCACTCAGAGCTCCAGGGGCTGCACCAGCACCGGGGCTGGGAGTAACTTGTGTGTCCGCCAGAGCCTGGTTCTGCAGCTTGTTCCTCGTAGCACCCATGAATTTGGCAACGATGCCCCCAAAATCTGACATTTGCAAACAGGAAAATGGTGAACGCTTTCCTGTCATTCATAAATAATACCCAGTTGTGACTTTATGAAACAGACAAATGTTCAAAATCAAACCATTGGGAACATTACCATTATACATCTATGTATCTGAAAATCTTTGGTTTGAGCAATCACTTTATGTAAAATATATAATGTTATCGATTAAATGTAACAGTGTAAGAACTATAAAGGTAATCGGGGACTATCAATGAGGAACAATCTCTAACAGCTATTTGAAGAATTTAGGGACCTAACTGTTCTCCCTGTGCCTTTTACTTGTAACGTATGAGGTGATCTTAGTATCTCACAACAAAGCTGAAAAATTAATTAGGATAGTTCAAGTAGGGGATAGAGTTGACTGTTAATGAAAATGCTTAAATTCAACAATGGTAATTTATTTAATGACATATGGAAATTAAGTATAACAGTAATATGAAGATTATTTGATTTTATCACTTAGGAATATTTTAGAGATATGATTCCTAATGAAAAGGAATAATATAATTGTTCAAGCACAAGTCAAAAAAAATAGTCTGCCAAGTCAAGAGCAGCCTAATTAACATCAGTGTTTTCACTACATTGTATTAGAAAAGGTGTTGAGTATATTAAATAATACATGTTATACATGTGATGGCATAACTTGACAATTTGTAGCACAATGTTATTTACTCAAAAACCTGATTGTCTTCATGTATATTCAAGACATATGTAGGTACCTGATTTTCATAAGTAATTTAAATACTGTTTATGAAATATGTACTAAATTATCTGTTGTCTAATTGGATGCTGAGAAGAGGAAACTTTTTTCCAGCAAATATCAAATTATGGCAGAGTTAATAACTTCTATTCATGTTATATAATTTGAATATTTTATCTCTGTAAAATTAGTGACCATTTCTTACTAAGAATGTTTTGTTTACCAGATAAGATACTATTGCACGAAACAAAAATTTTCAAATTTATGTCAGTTCTTTTTGGTGTTGAATTTTAAAACTGCACTAAGAAATTTAAATAAAACCCAAAGAATTCCCATTCATGTTTCTCCATCAAGTATTGACTTGATTTTTAAACTTGGAAGAGCAATCCTTTGGAATAAAGTCACTGCCAACAATAATAGTAGAAACTACGAAATTGAGATGAGCTTGTAAAGATCCCTCTATTACACCAAAATATTATGGAGCTCCTTTCAGTAGTTTTTCCTAGCTAGCCCAACCATTACCATTCTACTAAGACCTCCTCTAGTTATGGTGTATGTTTGCATTTAAAGGTTATTTGAATAACTTCCTAATTAAAAAGCACAAATCAGACCCCTATACAAATGCAAATGGACCAGGGCTCAGCTACTCTGAGCCTCTTTCAGATGGGTTTGGGAATCCTGGAGCGCATAGACTGCATTTTAAATGACATCTTTACGCTGCCCAAGGTGGCCATGTGGTGGTCATACAGGGGTGGCATTCCTAGCCACACTCGGAGGGAGATAAGCTTGGAACCACAGCCCGCAGGAGGGGACAAGGGAGCAATCTGATGCAGTTGTCCCTGGTTTCCAAATTCAAACACTGACACATCTGGCCAACGATCCAAAATAGCATTTTTCTCAGACCTCTGAACAGGAGCGAGATTTGGAGCAAAACTGGTACGCAGAAGGTGGAGATGAAGGAAGTGTGTGTTTAACTCAAAAGGAAGAGCCCCCACCCTTGGAGAAAGTGATGCGTCTGGGAAGAGACAGGGCATAATGAGGAGAGAAAAGGCGCCTGGCATTTGCATGGCCCGGACATGGAGCCTTGACTTGGAGAGGGTGTAATTAGAGCTCTCTCTGTGCAGGAACAAAGGCCTGTCACAGTGAAGAAAAGCCCCAAGCTAAGCAGAACCCCGGCCACCTACATCTTTCAGTTCCCTCTCCCTGCCTCGAAAAAGGGAAATAGAAGAAAACAGGTATGGGGGGTGGATTCTCCTAATATTAAGGAGGGAAGTCTCCCTCTGGACTGATATTATTTCTAGGATTCATTACAAGGGTTTGAGGCCAGGGAACAAGTCACCATTCCTTGGGACAAATAGCCTCACTAAGAATGACGAGGCTACCACATGACGTGCAGACTCTGTTTCCCTTCCTCTTGCTCATTCATTCCTTCACGATACCGAGGATTGGACTGATCTATTGGCCTATCTGGGGGAGATGCTCTGTGTCTGGGCATTTCCTTGACCCTTCGGGGCAGAGGGGAGACGCCACACGAGCGACAGATGGCAGTAGGGGTCCCTCTGCAGTGCTTCTCCTCGATGCCTCCATGTACAGAGCAGGGAGACCTTGCTGTAACTCAGAAAGTCTGCATTTTCAAGATGAAGTTCGGTTTACACGCTCCATTGAATTTAAATAGTGGCAAAGTGTGCTTCTTCGAGAACTCCGCTATTTGGCCTGGGCGTTCGCGCACTATCTCCCCAAATGCGTGTCAGTTCTTGGGTCCCTCGGAGTCGAAGTCCCCTCTCCACAGAGTAGGCAGATACTGCTATTAAGTTTGAATATTTAGATTTCTCACTTCAGTACATGTCATCAAGAAAAGCTTATTTTCAGGGGACTAGAAAAGCTTGTTAGGCATCGTCGAAGGACGGCCATAGGAAGTCAACAGTTTGGATGATGGATTTTCATTGCCTTCACTGGTATGAAGGAGTTGGTCTGTCGGACCGTATGTTTACGCTCTGATCTAGGTCCACAGCCCGCCTCCACTGCCCCGGACAATTGGCCATGTCCCCAAATAGAGACTTGTCTCCCAAGCACACAGCACTGTCATCAATGGGGAATAATAAATAAAGGGCGTGGAGTTTATGGGCCCATAACAGATCGATGTGCAGTCCTGATTGTGTTAACATTTACATTTCTGCTGTCCTGGAAAACTATGGCAGACATAGGGGGATCTCATTCATTTCCATTTTGCTATTTTCATATGGTTTTAGTAACAGATTATTTTGGAAGAGATGAAACATAAAACCATACGGGTGAATGCTATTCGTCTTAGTGATGGAATTTAGTGACTAAATTATTTATAATAGTAACAGAATTGTTACATCTTGGCCAACATACTATGCCTCTCTTTACTGTGCCTGTGTAAATTTCTTTGGCAATACCCCTAGGTGGCAGGGTAATATTATGATACTTCAGTTCTGAAGATGCTCAACATTCTCACCTTAGAAAAAGAGAGAGAGACAGAGAGAGGGGGAGAGAGAAAATTATAAATAATTTCTTGAATACTGAATCTTGAATTTGGATGTCTCTGAAAATAGAAAGTACAAAAAACTGGTTGGTAGCTGGACCTAAGCAGGTTTTATCATCAATATGGAACCATCTGTGTCTGAGTATTCCAAAACTTGTCTCAATAAAAATCAGTGTTTCTTTTATATTAGGAAAGAAGAGGGAGAGGAGAGGCCTCAGGGCCTGTCGCCCCACCCCCAGGTAATCAGAAGCTCCTGTTTTGGATTATAAATTCTTTCCAAAATATCTGAAATTCTTTACTAAGACTGATTAAACAAAACCCAACAAAACAAAAACTAGGCAATAACCACGACTTGGGCATGGGTGATAGTTAACCTGGGTTTTATTTTGCCAAACAAACAAACAAACAAAAAATTCAGAACACGTGAAATATTTTCCATTGAAGGCTTGACTTAAGGGTCCACTGAGACCTGCTCATATTAATTGGTACAATTATGTAAGGAAGTCATTGGACATCTGGACACAAAAACTCAAAAATGTTTAGGAACTTTGATCTCATGCTTCCACTTCATAAATTGATCCCAAGGAAGTTAAATATAATAGTAACAATAACTCCCATGAGTGTTGATGCACATTTAAAATGATACAGAGTTTGTTAATGAAAATAACCAGGTGTTCACGTGATGGAATAGTATATAACCTTCAAGATTAGGGTTACACATAGTATGTAATATACTGGGAAATGTTTACTATAATATTAAGTGAAAGTCGGGATTCGAATCGCAAAAATAGTAGTTATAATAAGATATTCAAAATAAAAGGCTGGCATAAAAAATCCCAAAATAGTTACAGGAGTTTCCTCTAGATAATAGAATTATGGGTAAATTTTTTTTTTTTGCAAAACTGTTCTATAATCTTAAAATTTTCTCCAATGAATTATGTGTTTTATATTTTGTTATTAACAACAGAGAAATTTTAGTTCATGTGTTTCTATGACTATGTCCAAACACAAAACACATTTACATAGATAACTAAGGGGTGTGTGTGGGTGTGGGTGTGGGTGTGGGTGTGTATAGTGAGAAAAGTGTTCTGGTTACTTTTATATAAATATTCAGACTGAAGTAGATCATTGAACTTATCTGAGCATCTTATTTGATTTTTAAAAATCTAAATAGAATGACAATCAACCAAGATAATCATTAAATTTTTAAAATTCTAAAATTTAAGGATTAACAGTAAATTATACTATAAATCTATAATAGAAGTGCCAACTCATGAAGCTTGAATTCTTGTTCATGAGAATTAAAAATTCATAAATGAGGTGTTTTACATTGTTCTGTTTCATAATCTTACGGAGCTATGTATTTCTACTTTAATATATAATGTGCATCTTCATGGCTATCCCTGAACAAAAAATACTCTTAAATGTTCACACATTTGCAAAATCTCATAAAATAACTATTCCCTGGGTTGACTGGGACCCTATTTTTACATGATCTTCTTTCTTTTCTAGTGTTTTTTTAAAATAAGATTTTTAAATGTTTTATTTTGAAGTCATCTCCACACCCAACATGGGGTTCGAACTTAAAATCCTGAGATCAAGAGTTGTACACTCCACTGACTGAGCCAGCCAGACACCCCTTTTTTTAAATATTTAGAAGATACCGCAAGGCTGAGCTTGCGGAGCCTCAGGGGAAGCCCTCAACGTGGGCAGAGGACGTTGTCTGTCCTGCAATAACTACGGCTCGCAGCTCCCAGCCCCTGTTCCCTTACCACCTACACCTGTAGAAACTTTCAGTTTGCTAGTTTCACTGATGTCTTTCACTCACACCTACAGCCTATGCAGTAACCATTAAACTTGCTTTACATTTCTCTCACTGCCATTTTGAGTTGTATTTCTACCTTGTTAGATAATGTTCTTCAATGCTTATTATCATGTGTGTTTTAATATTAGATTTATAATTAATTCTCATTATCTCTTCTTTTGCCAAAATTTTCCAGTCATCTCTTAGTAGGATGAAGCTTGACCCCTAATAGAATGCTCAGAAAAAGTTTTTGAATACAAAATTTCTCAAATTCTAGGAAGTTGAAAACTGAAATCCTTGGGGCACCTGGGTGGCTCAGTGGGTTGAGTGTCCAACTCTTGATTTCGGCTGAGGTCATGATCTCAGGGTTGTGGGATCGAGCCCCATATCAGGCTCCCTGCTCAGCAGGGAATCTGCATGAGATTCTCTCTCCCTCTCCCTCTGCCCCTCCTCCTGCTCATACGCTCACTCTCTCTCTCTCAAATAAATAAATCTTAAAAAAAAACAACCTTGAAATCCTTGACTCACACTTTCATTTTATAGAGATACAGCTGACATACAGCATTATATTGGTTTCAATGTGCAATGCAACAATTGAGAAAAGACCACCGCAAGTCTCGTTAACATGCATCACCACCGGGTTGTGATGGAGATGAGTGGGGAGTGCCAGGAATCTGCAGAAAGGGGAGAGAACAGAGAAACAGATGACTCGTACATCTCTGGCTTGGACAGTTGCCCGTGTCAGGCAGGGCACTGCAGGGAAGCCCCGGTGGTGAGATTTGGAGAAGGGGACAGCTTTGGTTCTGGACATGGGACGTGTCAGGCCAGGCAGGCATCCATGGAGACAGCGCAGGGTAGGGACTGTATGGGAACGGCCTGGGGTAGGGACAGAGGTTGGTGATAAAGCCTTAGACAAACGTAGTTGAAGCCGCAGAGGTGGGTGGGCACACTCAGAGTGGGCGTGGAAAACAGAAGCCACCCAGGGCAGGGCCTGAGGGACATAGGCATTCGCAGGACGGCAGGAATCAAAGCAGCAGGAACTCGGGGGAGTGGCTGCCCAGGTCGCCCTAATCTGGGGCACGAGACAGGCACAGAGAAAAAGGAAGAATATGTTTGAAGAAGAAAGGAATGGCTGATTATATCAAAGGCAGCTGAGAAGCCAGAAGAGTGAAGGACCCAGAAGAGGTCATGGAGTACTCCAAATGAGTCACTGATAGAACGGTCCACAAACTGCTGGAGGTGGACAAGTGAGTGAGAGAGAAAAGTATTCATAGCCTCTACCTAAGTCTAGGCCTGTGTTTAAATCACACCTATGCCACCGATGCCTGGTCTCTGTCAATATCATGTGTACCTACACCCACATCTCTATGCACGTCTGCATCTGTGTACCATCTACACACATGTCTACACGTGCATCGACGTGTCATCTACACACATCTGCACACCAGCTACACGTCCACCTGCATGTCATCTATGCACACATCTACATGTCATCTACATGTCATCTACATGTACGTCTACATGTCATCTACACGTACATCTACATGTCATGTACATCTGCATGTCATCTACGCACATATCTACATAACATCTACATGTACGTCTACATGTCATCTACACGTATGTCTACATGTCGTCTACACATACGTCTACCTGTCATGTACGTCTACATGTCATCTATGCACACATCTACATATCATCCACATGAACATCTACATATTTACACACATGCATTTACATATCATCTATACACATGTCTGCATATCATCTATATGTACATGTGCATCCACATGTCACACACACATCTACATGTACATATTATCTACATGTACATCCACATGTCATTTACATGGACATGGACATCTACATCGATATTTTAATTGCAGGTGGATTCTTAATTGCTCCCCCACGTGGATAAATGCTTCGGTCTGAATGGCAGAAATCACACCGTTATTGGCATTACCAACACTTGTGTTTCTCCCCAGTCATGCATCCTGTATCCTGTTTCTTTTCCTTTTTTCTAGCTTCTGCCCTAGAATAAACTTGTCCCCTGAGACAGAGGAAGGGCTTTCATGTTCTGCACATTGAGAATCAGCCTCATTCTTGGTCCACCCCATTTCCTAACTTTATCCTCTCTATTAGTTTCCCAATTATTTGAAATTTATTTAAACATGCAGCAAGGATGTATTTTTTAAACATATTTAACAGGACTTGTTAAGTGAATCACTAATACTACATGATGTAATGAGCCCAAAGTGTAAAATGGGCTAAACACAATAAAAGCAATATTTCTCTTTCAATTCAAGTCCAAAAAGGCAATCCTGCCTGGTAGCAGCTGTGTTCTACGCAGGGATCCAGAGACACCCCACCTTCCATGCGTGATGCTCAAGCTTAGTGGGCTCTCTTGTCAGTGGGCAGAAAAGGAAATACTATAGACCTTGTGGGGAGAAGTTACATGGGGGGCTTCCGGGCCCACCACCTGGATTTGCTTCCAGGCTCTGTTGCAGATAGTGTGGAAAGGGACCTGGGTCATTTAACTGCTTCAAGTCTTCCTTTTTAAATGGCGGACAATGGCACCACCTAGGACATAGAGCTGCTGGTCCATAGGAGAATCAAATTGGTACGTTTGTACATGAGTCCAAGCTAAACATATTAGGGATCTTTTGTATAAAAGGTAAAGACTGAGACATGATATCATCAAAGCTACACGATGATGTTAGGAGACAAGAGGATAAAGGAACGTCAGTGAGCAAGGGCAGCCCTTGAAGCAAGAAAGACTATTTTCCACCAAATGAAAACAAACACCACTGTAACCAGCAGGCAACAGGTAGATTAAACTCTATGCTTCCCAAGAGGTTTCAGGGCTCCAAATTCTCAAGATCAGAAAATGTGGCAATTCATTCCACTAATTTGTAAATGATGGATTAAAATAGAATAGTCTTAAGAGAAAGGAAGGGAGTCTCTGAGTCCTTTGTTCGATTTTACAGCTTAATGTTCCAGGAGGTGCAGAGAGGCTCATGTCTGGGCTGAACCTGGATGACCTTACTTTTCTATTGGTGGTAAACACATTTATATATCATGTTTATTGTGCTTTATTTTGCTAAAATAGAATTTAAAGTCATGTTACACACATAAACATATGATGTGTATATTGAAAAACATGCTTGCTTCTTGGACACGACGGTTACATTTCATGAAGATAGCAAGTCTTCCCAAGCTGATTCACACATGTTATGGTGCCCTAAAAGAATTCCACCGGAATTTTAAGAATGCAACAGAAATAATTCTAAAGCTAATCCAGAAAAAAATACGGACAATTAAGGTTGAGAATTACAAAAGGAAGTGCAAAGACCACCACATGACTTCCCGGATAATAAAAAGCACTTTTAAGATAAATAATCAAAATGTGATGGGATAGTATGGGCGTAGCGATGGATGGGTGAGATTAGAGGAACAGAACTGAGAGTCTAAAAATAGATCCAGTTTTATATGCAGCTTTAATATTTGACAGAGACGGCCTTTCAACTCCGAGGAAGAGCCGAACATTCACTGAATGATGTGCATTCAACTGACAAGTATTTAAAAAAGAAAGAAACTTACAAAGCTCCTCATCCCTTACGTGGAAAACTAGTTCCAAATGAAAACACACGAGTTTTATATATTCTATTCTAAAATGTTATAGTCTATGTTCTAAAAAGAACAAGAATAAAAATTACGAGTCAGGCACATATTATAGCTCAATGAATATTTGTTGGAATAATTTCAAAAACATGCTCTTAGAATAGGGGTGGATAATCTGGTAAAAACTCAGAATTATCTCCTCCTCTGAAAAAATAAACACACAATACTTGTGTATGGTAAAAACAACTCAACCAAAGTTAAGAGACAAGCAGGTAACTGAAAGAGATTTGAAGCACCACCAACAAAAACTGATTGAGTAGTTTCTGAATTACTCTGACTGATTTCGATGAGAAGAAACCATGTGTCAATAACGTCAATAACGTCCGTTATGAGGCGTGTGTGAGAAGTAGCCACCGGCGAGAAGGGCCTCTGAGAGGGGTTCTGCGTGGATCCTGATTTCAGCCACGTGGGCTCACACACTCACCGCTTCACAACAACAAATCTTCTTTGGTGCACAAGGTGGAAAATGGGCTCCAAGCCACTGGTGAGTAGCAGAAGGGAAACTCGCTTCGATCGCTAGTAAACTTGAAATAGGAGTTTGAGTGCACGGAATCACAGAGGAAACCTACTCTTAAAAAACAGGTTACGGCCTTTAGAAGCTTTATCGCGAACTTGGGAAAAGCAACAACGCACCTCACAGGCTTTGCAATTACCCTCAAGTAAGATTCCTCTTTTAAATTGGTATTCTTTTTACTATAGCATTTCTAGATTGTAAATTTGTTCGCAGTTATACTCAGGTTCATTTAAATAACATCATAGTCTTTTGAAAATAAAAATTAGCCTCATGGAGTAGAGGCTTCAGGGGTCCCAAATTTCAGGGCAGAGATCCTGGGATCCTTGAAAGGCTTCTGGGCGAATGTGCAAGGCATACGCCCTGCCTCACAGGCCCTTGCTCACATGGTAAGCTTTTGTTCTGAACAAGTTACTTAACCTCTCTGTTCTTCAGTTTTTCTTATCAATAAAACAATAGTAGTAGGAGTCATCATAATAATAGTTCCTCTTATTGTTACTATTATTACCATTATCGTCATCCTGTTTACCTTAGGGACAGCGGTGACAGCTTGAGGGGATGGTAAGTCTGATAAGCTTCCTTAAGGGGTAACTATGATTATAGGTGAAAGCATGTTGCCATTTAAAGTGTCATTAACTTCTTAAAAAGATAATCACTGAAACACAGGTCTTGACTACCTTGCTCCAAAAATTTACCCACAGGCAAGATTCTGGTAAAATCGTCATGGCCTTCCTGGAGGCCATTTGCTAGACTTAGGGGCATGGAACAGGGCAAGCCGCTGCTGGAGCCTCCCAGGGGACAGCGGGGCATTGACAGAGAGCCACGCGCTTCCCATGTCCGAGGCTGTGTTTCGATGTGCTTCTCCTCTTTGGGCTTTGTGCTAAATGACATTTTGTCACGATATCCCAACATTTATCGAAAGTTTGGGGAATGGGGACCGGAACCAAAACATCGAATCAGTTCAAACTGGGAAAGAGTTGATGTAAAACCAGGCCCAAGACAGATGTTAAACTATGCATTAGGGCGTTTCTTTCCCTTTAAGGTGCTTGTTCTAATACCAAAGAAACACTTAGGTCACTCTCCTAAGTGGTCTCATCATAATACTGACTACTGCTGACAGAACAGTTCCTACCAAGTGGGCGTTGCTGGGCAGTTCCTCCCATCGTTCATTTCACTCTTGACACAATTTGGTGAGACTGATGCCACCTCCAGCGCCCAGGAATCCAAGTTTTAGGGAACTCCGTACACTGGGCCACCCTACTGCAGCCTGGCCACAAGGCAGGGGCCTCTACTAGCATTTCGCTCCCTGTTATGTCCCTAAAGTCTCTTTCTGAGTCTGAGTGTTTTAATTTCAATCCACTCGTTGTTGATGATTTTCCTCTATACTTTCATAAGGTTTGCTACTTTGACCTAGGCCTATAAAACACAGGGGTTTTATAGAAGTAAGCAAAATATTGTCACTCTGAGCTATCATTCTCCTGGTTTTTATAAAATTATTATTCAACAGATAGCACATTTTTAAACATTTTAGAGAGCTTTAACATTTTATAAGGCCGGGTTACCTGTGAGAATACGGTAACCATTTTAATCTCAGAAAGTCAAGGTTTGAGTTACACATCTCCCCAGTATAGTGATCACCAAGGCGTCTTTTTCTACAAAGGAACAGGATGTCTTGGCAACTCCCGAGCTGTTAGCCATCTTGGATGCTTGAGAAAATGTGGGCATCAGTGGGTTGTCAAATTAAACCCTCAGATTAAAGCTCTAAGTGTTGGTGAACTTCAGGCGATTGGAGAGAAGAAAGCAGAACACGTTGTTTTGATATTTTGTTAAATATGAAATCAAACAAGGCAGAGTTCTGGTGTGATTTTGTGCCCCGTTTAGCGTTACCCATCTGTATGACAGCACTCGTTCCAGGAGACTCGGCGCTGGGATGCGCGCGCAGGCTTCCCTGGGTTTCAGAGCACAGCTGAGTAGAGGTGCCATGAAAACAGTGTGGCAGACGGAGGACAGGGGTGTTATTTACTCTTCTTAACACTTCAGCTCACCCAACAATGTGTGAATGAGTCGGAATTTCACACCCTCTTTGGAGAGGAAAAATAAAACAGAACATCTAAAGGCATGCTGCTTCTCCGAGAGGGTAACGCGCCCCCAACACAGACCCAGGAGAAGGCCCGCACTATAGGCTTACTTGCCTTTTACAGGTGACCTTGAAACGCTGAGGGAAAGCTGGAGAGAAAAGCAATTTCATCTTTGAAATTACACACCACTGTTCTCATTCATCTTGATAAGCACTTTTAAGGAATCAAAAAAAAAAAGCGTTGGAATATTGCTTCTGTAAGGGTTATGGAGACATTCCTTCTTCAGAGTCCGTGTAAAGTAAATTTAGATGTTCAGAGATGCATTTGATTTCTATTGGGAGGCTCAATTGGCCACTTTTAGAAGGTTGAAAAAAAAAAAGAAGAAAAAGACAGGCAAAACGAGGGGAGAAAATATGCTTAAAAAAATGATTTTGTATCTTTTTTTAAGATACATTTAAAATGAATAGTTCCAACAGGAGATCCTCTAGGAATGATAAGCAATTATCAAAATGCCACCAAACTCTGAGAATAACAGGTTAAATAAAGGAAATGAATAATGTGACAATAACATTAAGACATCAAGCAATTTTCTCATCAAAAAAATTAATACAAGTTTTAAAATGTATTCCAATTTTGATGTTTATTCAAACATAAAGCGAGTTAGCTATTTTGTTCTTAAATTTCCACTAGTGCTGATTCGGTTTGTGCGCGTGTGGGGGCTTTCCCTTGCGGAAAACCTCTCCCGGCTCACCAGCGCGATCGTCAAGTCTTTGACCCCACGTAGCGTGGGGTCTCTCTCAAACATGCACAAAATAGCAATGCCTTCCACAAAATCTGCTCTGCTCCCCACAGTCTGGAATGTTTCCGTTGTTATAGGAACAGTTTGTCCCTCCTTGGAATCTGACATGTGGTAATACCCTCCTCTGTTGTCAGGAGGGCTTACTGTGAGCAAAGTGGAAGCTATGGTTTTAAACCCAAGAGGAGGCCTTGTGAGGCAGAAATGAAGATCCAAGGCCACTGGGTTTAGCTGGGAAGGGGAGCGGCTCCTGCAGGGAGGGCAAGAGGACTTCTGCAATTAGAAGGGGCTGGCGAGCGCCGCACGCACACTGAGCCCAGAGAGAAGGAGCCAGCCTGAGCTTCCACTCCCTCGGACTCAGAAAGACAGCAGGGGCTGTATTTGGAAGTTCCTGGCAGTTAACAGGTAGAGAAAAAGAAAGCAACTTCAAAAATCATCCCTTTCCTTTACCGAAGACTCCTTCAAGAGAACTGCTGGAAGGAATTGCGTCTACCTGCCACGGTTACCAGTCACTCAGCCACCGGGGTCACTGCTCCCTGGAATCAGTGCTCTGCACACCGCATCAGGGCTTCAAGGGATGGAGAACATGCTCTGTGACAGCTGCTCCGGAGCTGTAGTGATGGAGAACAAAATTCCAGGTCCTGGAATCTTCCACCTCAGAACAAAAGCTGGGAAGGGAGTGGGCTTTCTTCGAACAAGGCTGTGAGACCATGCTTGTCCCCCAGCTCCTGCCGACTGCAGCCTGGTTCCTCCGGGGCTTCCCCTGCCGTGCCCGTGTCAGGGACCGGGCTGCACACATCAGCTGGCTGTCCTTACGCAGAAAGGTCCTCCTACTTTGGCCAGGAAAGAGGGAGGGTGGTCATGTAGCCAACAGGCTAGCCGACGGCATCTCCGGGGAATGGGTGTCTGGGGGCCTATCCACTCAGACTCAATGCAGTGCTGCTGGGTCGTGAACCTCCCGCCTCCAGAGGCTGCGCTCATGGGTATGGAAAGCCTTCAGTGACCTCCCACTGGTTCCTATGGATTCTTCCTCCAACAGACTCAAGCCTTGGGATTTGGGGCAAACACATACCTCTTTGCACTCTCTTCTTTCTTCTGTATCACAGGAATGGGCATGATACGTACCGAACAAAGTTCGGTAAGTGCGAAGTGCTTGGGGTCCTGTGTGATTCGGGTCTGTACCACGAGTGTCGTTTTCCTTACAGCGATACACAACCCCAGAGAAAATCTCCTGCAAGAGAAACTTTTGCCTGCTGTCTCCATCCTCTCACACGCAAAACTTTTAGGGAGATGTTGGGGCAGCTGACAGCCGCAGTGAAGAAAGGTGTAATCAGAAGATTCACAGCCGAGTGGTGAACTCAGTCCCGATTGACTGTCTCGTGGCTCTAGAGCAGGTCACACCCCACCACGCTTGCCCGTTCCCCTTCCAAACTCCCCTTCTCCTGCATCTGATAACATGTATTATACTGTGAGGGAGTGTGTGAGTGTGTGTGTGCGCACACACTTCCGTACATAGACACACACTCAATCTAGACGTTATGGGTTCACTACTCAAAATTACAGAGATGAATTTCATCAATTATTTTATTTCCTGTCTGCTAAAGAGACTTTAGATCTGCACTGAGGAAGGGAACAGTTGCCGGAATTCATCTAAAGAGAACGGATATCCTTCAGAAACAAAGCGGGGTGAAGTTCGGTTCCAGCTTGCAGGAGGGTGCCACTGATGGAGGAATAACGCGGCCGGCAGCCACTTCCCAGCTCACTGTGGGGATCCCCCCGTCCACTGTCTGCAGTAGTTTTGGCACCTCCACATTTCCAAGCACATCTCCCCGCAGGAGGAGAGCATGAATGCCGTTTATTGCTGGGCAAGTATTTATTTCTTCTTTGAAGGTAATTATCCTTTTCAAAAGGTAAGGAGCCTCCCTCCCTTAAAAATCACAGAGAACCCTTGTGAAGATCTCCAGATTTGCCTCGTTTGCCAGATGGCAGACATCCACTGGAGGCGTTTTCTCAGTTAAGAGTCGCAGACACGAAGAGCAGATTTTTTCAGTCTTGGAATCTCGAAGCTGGTGAGACAAGTTCTTCAGTAGTTGAGTGAAGAGATAATCTCAGATTGAGTTTGAGAGGTTGAGAAAAGAAGCCGACTCCTTGGGCATCAGGTATTAATTTAACATTAGAGCATATTTAATACCAAAAAAGACGTTTTCAGTAATGCTTAAAAATTAAGCTCTGTATTTAAATGACTCATGCAGTAATTCATCCTTGATGAATGACTAGCATAGAAGGGTATAGAGTACTTGATTTCATATGAGGTCAACTAAGTGTGCGAACTGTAGAGGACAGGGTTGTTCCTGAAGCCTGCTCTAACTCGATGCCCACAGTCCCCACCTTCCCTGGAGCTGGGGTGTCATTGCTATGCTGGCACTGAAATGAGTTGGAGCGTGTCCCCGTGGAGGAAGTCAACCTTCCTATGCAGCCTAGGCACTGAAGACATGTGGTGGAGACACAAGATATAAGCATGTGGGATTGGGGCACCAGGGCCAAATGTCCCTGAGGGTCTGCTGGGAGAAAAGGCACAGCTGAGTGAAGGCCAGACAGACTCTGGTCACATATGAAGAATCTACCATTTCCTGGAGGAGATGAATGGAAAACGCTAAAGAATAAGTCAGAGAGGTTTAGACATATGACAGTTATTCTGTTCTGCCAAGGTTAGGGCCCTCGTTGACAAAATCTGGGATGCCAACTGTCTTAGCCACCATAGCAAAATACCACAACCTAGGTGACTGAACAAATTCACATTTATTTATCATGGATCTGGAGGCTGGATATCCAGATCTAGGTGCTGGCCTGTTTGGCTTCTGGCTAGGACTCTCTCCCTAGCACACAGTAAGCCATTTTCTTGCTGTATCATCATGTGGTCTTTCCTCAGTGTGAGTGTGGATTAAGAGAGAGAGCAAGCTCTGGTCTCTCCCTCTTCTCCAAAGGACCCTAATCTCATCATGGGTGCCCCATCCTCATGATCTCCCCTAAACCTCTTTACTTTGGAAAGGCCTCATCTCCAAATACCATCACACTGGGGGCTTGGGCTTCGACATATGAATGGGGAGGCACTGGCACTTCATCTATGACACTGACCCATGGGCTGGATGTGTCTTGGAAGATACTCCCAAACATTTTGAGTCCTCAGATGCCTCAGAAAGTTCAGAATCTGTAGAATTGTCCCATCTTTCCCAGGTATGAGGCAGGACACCTCCCTCTGCTGGAGGACAACGCAGAAGCTTCTCCCCTGAAAAGTAAATGGTACTCCCTCAAGATCTGTCTCCACTGGACATTCCATCGTCTAGGTCCATGGCCAGGTTAAGTTGCAACATAACTCCCCTGGGGATGTTTAAAGGAGGTGCCATGGGTTCAACTGTGTCCCACAGAAACCCCCATGCTCATGGACTTGACCTTATTTGGAAATAGAGTCTTTGCAGGTACAACAAAGAAGCCATTAGGATAATCCCTAACCCAATGTGACTGGTGTCCTGATAAGAAGAGAACTCACCAAGTGCGGTAAGTACCCACAGGGGGAAAGCCAGGTGTGCACAGAGGCCGGCTAGAGAGCTGCAGCCACGAGCCGAGGATGGCCAGCGCAGATGGCCACCATCAGAAGCTGAAAAGTGCAAGGAAAGATCTACTCAGCGTCTCACAGGGAACATGGCCCTGCTGATATCTTGATCTCAGACTTCTAACCACCGGAACTGTGACAGAATGATCTCTGCTGCTTTAAGCTGCCCAATTTGTGGAAATTTGTTACAGCAGCCACAGGAAACCAATACAGGAAGAAAGAGATTAACCCCCCAGGGATCTTCAAAAGCTCAGCAGCTTGTACCAGCAGGCACAGCGAGTACATATAAGATTGAATTTTGAAGATGCTTGATCAAGGGGGTGTTGGAACATTAAGCTGATGGGGAAGAGAATATTGGCTTGAGTTCTCTTATTAAGTAAAGAATTTGCCATCTTTCGCAAGGACCCCACAGGACGGGGCATACTTACTGCTAGAATGGAGCACTGAAACCCGGGCAGAAGGATGGCCCAGTCTGCCATCAGCTGAGGTGCCAGAATTGCCATGGCAGACCACAGAGGGAGGATGAAAAGGCTGGGAAGGGGGCGTGCTGGAATGCCTCTACTATGGATGCCAGGGGACCCACCACCTTTTCCAAGGAGGCCCAGAGGACTCACTCTTTCCCAAAGCTGTAAGGACTGTTCTGGGGAGAAGACATGAGCATTGCTAATATCATGAAAGTGTTCGCTGGGTGGTGCCTGTCATCTGCAGGTCTGGGTGATGATGGGGGATGATGGCAATGGTGATAGAAATGATAGGACCCTGAGACAACTGGGGCCAGACACTGATGCCACGGGGTGGCACTTTTCTTAATGAGTAGCTGATAAAGTGGTAAAGGCCTGACCCATGAGGGTTATTGAGCCAGTTAATGCAACACAGCTTCCCTAGATGGCTACGACACTGATCAGCTTATAACAGCAGAAGGTATCAAGGGCACATGAGCAGAAGACTAAAAGCCCTCACCTCAAAAAAATGTCCTGATCCGTTGCCCAAATTCCAAACCTGAGCCAGGGTCAGACCCAGAGCCCAGTGACTGCAGAAGTGGTCAGGTTCCTGTAGTGAAGACTGATTATAATAATTCTGCTTTTTCTCAAGGCATCTATAGCCATTTACCTGGGTAATTGTATTTTAGAGAAAGGAAAACACCCAACTATTTTGGAAATGGTTGGAGATAGTGTCTGAAATCACACTGAGATGCAGAGACCCAAAGTGTCACTGTGTTTTCCCTACATTAGAGAGGGTGTGTATGGTGTCTGCTAATAGTAGATGGAGTCCTGTCCAAGGTCCAACTTACAATGAATCTGTTGGGCCAGTGGACCCACTTGGTGCTCATTTCCCTGGTGGCAAACATATAGTTGGGTCGACAAACCTGGCAGCTGGACAACCTTCAACGCAGGCCCTCGGTTTGTACAGTATTGTGAACACTGTCATAGCAAAAGCCACCCGTCATCAACCCTGACCAAGGTAGGAAATCACAAATCATATTCCATCTCAGAAGCCATTACGGAAGACAGTGCTAATATTAAGGACCAAAAGGGTACAGGGTGGTAGTTCCCTCATGTATCCATTTGATTGACCAGTCTGATCTATATAGAAAATGGGTCAAGAATGACACAGACTTCCAAAAGCCCCACCAAGCAGTTAACCGAATTCTGGTCACGCTGTCAGATACAGTATGCTGGCTAGAGCGGGTGTCTATGGCCCTAGGCACGTGCAGTGGGTGGGCGGTGATCTACCCAGAGAGGGGCTGACTTCCCAGACACCCTTGCAGGGAAGAACATGTTGCTGGGACGTGGTGTCAGCTCCTTCAAGGTCTCAGCTGAGATGTCATGCCCTTGCCCCCGGCGAGCCTTCATCTTCTCCTCAAGTGACGCAGGATCCTGTCCCCACACCAGAGTCTCTGATGAGAAACCTGCTCCCAGAAACCCCTCTGAGTTGGATGGGGATTTGGGGTCTGCATCCCGGGCTGACTTCTCAGGCTTGCTTCTTCCCACTCCTTCTCACTGATGTTGACCCTCAAACATTGAACTCGACGTCCATCTCCATGTCTGCTTCCAGATAACCCACCTGCTGCAGTAGGGACCTGTATGGCTCCTCTTAGAGCCCGGGACACGGTGTGGCGTCGTGAGAAAGCCTCTCTGCGTTTCCACCGCACCCGCCAGGCTCAGGGCTCAGGGGCCACTCTGAGTTGCCTCCTTCTGTGCTTTACGCCTCCACCCTTCACGCCTCAAACTCAGTGGTGGCTTGTGTACTTTCACACACCGTCCGAACGTCGCTTGCAACAGAAAGCATGTCTTATTGCCCCAACCCCGGCAGAAAGCCCAAGTGGTGAGTGAATTTACACGGATGATTAGGGGGAATCCTTTATGTAATTTGCATGACAATTCTTTCTTGTTAAGATTTTATTTATTTATTTGAGAGAGAAAGTGAGCAAGAACGAAAGAAAAGGAGCAGGGGGAGCAGTAGAGGGAGAAGCAGGCTCCCCACTGAGCAGGGAGCCCCATGTGGGACTTGATCCCAGGACCCCAGGATCACGACCTGAGCCAAAGGCAGATGCTTCACTGACGGAGCCGCCCAGGCGTCCCTGCATGACGATTCTTAGAATGCAAAGTAGTATGGGCACAACACAGTTGACTAGAGCTGTTTTCTATACAACAAAGCACCATGCGGCTGCGCCTCCCCCCGTTTTGTAGGTGTGATCATGGCCAACTCTGCTAGAGTGCTGACCGGCTCGGCCAGAGTCCCAGGGTTCTCCTCCACAGGAGCACAAAGCTCCATGGCAGGGATGGATTAATCCACATTTCCTGGATGAGGGAGTGAAGGCATGAGGAGAGGAAGAAGCTCCCTGGGAATCACTCTAATCAGCAGAGAGCCAGCATCCAGCCCCAGGCTGTCTGCTGCCCAGGGAGCGTCTGCTCGGACCCACGGTGACCCCCGTTTCAGCTGAGCTGGAGCACGTGTTTGATAAAAACAGAGAGGGAGACAAACCATGAGAGCCTCTTAACTCCGGGAAACAACCTGAGGGTTGCGGGAGGGGAGGTGGGGGTTGGATGGGGCAACTGAGGGATGGGCACTAAGGAGGACATGTGATGGAATGAGCACTAGGGGGATACGCAACTGATGAATTATTGAACTCCACCCCTGAAGCTAATAATACACTATATGTTTACTAAATTGAATTTAAATTAAAAAATCAGATAGAATAAAAAGGGCTACAGGGTGTAGCACCCTCACCCGGAGAGCCAGGGGATCCCACGAGTCTGAGCACACAGCTCCCGGGCGCAGGCCAAGCATCTGCTGGCTGCGTGGCTGCCAAGCGCACACCTGTAGCTCCCATCCCAGCACTTAATCTACTATTAGGGAGATTTTGAGCAAGTTATTTACACTTCAGTGCCATCTGGAACCTGCTGACAAGAGTCTGACGGAGTTTTGTGAGGTTAGAGAACAAGACCTTGGGGATGTACTCAGGCCTCGCCTACTGCGCATGCCCAATGCCGGTGTTCAAATACCATAGTGGATTACATTATAAGAAATGCCATGCGGGCAGCCCTGTAAAAGGCACTTTTCACTCTTTCTACGCCAAACAATGCAAGTGGAACCTCAAGCCTTCTCTCACTCATTATCTGCCTTCTGGTATTTTTTTTAAGTAAAAAAGATGCATGTGATTACAACGTATTCTTATTTCACGCTATCAAAGTGGTTTGCATGTGAAAACCTCCTCTCAGTTTTTCGCTCTCTCAGGCATGGGGATTACAGGGTGACCAGGACAAGCCAGACACCCCAACCCCAGGCAAGGCCGCCTCCCTGCCCCTCGGTCAGCCCCTGATGTGCTGGACCAGCATCCTACTCCTGCCAAAACTGTTTGATGCCACCGTTGTTAGCGGTTGCGAGGAACTTAAGGGCAGAGAGAGAGAGGAGGCCAGCGGTGCTGGCCCGTGAAGAGTTGTCTCCTCAGCACACACAGTCCCCGAGGCTAAAACCACGGGTGTGCAGGAAGAGAACATGCTTCGGGGGTCCTTGCATTGCAAACATGCCCCACATCGCCAGCACGAGACATCTGCTTCAGAGCCTTTTCCCTGGATGCCGACTTCTCGAAAATACTGCAGTTAGAACATGTCCAGCGACTGAGGCCATCTGGTTGTAGACTCCCCTTTGTTCGCGGTTCTTTCTCCAGCCAAGCCCTGCTCTGGGACACAGTGTCCGGGGTGTCTGTGAAATGCTACCAGAGGGTCCTCCATTTTGGTATCCTCCAATAAAAAGTGAAGTCTGATAGAAAGGGAGCCACTGGAAGGATGTGGCTGATTTGATGGGAAGCTATTGCCCTAAATATAATTTCTGAAAGAGAGAAACAAGCCGTCGCCTTTACCCAAAAGCAGGAGTCCATGTCTAACTTCCAAGGACGGAGCACAGTCTCACATTACAGACAGGGGAGCATTCTCCCAGCATCTGTCCCGCTCCTGCGGGGAAAGAACCCCCCAACCATCCCGTACTAGAATCTCGAAAGAACACACGTGTCTGTGTATTGCTCAGTGTTCTGACGGCTGGATTTCAGATTTAACGTTAAGATAGCACGTTTTCCACAGGAACTGGATCCCTTCTGACTTTATGGCAAACCAGGGGTCTGTGGCCACAAAAGGCTTCTTTTCACAGACAGGAAGAGTTTTCACCTGGAAAAATAAACTGACAAAGACAACATTTACATATTGCTGATGATATAGTGCCCTTGGAGGAAACCCTATACGGCCTTTTAGTTAATGGTGCATTTTAAAAGATGGAAATGCCTGGATGTATTGTAATACATAATTTGTCTGTTTCCTGTTTCAGTTTCTGTGAATTTCCCACAATGTGGTGTCCATGTGACCACCTCGCTGCCTCCATTGTGTCGAACAACATCTGCTCTAACACACGGGCCACTCAGGCCGTAGATCTTCTAACAGCCAGCCCTGTTCACTGCTCCCTACTTCCTCACAATGCTGCACAATGATTTGTGGTTCCGAATAAGACCACAAATCTGGTGACTTGCCTTGCTTAACTTGTGAGAAATTAAAATGAAGAAAAACAAGCACAATGCAAGCCCTCTACTTAAGACAGATCATTCTGAGTGGACACTAGGGAAGCAAAATACCCGTATTATTCTGTGAAGGGATGCATCTTTGATAATATGAAATTAACCGCCCACAACCACCAAAATGGAGACTGGAGTTGGGGGTTGAGGAAGAAGCCAGGCTGTGTGTGGCAGGATTGGGAAGGGGAGCTGGTCATCAATATCCCAGATAAATGGAAGAGGAGATCTTGTCTTCTGACTTCTCCATCCCACCTCTAAATTCTAACCCCTTCCAGGCGTCCCAGATTAAGAAAAAGCGATACTGTGCAGTTGTGGCATCATGACCTCTCTTGAGACAACTCGATGTTTCCAAGAAGGCTCTGAAAGATGGCACTGTCATCCCAAAGCATGGGATGCCCTGGTTTGGCCCTTCCAGCGGACGCCAGGTGCCAGCCCTTCCTAACAGTGAATATGATGGGCCCCTTTGAAAAGTGCTCCTAGACCCAATGGATTTCTTCGTAAAAAGTTGAGACTTGCTGCTGGTATGATTTAGAGGAGACATGATGTATAACCGCTCTGGAACCATCCTGGCCTGTGGTGACCCCAGGACGCCCTGCGCTACTCTTCTCTCTGGCATTTTAGATCAACGCGTTGTGTCAGTGTGCAGGACTCCGTTGTCTCCTCAGTAAAGAGCAGCCCAGGCTCCAGCAACACATGACACCCCCGCCCCAAGCTTCTGGAAGCCTTCAAAGCTTACATCAAAAGCACTGGTTTAATCTACAATGCATCTTTCCAAAGTGGAACCAGAAGTCCTTTTTATCCCTTGATCAGTGAAGCTCACCTGTAGGAAATGTTACACCTTTTTATCAACCCATGGGTTGTCTTTTCTGCATAAACTGGAGACATTCTTCACAGGCTTACAGTCATTAACGCCTCCCAGGAATGCGGGTAGTGCCCTGAGCACTCTCCTCTGCCTCTGCATGCTAGGGACCCCGCCGCTCCCCAAACCCTCAAGCACAGTTTCCTCTGGACACTCACATGGCTGATTTACTGAAATGAGCAAACGCTTGCGTGCTGGCGGGTAGAGTCCCTGACGCAGATGTGTACAATAAAACACATTCGATGTTTTCAAATAAAGACCTTGCCTTCAATTAGCAAGCTCTTGGATTACTCTGACAGGCCGGCAAAACAAAGCATCAGTCAACGGCTGTCACAACCTCTCTGGAAACATCTTACTGGGGTCGGGCCAAGACACTCCCCCGAAAGTGCAGGGCTGGGCGGTGACAGTGAGTAGGAAATGCCATTGCTCAACGCTGTGCCTCTCCTTTCTTTCAGAGATACTGATGAAACCAGAACTCACTTTGTTTTAAAGAACTTGCTGAAAACAGGCATTTCGTTTTTCCCATGCTGTTGGCCAATATGAAGTAGTCTGCCCTCTGTGCCTCCCCTCCTCCCTCCCTTCTTCCTTCCTAAAGAACCTAAGACTTAAATACTCTCCAAAGACAGCCCTTCCTTGTCTAGGAGAAAACCCATTCTATTAGCGAGCACCGCTGCGCTCTTCCTGTCATATATCCCCCTCCACAAGGGCATTAGTCCCCACGAGGCCCTCGCACATTGACTTTGACTTGGATTCTTCTTTTCAATATTTACTAGCGGCGGACAACTGTGCTTGGCTCTCCTTCGTGTACTATCATCACTGTTCATTTTCAGGATCTCTTATCACTTCTTTCCAATTCATAGTCTGGGCTTATGTGGTAGGTAAAATGATCTGTTGATGGCAACAGAAAAGAAAATTGACGTTATTTCCAGGTGTTTGGAGGAATGTTACCTTGCCATATCTTTTGGTCTCTGTAGTTCCCTCCCTGTGCACTGGTCCACGTCCAAGACTTGATTTCCCGTCGCAGCAGGATGCTGGGTTCAGAGAGGTGCATGGGGACGACTTATTGAGAGGATAAAATCCTACAGCTGAAGTGGACAGACAAGCCGCCACCCACAATGACACACGAGCTCTTGTGCCTAGAACCTAAGTGCACTGCAAGGGGGTCAAGATCCAGAGACAGCATCAGGCTGAGTTTTGGAGAAATGGGGTCCAAGCCAAAAAAGAGGTGGCTCACTGCACACCTGCTGAGCTGAATCTCGATGTCTCTGGAGATTGTAATACCTGGAAATAAGAGAGGACTTTGGGGGAAGGGGTGACCCCCTTTCATGAGCTCTGGATTACCTCGAGTGGATTTCATATATAGGAGGAAGTGCCTTCTCAAGCCTGCGAGGTGAGCGGGTCCCACATGCCCTGAGTTTCCAGGCAGAAGCACAGTCAGAGGGGTTCTGAGCAACACGTCGGGGGTGGCTTTTACCTTGGAGGGCACAGCACAGTCCAGTGACCTGCCGCAGGGGAGGGGCTCCCGACAGAAACCAGAACAGTAGAGAAGGCTCCTTCACACATTTAGCTTGTGAGCTATTTTTAATACGCTGATGTAAGTAACTCCTGATAGTTATTTAATTCAGACACTTTAGTTCCTGCAGTGGCTCCATTTGATAATCAAACCCGTGTCCATTTTCTAGGAAAAATTAATTATTTTAGGAAGTTGTCATGACATGGAGGCTCCTGGAAAACTCCAAAAGTTGTTTAGTCACCCACATGCATCCCAACACTTCATTGCTCAAGTGACAATAACAATTGAAAACATCGTAGCCTGGATGACGGGCATTAAGGAGAGCAGGTGAGGGGATAAGCACTGGGTGTTATGCACAACAGATGAATTATGAGCTCTACCTCTGAAACTAACGATATACTATACGTTGGCTAATTGAATTTATTTTTTATTATTTTTTAAGGTTTTATTTATTTATTTGAGATAGAGTGAGAGCCAGTGAGAGAAAGAGCACACACGTGCAGGAGGAGGGGCAGAGAGAGAGAGAGAAGCAGACTCCACTGAGCAGGGAGCCCAACACTGGGTTCGATCCCGGAACCCTGGGATCACGACCTGAGCGAAGGCAGACGCCCAACCAACTAATGGGCCACCCAGGCACCCCAGCTAATTGAATTTAAAATGAAATGAAATGAAATGAGATATAAAATAAAATAATAAAATAAAATAAAATAAAATAAAATAAGCACTGTAGCAACTCAAGGAGTTCAGTTTCATCCCTGAGGCTCGATGCCATCCATTCTTGACCAAGAGCCTCTGTGCTCTGTGCCAGCCTAGTTGGAGGGCTTCTCACTGCATGCTGGTGCCCCGGGACACAATGACCCTCTAGAAGCATTTCCCAGAATAATTACTAACAGGTAGTCAAGAAGGTTATCCTCCACCTGCACGTTTCCATTGGTGGTTCTTCAGGGAAGACTTCCCATGAACCATGGTTATCATACACTGTCATATGCTGCTACAGTGCTCTTGTACCCTGCACTCTCTCTACCCAGAATGGGCCTTGTGGGCGATGCAGCCATTTGGGGCCAGTGCAGGCAGTGAATATCACATGACCTCCTTGCTCAGTTTACCACGCCAGCCAGGCTGCCATGAAAACAATGCAGTGGGATGGAGGAAAGGGGAAGTGGGGGCTTCCTGAGCATTGATGACCACCCCTGAGCAAAAGATAGTATGTGGGTGCTGGGTGTTGGCAGGTGAGATAGAGAAACCATATTCCAGAGGGAGAGTCCTTGGAACAGAAGGACAGACAAAATTTGGAGGTAGGAGCTGGGTGTTGAGTGTGGTCCTGGAGGTCCTGGACCCCACCATGAATGGATGGGGTGCCCGTCGCCAGCAAGGGAATTGTGAGTAGGTACTGAGGTCAGCTTCGCTCCAGCAATACGAGTATGGACACGTACCACTGCTGGCTTGAACCTTCCATACTGTGGCACCAGCCTGGTGGGATGGTGAGGCGTGTGGGCTCTGGGACGGTCCTGCCTGAATCGCTCTTATTAGGTATACCAGCTTGGGCTAATTACTTAAATGTTCTGTGCCACGGTCGCCCAGACACACCGCCAGTGCCACTGGGACCAAGCGTGAGGCTCAGGCCAATCCCCTGTGCTCAGCAGCACGCGCCATGCCTGCTGCCTCCCCTCCACAGCGGGAAGCCACGCGGGAGCCCTGAGCTGGGACCTGCAGATACAGAGCCACCAGCGGAGGACTGGGGTGGGAGCGGCAATCACCGATCACCCCTCCAGACAACATGGGCCTGACCCAGACAAAGGTCAGAGCTCTGTCCATGTGTGTGGAGGACAGAAGGCCATCGGTCAAATCGCTTATCGAAGAAGCAACTCCAGAAAGAAGAACAGTTGCTTTAAAAATAAAGAAACTACATAGAAGGTAGAAAATAAAAGAAAGAAAGGAGAAGAAGAGAAGAGGAGAGGAGGGGAGAGGAGAAGAGAGGGGAAAAGAGAAAAAAAGAAAAAAAACAAACAGGGAAGAAACAGTCTGGCTTTCCAAAGTTGACACAACTCAAAAGCATGGTTCCAGGCTCTCCCTCCAGGACAACAAACCAGCAGAGTTTTGTTTTTCTGTGTGACTCGCTCTTAATTCCTTAGTGAAATGGGTCCAGCGGCAGACAGGAACAGCCGGGCCCCTCAGCTCCCGGGAGCCTCCTTGGCAGATTCCTCTTGAACCCTGAGAGGTCACCAGACATCAATCACCTGCCTGCTGTTCCCGAGGGAGACGCAGGGGTGGAGCTGCAGACAGGCCCCTACCTGAGATCACAGGCAATCCATCTCCTGCAGACCCGGGCCAGAGTCCTTGCTGAAGCCCAGCCGTGGGGAAGGCAGCGTTCAGCGCCGCAAGGCCTTCTGCCCTGGTGCAGGCTCATGGGTCACGCTGCCCCCTGACCTTCTGCACATGTTCCCAAACCTCAGCCACACCCCTCCCCGTGGTCCTCCAAGCCACTGTCCCGTTGGCCCCCTGCAAGTCCCCCAACTCACATGGGGAGTGGAAGGCAGGGCATTAGCTCTCTCTGCAACAGTGTTGGCTTTTCCTTAACTAGTTGTCTTTGCCAATACAAAATTGTATTTTTAAAATATGCGTCTGAATACGTGCATCCCCTCCCCCCAAATCCATGTGTTGCAGCCCCAACTCCCCGTGTGATGGTATCAGGAGGTGGGCCACTGGGAGGTGGTGAGGTCTTGCTGAGGTCACGAGGGTGGAGCTCCTAGGGGGGCTTAGCGTCCCGCTAAGGAGAGGAGGGGAAGTAGCTCCATGTCAGCCATGTGAACACCTGTCCATAAGCCGGGAAGCGAGGCCTCGGCAGACGCCCGACCAGCCGCCACCTGACCTCAGACTTCCACCCTCCAGCACTGTGAGCAATGAGTGTCTGTTGTTTGGGTCCCCCAGTCCGTGGTCTTCCGTGATCGTGGCTGGAGCAGACTGGCAGTTCTAACCATTTCTGGTGGCTTAAACCACAGACATCTATTTCTCACAGTTCCGGTGGGTGGAAGTTCAAGATGGGGGCCAGGATGATGGGCGGTCTGCAAAGGTGGTTTGTAGATGGCTGCCTTCCTTTCAGATCAGAGAGAGAGAAGGGGGGCACTCTGGTTTTTCTGTTCCTTATGAGGGCGCTAATCCCATCATAAGGGCCCCACCCTCATGAGGGCCTCTGTACCTATTACGCCCGCAGACCCCACCTCCTCATCCCAGCCCCGCGGGGCTTAGGACAGCAGCCTGTGAAGTTTGGGGAAGGGGATGCAAACATTCAGTCCGTAACAGTCCCCTTGATCTCGAACCTGCCTGAAGGTGCTAGATGCTAATGATAAGTGAGCACGGCCTCCAAATAATTCTAGGGTATAATTACAGCACATGGATAAAGCTTCGTAACCAGAGACAAACTGCCCAACTCCGGGTTTGGGACACCTTGGGAAGGAACGTGCACACCTGACGTCCTCCTTAGGATGGCTCTTCCTTCCCAGGCATGATCGTCTCGGCAGACGTGGAATTGTTCTGGTAAAACCCACTGGGCTCAGGTTCACCTACAAACTGTGACGGAAGTATCTTGTTTCATTTCAATCGGGGGATAAAAATACTTTAAAAACTCTAATCTCTCAGCTTCACTGAGATAAGAACATCTTTGGAAACACAAAGGGCAATTTTCACTTCAATAACCACCCTAACTTGCTGAGGCGCTCACCTGTCCCTGCCAGGGCTCCAGTGGGTGAGTGGGGCCACCTTTCTCCCCAGAGTCCACCCATCGCCGATGTCATCGCACCTGCGACCATGTCCAGAGGCACGAAGGCGGGGGAGACGCACACACAGGGCGGAGATGCTGCAGGCAGACTGTCTGCTCCCGCAGCACTCACGGAATGCACCAGCCCCAGGACGGCAGGCCCCATCAGACAGCTCTGCAGGGGGAGGCTAACTGGAAAGATGCCTTAACAGTGGGGTTGGAGGTAGTCCTGCCTGCCCTCCAAGGCGACAGTTCTCACCATGAGCTCCTTTAGAGCACAGCCCCTCTGCAGCCCCGGGCTCAGAGGCCGGAACCGGGTCCTGAAGCCCCATGTGCAATACTTGGAAACACAAGAAAAAGCAAAGCAAGTGGCTGTGGGTCCCGTTCTGAAACCATTCATAATTGAAAAATCTTTGTTTCGTGCCTAAGTTGTCTGTGTTGAAATAAAATGCTCGTTCATATCAATTCAAGCACAAAATTACAGACTGAAATTATTTTAAGTTTAGCATAGAGATGATGCAGAATTTTGTAACCAAACCAGTTGGGAGAACCTCTTGAAAAGATGCAGTGAGGAGAGGCCAACCAAGCAGGGACTGCTGGTGGCCCTCTAAGGGAAGAAATCTCAAACACAGACGGGGAAGAAGGGGGAAGTGACTGCCGGACATCCTGCCCAGGAAGAGTGGGTGTTCGTCAATGCAATGGACACGGGGGAACAAGGACAGGGCAGAGGGAGCAGGACGTTGCTGAAGAGGATACTGACTCCATGGGGATAAATGATTTTTAAAATGGGAAAAGCTGTCCTTGATTTTTAATTGACAATGTATTTCAAAATACTTGAAGCATTTTTTGTAATTTCTTCTGACTGGATTGATTCCTATTCAATTTCCTCATCCCACGGCTTTCCTAACGTATGATAGTAATGGGGAAAACAGCCACATTTACACAATAACATTCTGAAGTTTCAACACTGAAGACCTGATCTTGTTTTGATTCTTCCCTTATGCAGGCATGGGTATTATTCAATTTTTGTGGATGAGGAAGTGAAGGAGTAAGGAAAGATAATGATACACCTTGCTCAGGCAGGTGATATGTGCCAAAACTCAACTTGGAACCAAAGTTCCTAGCTCCCAGCTAAATAAATGCACTTTTCACAACATACATACAAATTATGGATGTCTATCTTTGCTGATGAAATCGATGGATCTTGAGAAATCTCAACAAATGAAAATCTTAAATTGCTTTTCTCTGATCTTTTCTCATGAGTTTTTTTTTTTTCACTTTTCCTACACTTGACCCACATCTGTCTTAACACATTGTTTAAATTACAGATATGTCATTAAGTCATCTCACCGGTGACCCTTTGTGGGAAATCTTAAGGTAACATTTTAATTCCTGAAAACAGACATGCAAGAGATTCCCCAAGCCCTACGTTTGGTTACCACCCCGACCAACTGGTTTCTCGGAACGTGGACACAGATACACCAATTAGCAGTTCACTAGATGAAGTTTACTACTGAAAACTGTAACACACGTGTGTCATTGTTAAAAAAGCTTCCAAAACTTCTCCACATCCCCCCCAACCCACAAGGCAAATATTATTCAAGCCAGTGATTAAAACTAAGAAGTGTTTTTCATAAATAACTCGCATCACAAACCATTTTTCAATTACCAAACTATCCCTGCTATTGGCCATCATTAGACCCGGCGTTAATTGGACAATGGAAAAGAGTAAGTCAAATTCCAGAGTAAAAATCCCCTCCCCCTCTCTTCCCAGTCAACACTGACAACTCACTGGCCACAGGCAATTCTCACAGTGTTTTGCCTGACTTAATTTTGCTTTTAGCATTCAGTGCCAGAAATACCTAGAAAATTATCTACTAATTATCTAGCATTATCTGTGTTGGTTCATGTCTAAAGAGCAGCTCATCTAATTACAAGCCCCTTTGCTATTTGCCTCTAAAGAGTGGGTTTAGCTGAGAATTTCTCCAAAAGGGTTTGCACTAAAGGCTGGTAATTATGTGCCTTGCATTCTTTGGGGGTGCTCTCTCCGGTATCAACAACAAACAGAGTCACTCAAATGATGCTTTCACAGCAGGTAGGATGTAAGCAGTAATTACATCTTGGCATTTTCAGTGTTTTGTTAGACTGGACAATTAGTAAGCAGTATGCTAACCCAGTCCAAACATTCCCAAGAGAACTACAAACACTCACCCCTTCTGGAAACTCATGGACTCTTCCATTATACCGTCATAGTCTTAGCAGGTGTTTCTTCAGCATGTTTAAAGTGAAGGAAATAAAACATGATTTTACAGCAGGCTGGCATCTAATCCTAGTCAGTATTTTATTGAAAATATGAAGAATTGTAAAAATTCTTACTTATGAGGAGGTTATATCAAGGACAGAATACATGGACCACTTTATCCACTTAACAAGCAAGTAAAAACAGTCCCTCACTACTTGGAACATGCTAGAAAATTCTGACAGGGCAGCTAATATAATAGCATTTTAAATTACTAGGAAAAGCATACCAATACTATTATTTTTAAATTTTAAAACAAAAACCCAGAAGAAAGTTTAAAGTATGGTTAAATCACTTTTATTCTGGAAACATCAGAGAGGAACTTGCTGAACTCCATCACACATGGGTACTTACTTGCACATTCTCTACCAAAAAAAGGACATTTTCCTACATAATGTAACTACATCAGAGAAAATACTCTCTATGCTACCGTAATGGTGGGTTCATGTCACTATACATTCCTCCAAACCCATAGACTACAGTATCAAGAGTGAACCCGAATGGAAGCCACAGACTGTGGCGATGACGGCAAGCCAATGCAGGATAATCGTGGCAAATGTATCACCTGGTGAGGGGGGGGCTGTGTATGTGTTGGGTTAGGGGATGTATGTACTTTCTTCTTAATTTTGTTGTGAAGCTAAATGTGCTCTAAAAAATACAGACTTTAAAAAATAACAAACAAAACAAAAGTTAACCATAGGTTTTGGGGGAGGTAATGCCACAGAAGTGCCACCTTTCCTCAGTAGCACTGTTTACACTTTGGTGGGCTCTCTCCCTGCAGCTCGTGGACAGGGGAAGGAAAACCATACACAGGAGATTGTTTGAAGAGGGTGAGATAAACAGGACTAGTCGTTTTGTTTTGTTTTGTTTTGTTTTATCCTTATTGTGGTTTTTGTTGTGTTTTGTTTTCCTGTTTATCTTTGATAGTTTTTGTTTGTTTGTTTTTGGGGTTTTGGGGGTTTTTTTATGTTTTTTTTAATTATATTATGTTTGATAGTTTTGGGAGACTGCTAAAAAGAGATAGAGTGAGCCACTATTTTCTGCTATTTCATGACAAAACTATCTCCCCTGCTTTACATCTCTAGCCATGCTTTTTAAAAATTCAATATTTAGTTTACTTTTATAATTTTTCTTTTTTATAGTTATTCTTACTTAGTACTATTATTATATTGAACATTAAAAATAATTGTTTTCATTATAATCCTTTATTGTCTGTTCTTTAAAGTTGTTTCTGTTGATGAGCCCTGGGTGTTATTCTCAACTAACGAATCGTGGAACACCACATCGAAAACTAAGGATGTACTGTATGGTGGCTAACTTAAAATAATTTTAGAAATTTAAAAATAAAGTTGTTGATGATCCTTAAAATTGTAATTTTTTTTATTGGTTAACTTTTTGGTTTCTCTGTATTTTCACGTATATGCTTAGCTCATTTGTTATACTTCCATTTTTTCCTCAAAATTTTATTTAAAGTTCAAAATGTATCTCCAATTTCTATTTTAAATTTATCCTCACAAACTTACATGTCCAAAGTTGTTTGTCATTTTGCTACAGCGTTTTCATGATTTCTCTGTTGTTTTTTTTCCTTAACTCCAGGCTTATTTAGTAATTGGTTTAATGATTTCCAAACATGCAGAAATATCTGTTTTGGCTTAGCAGTGAGGGATCAGGTATCATGTTGATCATTTAGAACGCACTGATTCTTTTTTTGTTCTCTGGTTTATGGTTCTCCTTAAAAATATACAAAGATGTGAATCTTTTATTTACTGAGAATTATTTTCTATATATTTTTAGATGCATCTTATTGACCCTGTTATTTATACCTTTTATATGCTCCTTATATTTCCTCTCAATACCCATTTTTAAAGCATTAAGATTTATTTTTCATTCATCTCTGTTCAATTCAAAATTTCAAAGTTATACTTGTAATTATATCTGTGTTGAAGACTTTTCTATCTTCTGATCAATAGTTTTCTACCAATACATAAAGTCATTTTTGGCACCTGGAGATAGTTTGTTTTAAGCTGGGTAATGAAAAATAATAGAGAACCTGAAGCAATGTAATAACAAAGAATCAGAAAAGACACACAGTGTGCCCATCTGTCTTAAAATCACTCTATGTCACAGCAAGAGAAGAGGATACTAGAACTTTAAAAAAAGAAAAAAGGTAGTGAGTTGTAATACTTTAGAATGTGAGATTTCATACACACACACACACACACACACACACACACTCCATGCCATGGAGCAGAGGAAGACTTAACAACAGATTGTGTTAAAGATAAAATATAATGATTATTTATACAAAGGCAAAAATATTCAATATCTTATTGTGGTACTGGACAAAAGTTAGGGAAAATGCAAAGCAGTAGCTTATTTACCTATGAAAGCTGTTGTAGGAAAAGAGAATTTGTATAAAAGAATGTGTATTAAGACTGAATTACAATGTGACAAGAGTAGGGCATGTAAAACTGGAAATACAGTATCAGACAGAATACAAATTAGAATGCTAAGAAAATTAAATGGGATCAACAATGTTATCAAAAGAATCAAAAGTGTTGAAGACACACAAAGAGGATCCAACAGATGTATAATTGGAGTGATTAAACTCCCCCCTCCCGCCCCCAAGGACAAACAAAATAATGGAACGGAATTAATATTTAAAATTGTAACACAAACACACACACACACCCCACTTTCCTGGAATCAAAGAAAACTTGAATCTACACATTAAGGTGCCCATCGTAGACTTGGAAAGTTTGACCCAGAAAGATCAATTCTAAAACGACCTTTACTACAACTGTTAAACTTTAAAAGTTATGCAGAAAAATATGTGAACCTTCACATATAAAGTCCATGTCACTTACAAGTTGCTCTGAACTTCTTCACAGCAAGCAGGGAAACATGAGGGGAAGGGAGCCTGAATAGGGACTCACCTGTCAAGGAAAGAAGATGCGTGCACCCAGTGGCATATTCGCTGTTGCAAATATGAATGAAAAAGGGACCTGTGCTGAGTGACGTGGGTTAAAATAAAATCAGATGGCAGAATGATATTTATTTTGCTACGTTTTTGTAAAAAGGAAGAAATTCAAAAATACAGGACACATCTGCTTATTTTTGTTAAAAGAAACAGTGGAAAGCTAAACCTAAAACAAATAGAAACAGTGTTAGGTGAATAGGGAGAGTTGGATCCTGTCGATGTTTCACATAACAACAGATCAAGTTAAATAGGAGGAGAAACTTTAATCTTTAACAAAAATTGATGAACCTAACTTAGTAGATGGGTAACTTAAACATAAAGATAAGAAATAATTCAAGTTATTTTTAACAAATCCTCTGATAGTACTTACTCAGTGGGATATACTTTAAGGAACAAAGAGACTATAAAGAAATAAATCCTAAACTTCATTCAGTAATTCTATTTCTAGTGATAATAGAGAGGTTGTAATTTTGACACAATTTTCTGCGGCTTGTAAGAAATAAAAATAATTGGGTATGTTAATGTTATCATGAACCAAGGCTTTCAAATGTGAGAGAAACAGAGACAAATGGAAAATCCAAAAAGGTAAGACCAATACCCTTCATTTTTTTGGAAATACGATTTCATGGTTTTCTTTTAAAAATGTTTATTTTGTCAAGCTCTGTCTGCCGAAGCCGCCTAAAAGTACTGAGATTTGTAGCAATACGCATGTCTAATGCCCAGGAGCTGACTGCGAATCCCATTCAGCACTAACAAGAGCCAGTGCTCCTTAAACAAGAGCTAATTACACATGTGCACCAGAATAAGTTCCCAGCATCCAAAGGCTAATGGGACCACCTCAAAATGACACAAGAGCTTGACAGAGGGGCTCTCAGCAGGTAAATCGGGAAACTTTAGGTGTCAACAAAAAATGATAACTGTAATTGAGCATACAATGTTGAAATATTACAAATACCCGATCTCTCAAAAAAGATAACAAGGAAAAAGATCCCATTATCCTCCATTGTGGGGGACTAGTACATTGACTGAATATTCTGAAGAATCAAAATGAAATGGAGAGATTCATTCCTTCCTCAAAAATGTCAGGTGTAAGTGTAGATAACCCTCGATGAGGAAGTGAAGCTGTTTTCTACATAATAATATCAATTAATAAGTATCAAAGCAATAACATCACTACCAATCATTTTGCAGCCCCGCCCCCAGTCAGACTGTTGGCCCAGGCAAGTATCATCAATGGATGCGAAATACCTCAGATGAATGGCTGTCACCACCTTAACCAAGTGATTAAATTTAGCATCACTAATAACACAGCAACCTGACATGAGGCACTTCCTGATGGGCTGAAATGTCAAATAACGTAACGTGACACGTGAAGTGTTCCTGCTAAAAATAATAGCTAGGAATGTAGACCTAAGCTTCAGTTTACAGGGGATTGTAGGAGCTAGAGAAACAAGGGAGATGATCCCATGAGAAAACAATCGGACACATCTAGAATGTGGGACATGAAAACATCACTGCTTTATTCTCTTCAAAAAGTCCTTGTCATGAAAAAAAATTAAAGGCTTTTGGGAGGAAGGGGCTCTTCTGAGTCGCAAAAAGACAAAAATGGCACACCAGTGTAATGAACGCACAGACTTGGAATCTGAGTTTGATAAAAGCAGTTCTAAAATACTTTGAAAAACAGAAAAATTGTTCATGCTGTCTGGGACAGACTGGATTTTAGGGACTCACTGTTGATTTTAACTGCTATGATAGTGGTATTTTGGTTACATATAGGGGTATGTGTGGTTTAGCAAAATGTTATCTATCAATCTACCTATTTACCCGTCAAGATAAAGGCATAAACCAACAGATACAGAGAAAGAAAAATAAAACAGTGTTGTTTTTTTTTAATGCAGTAAAATGTTAATTGTCGGATCTAGGTGATTATTGCATTAATCTTCTGCCTTTTCTTATAATGGACCATTTTTCATAATAAAAAGAAAAATTACATGTAAAAACTAATGTCTAATTAAATATAACTTTAAAAGATTCAGTATTACCTGAATCTTATTTTGGGGCTTGTCTGAAAATCAAGATCATTCAAATATGAAATATGACTATATCATAAGTTATCACTTCACTCATATGTCCCAAAGTAGAGTAAACCATCCTTCTTTAAAGACTCGATTGTATCACCAAATTATTCCTTGTCAATAAATACATTTGGTTCAGTGGGTCACATAATTGTCATTTTAGTGTTTAATAATTCAATACTTCTCACTGCATTAACCTCTAGAAATTACAGGTTCTGCTGCCTCCAAGATCTGCCCTTCTTCTCTTCGGTTCCTGGTCGCCTTTGGCCCAGGCTATTTATTAATCGAAGTACATTCTATCTTTTTACAGTGCTGACACAATTTGCTTCTAAAAAAGGTTGGCTCTGAGTGTTCGTTGAATTGCACTGGATTTCTAGAACAAAAACATCTGTGTGTGTGTGTGTGTGTGTGTGTTCATGTGCACACATGACGGCATGTGTCATACTTCTGACACTGAGTGAACCGATTTCCAGATCCGTGGCAGTGAATGACACGGGAGCCAGCCAGTCGGCCTACCCACAGCACGGAGACCTGTGTTTCTTTTTCCCGTTCCTTGGGGTCTCTAGTTATGGTCATGTAGTCAGAAACATTTACATTTTGTAGGTGAAGACAGCTGAGATTCAGTGGAATAATGGAAGTGACATTAATAACATTAAATGTCATAACTCTTGACAACCTGATGCAAATGAGGCCTTACCAAGCAAGCAAGGAAAAAAATACCCCTGAGCGCATCTTTCCTTTAAAACACGTTCAGTATTAGAAGCACTCTCCAGTCAAGAAGGAAGCCAGGAACCCAGTTTTGGTGAGATGGGGACCTCCCTCCAGGCACAGCCTGGTCACCTCTCTGGACTCTTCTCTGTGCAGCAGAGAGAGCCGCGGTGGTACTCACAGCTACGCACACGCTTCCTTTATTTCTGTCTTTCTGTTTAGACGGTGCTCCCATTTTTCCTTCGGCTTTTATTTTTCCTTCCTTGACAGGCAGGGGGACTCGAAACACTGCCCGGCCTCCGCCCTCTGTTCCTCTGCTCAGAAACACAGCAAAGGTGCTTTCAGAGTGAAAGGAAGCAAGTCCTAGCATCCTTCCCTGTTGTCACAACAGATTCAGCGGCCCCTTCTGATGCGGTTCCCAGCTTTCTCATCTCCCTCGCCTTGTCAGGGGGTTGCCGTCATTTAGAAAGGTACACGGTAGTTTGAAAGGATTAGATCGAGGATAAAACACAACTCAATCCTTTATGAAAGAGCGGCAGCCAGACGGGGAGGGGAGATGTGGCAGGTGTTACCGAGCGATTGGACGAGAAGCACACACGCGAAGAGAATCGGCAAACCGATAGCCCTCGGCTCCTGGGAGGCAGCGGGATGGAAAGGTGGCATTTGACAAATATTTACTCCCACAGACGAGGTGTCTGCAGTGAAAGGCCCGTAAGTGGTTTCTGACCATGTTTAAGGTACACAGACTAAGGAAACTGAGGGGCAATCTCACGGCATGGGTCTCTTTTTCCAGCACAGGAGGCCGGCGAGGGAAATCCCTCATGTGCACGGTGTTTGTAACGACAGAGCTGAAGAGTCACATCATCCTGGTGCGAGCAAAGCTGAGTGAGCTGAGCCGGGAGCCGGGTGGAAGCCTGGGACTGTAGAGACCTGCCTGCCTGAGGGACCCGTGTGGCCAACCCCTCATTGCAGACGGGAGCCTGCAGAAGGTGTGAGAGGGCTGGCGGCTCACCTTTCGGCACACCCGAGTCGAGGTGGAAGACCAAATCCGCATCCCCCCCCCCCCCCCCCCCCCCCGTGCAGGCCCCACGCAGCTCGTGTTAAACAGCCCTGCGACTCCGCTCCCAGCCTCCGGAAGATGGGCAGTCACAGACTGCTCTGCTCTCTGCCCACCAGCCTTAAACAGAGAAATGTGCTGGTGCTTCTCAGAATAACTACATACGAAGTCAGTCATGCACACCGTCTCCACGGACAATATAATACAGAACGTTCACGAGCCTGGCAGTGGATCCCCAAAGCAGGCAGGCACCAGAGACCCGCACAACGGATTTCTCCCCAAACAGGATTTATTTGCATACATTTGTATGCACTTTTGGCATTTACTAAACACGGGCTCAGGAAGGAAAGACAAGAGGGGAAGCCTCGGAGTAATTAGGGGCGCTATCAAGAGCTAATGGGTTATTAGAGGTGCTACTAGGGTGGTGATTTCTCCAGCAATGAAGGACAGCATTGGGCGAGTTACTTAAGGAATCCAAGAACTGCAAATCCATCTCTGCCCAATGTACACGGCATCCAAGCCGCATTGGCCAGCGTTCCAGCACCCTCTTGGAGACATGGAAATATTATTTAATTTGCTTGCTCTGTACTCATAAGCTAGGTGTGCACATGCATTATTTCAAAGAAAACTTGCTAAAGCAAAACTGAATTGTTCCAATTTGAAAAGTTACATCTCCATGGTGGTTTGTGCTTGGAGACCGCAGTGTGAACTCATGTTTAGGCTTATATTTATATGCATACAGATGGAGGGATGCAGAGATAATGATACGTGTGTGTGTGCGTGTGTGTGTGTGTGTGTGTCTATCTGTGTCTGTGTCACAGTGCACACGGAAAAGGTGTGGAATCACTGACACCCAGTAACAACAAGCACACTTAACACCCAGATCTTTTTTCTAAATACCATTCTCCAATAAAAAGAATCAAAATTCCTTGGAAAAAATGGCTGATTCTAGGGCTGAGTCAAGAATAAATAGAAGCTGAGACTAGAGTAAAGTGTGGGGGGAGGGGGCAGGAGGAAGTGTCTGAAAGGTTCATGAGCTAACCTAAAAGTTTTCCCAAGGGCCAAAGATGGAACAAGTTGAACAGAAAGATAAATAACCATTGTATGCATTATAATCCCAAGAATAAAAGTAATATCCCAAAATCCATTCTGATAAATGATTACAATAATAAATACTGAGGAGAAGAGAGAAATAGTCTTGAAATAGAAATCCCAATTAATAAATATCAAAGAAATGAGGGAATAAAAAGTCACCATTACGACATCACAGTAATAATTACTGCAGACAAGACTCCCTGATGAATGCAAATATTAGTGGAAGGAATTTGAAGGAGGAAAGGATACTTCTCCTTCTGATACTTCTCCTTCTGGGAGGTGGAGCTTACCTCTCCTCTTAAGTGTGGGCTGAACTATAACTTGCTTCTGACTTGTAGAGAATGAAAAGGGGAAAATAGTAACTTCCCAGTGGGCAAATCTGGAAGTCTCCATACTGAGCATGTGGTGAAGGTCAACGTGTTGGAGGGAGAAGGGCACAGCACCAGCGCAATATTCTTCCCCCAAATCCACATCATTAGGCTAATTGTGAGAAAACTTCAGTATATTAATTTGCTAGGACTGCTGGAATCAATACCATAGAATAACCACTTCTACAGCAGGCATTTGTGTTCTCACATTCTGGAAGCCAGAAGTCTGAGATGCAGGGGCAAGCAGGGCTGCTTTCTTCTGAGACCCCGCTCCTTGGCTATAGATGGCCATCTTCTCTCTCTGTCCTCACATGGGTATCCCTATAGCATGTCTCTGTCCTGAACGCCTCTTCTTAAAAAAAAAAAAAAAAAATCCGTCACATTGGATTAGGGCCTCTCTGAAGCCTGAATCAGAGGGTGAGGGTCAAAACTCAGATAAACCCAAATAGAGAAACATTCTACAAAATACCCAACCAGCGTTCTTCAAAGTTCAATGACATGAAATAATAAGAAAGACGAAGGAACTTTCACAGATGAGAAGGGACTGAGGAGATATGAAGACCAAATGCAAGATGGACTCCCAGGTTGAACACTGGAAACAAAACCAGTATTAGTGGAAAAAATGGGAAATCCATATAAACGCTACAGTTCAGCTAATAGTACAAAATCAATTTTAATTAATTAATATTTGATCATGTAAGATATTAGTACTGGGGGAAACAGACTGAAAGGCAAGAGGAGCTCTCTCTACCGTCTTTGCAATTGTTTTAAATTTAGATTTCCAAAAAAAAAAAAAAGCTAAAAATAAAAGTTTCTTCCATCTTCAAAGTTACCTAAGTTTACTTGAGAAAAAAAAAATTACCCAGGAGAAAAGAAATTCATATCATGAATTTTCTTTTTAAATCTTCTCTACGTAAGAATGTTTTTCTTCGTTAATGATTTTGAGTCTTTCTTTTTTGCTTTCTTAATTTGAAAGTGAGTTATATATCCTTTTGATTCTCCTAGTCGTTGATTCCTTCATGCATTCACCCTACAGCCCTTAAGCGGCATGAAGCACCCACTCTGCACTTTGCATAGAACGTGATGAGAATATGCCTAGTCATCGAGGTACACATGGGTGGGCACACCATCTGGGGTGCATGTGGGTGGGTAAGGGAGACAATCTGAAAACATGTCATTACTGCAATGCAGCTGCAGTTCTAGGGAGAGAAGAACATGAGATGTCCAGCAAAAACAAGAAAATGCCTTACTCTGCCCAGAGAAAGGTGGGTTAGAGTTCTCAAGAAGAAACACAAGAATGAGGTCGTAAAGGACATGGGGCAACGCACGAAACAATTCAGCGGGTTGGAAGATTTGTGTATGTACGGATTTTTGTGAGATAATTATCAGGAACTACACACAATTTTGTATTATTTGGGAACCGATATTTTGAAAGGAGGATTAGGGAGAGCTGACGATGGGTCTCAAGGCAGGCAGAGAGAGGACTGGAGTCTCAGCGTGGGGGGAGGGGCTCTGCTTTAAGCCTCGGACAGCTCTCCTCTAAGATGAGACCATGAGGTTGCATGTTGTAATGATCCATCTGGGAAGACAGCATGAAGGATGAAAGCAACGGGCTGGCCTAGGGGAAGGACAGCAGGTTATAAGTCAAGTTGCAAGTGTCCGGGTTAGACAGCAGGAGAGGGCTGGGGCCAGAGAGAACAAAACGTCCAGAGGTGTTTAGCCGGTTCCCCCAACAGTCTCCCAGCTTCGGCAGCATGTGCTTTACGACGGGAATGACACAGGCAAGAAGAGCACTGCCCCTCGCAAGGGCGACGTGCACACTCGTGAAGCATTCCATATTAAAAAAAAAAAAAAAAAAACAATTGGATAACTTACCAATTGTTATAGGGGCAAAAGGAGAAATAAGAATGTAGGCATATTTTCAGATTTCTCTTTGAGGTGTGGTCAGCTTTTACTGGTACTAGTGGTGAAATCTAACACTGACTCTAACACTAGGGGAAGTGGTATTCCTCGTAGTACTAATACTACCACTAACAATGGGAGTACTATTACTGTTGCTGCTGCTGCTGTTACTAGTTCTAGTAACGCAGGTAGCGCAGAAGTGCTCACTGAGAGATAGGCAGAGCTGGCTTCCTCCGCATGCTCAGCACTCAGACAGGTCCTGCTCTTGGCTCAGTGCTCTGCTTTCACCATCTTGAAATTCTTCGTTTTTTCCCCCAGGTGAGCTGATCTTGGCTGTCATTCTCTAGTCATCTGTCTCTTCAGATTTCTAGCTGGCAATTCACTCTGAGACCTCCATTCTTTGATGGATCTAAGATTTTCTGTTTGTTTTCTTGCAAGGACAGGAGCAATGACTTCCAAGGTCTTTTACACATCAGAGCTGATGTCAGAGGAGACTCGCTTCCAGATTGCTCCCTGTCGATCCCAAAGAGCCCGTGGGGCTTCAGGGAGACATTTAGGAATGCTCATCTTCATCCTACAGAGAGAGAGCTGGTTCAGATATGTCAGGCAGCATCAGATAAGTGATTGTCCTCTCGGTTACTCTTCTGGGATGACTGCATCCACACCTGGGGCTTCACATGGATGCCTCAGGACCCAGTGCTTGGGAGAAGGAGGTCTGGGCTGGAGCCAGGGGGGTTGGGTTTATAACCGGAAGTACTATACTCAAGACAAGAGAAAGCTTAGAGAGGGATGAGTGACCAAGAGTGTTAAATACTATAGAGAGATCAGGGGATTCAGGCTTCAAAAACTGTCCTTGGATTTGAGGAAACCTCTTAAATTCAAGAGGCAGTCTTATTTTACCAAAATGCCCAATGTAAGAAATATGTTCATTTTGACAAGCATTTGAGGAATAACAGCATCAGTCTCCAAAGCTGTAGGAAAGTGATGTTGAAGCCTAAGTGAACTTGCAATAACTCGTTCGTAATGCAAATCCCAGGAGGCAGTGAAGTACGATCGAGAAGCTGTCTTTCCGAGACAGCGTGACCTAAGTCCATGGCAGGTATTCAAGAGTATAAACACAGTGACAAAGAGCACATGCATGTGCAAATGCAAACAAGCAGGAAGTGTGTGAAACAGAATAATATTTCACTTTGAGTAAGAATGTGGATGGGGCACCTGGGTGGCTCAGGCCTTTAAGCGTCTGACTCTTGATTTTGGCTCAGGTCGTGATCCCAGGGTCCTAAGATCGAGCCCTGTGTCGGGCTCTGCTCTCAACAGGGAGTCTGCTTGAGGTTTTCTCTCTCTCCCTATCCCACTGCCCCCCCATCAATCAATCAATCACTCAATCAATCTTTAAATAAAAGAATGTGGATGGAAACATTTTCAGATGAAACATGAGAGGCCAACACTGAATAACAGATGGAGCTTAGCTGAGGAGTTTCCTTGAACATCGGAGTAAGGACCTGCCTCCCCTTGTTCGACAGATGAGCACCGGAGCCCGTGTAGCCGCCCTGCTCTCCTTGTCGCCTCCCTCAGATCCCCATTTTAAGGACTATCCGAAGGTAGAGGAAGGGCCTGCAGGTGGACTAACTGCCGCATTTCGGGGCCCTAGGGGAGCTCTTCACTCTCATAAGCAATGTCGCGGTTTTAACAACGGAAGTTCAAGCCACCATTAAACTGGTCGTACCTGCCAGAATAAATTGCTAAGATGCCCACTGAGCAAGAAAGCAATCCGAACACCTCTAAACATCGCGAGGTGCCGCTCTACCGGACACGGACTCCACAGGGATTCTCAAGTCCCCAAGCTTTAAAATGATTTCGGAGATGGGTCCATCCCTTAGAAAATTATAAAATTATTGAGCAGAGCACTCGGTGTGAGGGTTTGAAAGTACAGGCACCTATGAATATCTATGTGATCACCTCCTTTTGTACTTTGAAGATGCTGCCCAGGATTTTAGGCCAACCCGTCGTGAAACGGATGAACTGAGCCAGGGCGTTTGCTTAAACCCAGACGCGACCGCTGCGGGTCTACGGCCAAGTCACGGTTCATGTTGTTCTATGTGGTTTAAAGAATACAAATAGGATCTCCTGGCACCAGAGCCAATGAGCACTGATGACATCAGTGAATCAGTGTGAAATGACTCTGTTTTCTGCTTGTCCCCCAGCTCCTAATTCACACTCCACTGACATAGCTCCTGTTTCAGGGTTTATCGAGGTAAGAAGGGAGACATTTTTGCCCACCCTATTCTAGCAAGTGAGACTGAGTGTGCCTGAGAGTTGAAGTTGCCCCCGCGTCCACTACAGGTTTGCCGACTGTCACAGGAAACAGTGGTTGCTCGTGAATGTTTCATTCAGAGGAGTGCTTGGTCTGACGCGCAGGGCAGAGGTCAGGCTTTTGTAAGCGAGCTGAACACGCCGCTTCTGCACAGCCTCTCGGCAGCTGGGAAATGTATCTCCCCCAAGACGCAAGCAAGGAAAAACTCCCTTCGCCTGCGGAGCGCCTTGATCCAAAGGATGGAGAGAGGGCTGGATAATTCCATTCCAGGTAAAACAGAAGTCAGACACATTCGTGACTCACAATTTGAGAATGCAGATTTACCTGTCTCTGGTTGTCGGGATTCTTTCATTATACGAAGATTTAAAATCACGTTCTATCTTCCCTTTTCCTGTAGAAAGGAAGCTAGCTACCTTGAATGTGCTCCAAGGAAGTGATGTGATTACCCCTTCAAGCTACCTGAAGAAGGAAGGGCGTGTGTGGCACCAAAGATCACACTGGAAGAGCGAAGTGTTACCCAAGCAACTCGGCTTTACACGATGGAGGGTTTAGTGCCAAGAGAGCTAGCCTGGGGACATGGCGAGGGAGTTATTAAAATCAGCTCAAGGGTTAGCAGGATTCCGAAGACGGCACATTGTCCAAAAGAAGGGCTGAAGGGAGGTGGGTTTACGTCGCGCCTGGTGGCAGCAATTACAGACTGGCAGCCTGGAGCGAGCCAGGGGCATTCGTCAAGGCCACCGCCACTCACTTCCCGAAACAAGTTGTAATGTCTGTTTATCATAGAGCCTAATTCCCCAATGAAGGGAACAAAGGCAAATATCAAAATAGAGCAAATTTTTTTGACACTAGGAAGTGGAGCAAGGGACTAACCTCTTCTCAATCCCATCTTTGTTCAAACAAACTCTTGCCTTGACAGCTCATTTCAGATGTCAGTCAGACACCACACATTAGCGCCAAACGGTGCCTGTGACTCAGGCCACACAAGAGAGTAGGACATAAAGGGGACCGTGATTCCAGGCGACTTCCCCATTACACAGAAGCCATGCCGCCCTCTGAGCCAGACCCAGGGCACACAACTGGGAACGTAGAATCGCTCTGCAGGCTTGGATGGCGTTTTTTTGATTAGTAGACACTGTGATATTGGCATATGTGAGTGAGTGTAGGTTGGGGTCTCCTCTATAGCTAACAGTTATTCAACAAAGGGTGTGGAGTATTTGTTCTTTTATTTTCCAGGGCAAATTGCAACTCTGTTTTTCCTAAAATCATGTTTTCCAAAAGTGGGAAATTCATATCTAGCAATTTTCCTTTAAAAATATCCCACTTGTTCCAGCTGTGGTTCCTATGGTGGGGGAGGGGGCGTAGAGTCAACCTCATTCCAGATTCAATCTTGATGTGCAATGAAGGATGTGTGGCAGAAACTGGCCAGCCTTGGCTGTCCGTGTTCTGGCCCTTCTGAGCACCAGGTAAGACCATTTACCCACAGGAAGCATGAGGGGAGTGTGGGGCGGTCACCTGGAGGTAGGACACCTGGAAAGGACCGGATGAATTGTGCTGAAGGTACAGCGAACACGGTCACCGTGGCAGAACTCACGGTCTTGACAGCGTTCCTTTACTCTGTCCACCGACTTGTAGAAAGCCTGCGTGAAGGAGCTTACTATGTAAGAGGCTGCCGATGTAAGCCGGGCTTACTCCAGCTCTGTGCTGATCACTGGTCTTTGACAGCTAAGAGATAAAGCTGAATACAGATGCTAACAGAGCCACAAATACAATAGTGATAAAGTCATGAAAAACCTGAACCCTTGATGTCTATAGTCTCAAACCCATAGACTCCTTTGTAAATGTGCCTAGTTCTTGCTAGCTCTCCGTGACCAAGCCAATTCTGTCTTTATATGAACTGGTCTGCTCCCAGGAAGAGCCATGTTTTTATGCTTGGCAACTCAGTGAGTTTTGGGGGTTGCCCTGTTGAAGATCAATAAATGAGACATGAGCATGACTCCCGACCAACCTTCCTGGGGGGCTGTGTATCCCCACTCTATAGATGCAACACTTGGCCAAAGGCAGCCATGTGGACTGATGATCTCGTGACCTTCCAGAAGGATGGGGCCTTGCGGGAAGCACTACCATACTGACCTCCACTCTGCTCTGCACTGAGGTTCAAGACCACGTGCCTGGCAGAAGGTTCTGCTTCGTCTCCACTGGCATTGACCTATGGCCATTTCCAACCTGCAGAGACCAGAGCCCCAGTGGATGTAAAGGAGTTGCAGTAACTTAAAGACAACATTTGACTTAGAACAGAATCGAAGTCCACCTTTCCATCTCCCTGTTCCTTCCCATAACGGCAGGATAGTATCTTGTCCCTACAATGATCCAGCTGACCCTTTGGAGCAGTGAAGTGGCTCTCCCCAGTCCTGCAGATCTACCACTTTTGCCTTTTTCCACCCACTTTCTACTTGGATATTTCAGGCGGCTTATGAAATTCAGAACAATAAACGTGCCCAGGAATCACAAATCAGTGATAAAAACAGATGTGCATCCTGGGCCCATGACAAGTCAGGAGGAGCGTCCAACATCTCCCGGTCTCAGGTCTGTCGGAGGGCCTTGCAGGAGGAGACCCACTCTTGTTCTGTTCCCTCAGATGTTGCACAGGACTCGAGGCGTCTCAGAGCCCATGCTGATCGTGGGTCCTGCCTGGCCTCTTCCCAGGGGCACAGCCTAACAGGCCAGATGCTATGGAACTCAGGAGGAAGGCCCAACAGGAAGGGAGAAAAATGGCATGGACACTAGGTAACAAACCTAACAGTGTTACCAGAGCAGCTCACGGGTGTAGAGTAAGTCCTGCACAAAAGAAGAAAACAATGGAGCATCATTTTTCTCTCTTGGCATGACACCTTTGTTTGGAGGAAAGGGGCGAAGAAAAAGAGAGCTGGAAGATGATGGGAGGAACAGGTCCTGTGTGGTGTGAACTGGAACTCAGGGGTAAATGGAGGAAGGAACCAAGCCATGCCATCCAGTGGGATTATCCCAGGAGGGTTGGCAGTATTGGCCACTCTTGACCTCAGTGCCCAGGTGTCCCTGGGGAACATGGCAGGTGCCCAGGTGAGCACACACATGCCTTCACACTCACACCTATGGGTGGAGATGCTGTGTGAACTCTGAAGGGCACAGCCCCATGCCAGCACCTGTCCTGTGTCAGCTCTCACCTTGTCTCGGTTGCCTCTCTGAACAAAGGTAACAAATAACAAGGACGGGAACTGAGAGGCAGACCGAAGTCCGTTTGTCACCCAGACTGAGTAGGTGCCAGTGCTAATTGTGGAGGAACATTACGAGCAAATCCATCCATGGGCACGGCTCCTTTGATGTCTGAAGGGAATGGAACAAGCCCGGTGAGTGCATGCAAACTCCAGATCTCCTGCGTGAATCTCCTCCATCTCCCTTCTCCCATGGGGCCCTGATTCGACCCTCAGTGAGTTAAAAATCAAAGTTGAGTCCAGTTCAACAAGACGGAACTTGCTCGTGATGAAAAGGAGATCATTCTACCTGGGTAGTCGACAGTGTTATCAGGGCTGTTTTTGTTTTGTTTTGTTTTGTTTTGTTTGTTTTTAAGAAACTCACAGCTCCTGTCCTCTGAACAGCTCTGCATTCATAAATCATCACACTCTTCCACACTGATACAGCTCTTACTTCTCATTAATTCCAAGACTACTTTCTCATTTGGTAGTTAGTTTTCAAACTATCAGGAAATTACTATAATTGAAAGTGAACTCGATGAACAGGGAAACTGCTGAGTGTGCTGGTGACCTGGTTCTGAGTTGTTCTGGGGATGAGGAAGAGGAAGGGTTAAAACCCGGATCAGCAAGCAGATGCCCAAGGAACAGCAGTCAGCTGAGGATGCTGGGAATGATATGAACCTTTCTGACCTGAGCTCCATCCCCAGGTGGTAGGAGAGCAGGTGGCAAATGACCACAGTGATCCCAGCAGATGGTTTTTACTGTCTCCCAAACACCCAGGGAGGGCAGCAGAGCCTCCATTCGCAAGGAGGAAACTGAGGCACAGGCAGAAGGGCATCTGATCATCAGTAGCCCAACTAGTGAGCAGCACAGGCAGCATGAGAACCCAGAGCTGAGGTCATCAGCTCACTCTTAAGCACACTGGTTGAGGATAACACAGGATGTAAGAGGAAAAACGCACAAGATCTTTTTGCAATAAATTTCCTACATGGGTTAGGAACAAATTGTTCTAGAAACATAGACTATTAAAATAATAAAGGACGTTAGAGATTATCCAGCTCAAAATCCCTCATATAATTGGGCAAATCCAACAGGGTGTTTACATTGACCTGTAGGTCCTCTGTGTGAGTGTCCACATTCATCTCATCTCAAAGGTCATGGCTAATTTTATGTCAGGATGCCTGGGCGATGGTGCCCAGATATTTGGTCAAAAATTGTCCTAGATGCTATTGTGAAAGTGTTTTATTTAGTTTGTCACTCCTGCTGCTGCTGTTGTTGTTTTTCAGATGAGACAAACATTTGAGTCAATAGACTTCGAGTGAAGCAGACTAGCCCTTATAATGTAGGGGGGCTGCTCCAACTGATGAAGACCTTAAGAGACAGAGAGTAAGGTCTCCTGCCCACAGATTATGGATTCTCTGCAATTAAGTTAATCTGTCATTCTCTCTTTCTCTCTCCATAGACTGTAGACAGATAGATGATAGATAGATAGATAGATGATAGATAGATAGATAGATAATAGATAGATAGATAATAGATAGATAGATAGATAGATGATAGATAGATAGATGATAGATAGATAGATAGATAGATAGATAGATAGATAGATAGATAGATGATAGATAGATGATAGATAGATAGATAGATAGATAGATAGATAGATAGATAGATGATAGATAGATAGATGATAGAAAGATAGATAGATAGATAGATGATAGATAGATAGATAGATAGATAGATAGATAGATAGATAGATGATAGATAGATAGATGATAGAAAGATAGATAGATAGATAGATGATAGATAGATAGATAGATAGATAGATAGATAGATAGATAGATGATAGATGATAGATAGATGATAGATAGATAGATAGATAGATGATAGATTAGATAGATAGATAGATAGATAATAGATGATAGATAGATAGATAGATAGATAAATAGATAGATGATAGATAGATAGATAGATAGATGATAGATAGATAGATAGATGATAGATAGATAGATAGATACATAGATAGATGATAGATAGATAGATAGATAGATAGATAATAGATGATAGATAGAAAGATAGATAGATAGATAGATAGATAGATAGATAGATAGATGATAGATAGATAGATAGATAGATAGATAGATAGATAGATAGATTAGATAGATAGATAGATTAGATAGATAGATAGATGATAGATAGATAGACAGATAGATAGATAGATGATAGATAGATAGATAAATAGATGATAGATAGATGATAGATAGATAGATAGATAGATAGATAGATAGATAGATAGATGATAGATAGATACATAGATGATAGATAGATAGATAGATAGATGATAGATAGATAGATAGATGATAGATAGATAGATAGATGATAGATAGATAGATAGATAGATAGATGATAGATAGATAGATAGATAGATAGATGATAGATAGATAGATGATTAGATAGATAGATAGATAGATAGATAGATAGATAGATGATAGATAGATAGATAGATAGATAGATAGATAGATAGATAGATGATAGATAGATAGATAGATGATAGATAGATAGAGGATAGATAGATAGATAGATAGATAGATAGATAGATAGATAGATAGATAGATAGATAGATGATAGATAGATAGATGATAGATAGATGATAGATAGATAGATAGATAGATAGATAGATAGATAGATAGATAGATAGATGATGGGTATACACACATCCTACTGGCTCTGTTCCCATAGAGAACTCAGACTAGTAAAGCACTGGCAGTGAAAGTCAACCTGAGCAGGTGTTTTGGAGACGTGTGTGGGCACATGCATGATTCTTGAAATTAAAGACCTTTATCACCACAGGTGAACACGTAGGGGTCACACAAGATGATGCCGTGGGGGCATAATCCCTGTCACCATGTGCGCCCGCACACATGCACACACACGCACACACCTGTCGTGCAGGTGAATGTGGCTGAACTGCACCAGACGGCACGGATCTCCCAGCAGAGTGTTTGAGCCCATCAGAATGAAGCATGAAACGTTCCTCAATGAAGGAACGTCGAGTCCCACCGTTTTGGATGGTGGAGGGAAAGACTTACATTACAAGGAAACTGTCCCAGCCGCAACCTGCAGGATCCCGTAAGACTGTCATGAATGGAGAGGCACACTCCTGGGAATTCCAAAGAGTGCTTGGGGAGGGACACTTTGTACAGACATGTGTGAACTAAGCATCACTAAAATGAGTCTCAATATTCATGAGACTGCATGTGCACTCATCTGCTGGTCACTTTGAAATTCTTGCCTAAAGATGTCATTAACTGGGCCATGCCCCAGGTCTTTGCTTATTCCCTCGGAGCTCTGATGTCCTTCTCTGAGTAGAGGAGGAACTCTTTTTCCCACGCTTCATGTGTTCAGAACAGACATCAGAAATTCTGAATTTTACTGGCCTTTCCTAGACCTCCTCCCAGTGGAACCAGGTGTGACTTAACCCAGAGATGAGTTGAGGAAAAAGATGGTTGCAGGTCAAGCTCCTTCCCCTTCTCTCTCCTTAGAGATCAGGACACACACTCTCTCTCCTCTGTCCTTCACCGTGGGCTAAGTGTGGGAGTAACCGCCCTGAGCTGTGGGCAGAGCTCCTGCCATGGGCTTGATATTTCTGCCTAATTCCGTGATTTGATGACAGTGGGACAATTTCAGCCACGCACCCAAACCCTGCTCTCTAGACTCAATCACTCATGAAGCTGAGTCGTCAGTATCTTCTGCCTGATTCTTTTATCTTCCTCAACCGGATCAAGCTTGAAAACTCAAAAGTGGTATATCACATGCCTTCTTCAAACCGCTCCCTGGAGCACAGACCAGGAATGTTGAGAACTGGAAAGGAGGTAGACGTTCCAGGCAGGTGAGGCTGATGTGGACTTGAATCATGTGAGACATGGGCGGGCAGAACAGCTTTTTAAAAGGCAAGATGTGGAGCTACAGAGCAATGATTTGTTTCTCTCAAACTGTTTAGTGCCAAGCTGGGTGTTAGGGACTGAATCGTGTCCCCTCAAATTCCAATGTTGAAGTCCTAACCCCTGGTGCAACTTTATTCGGCAATAAGAACTATAAAGAGGTCCTCCCTCTTTAACCTCCCTAAAGAGGTTAAATGAGGTCATAATGATGGGGCCCTAAAACAATAGGACTGGTGCCTTTATAAGAAGAGAGAGACACACCAAGGGTGTGTGCACATAGGGAAGAGAAAGGCCACATGAGGACACAGAGGGAGGGTAGCTGTCTGTAAGGCATGGAGAGAGGCCTCAAGGGAAATCACGCTCGTTGACACCTTGATCTTGACTTAGAGCCTCTGGAACTATGAGAATTAAGTTTCTATTGCCTGGGGCACCTGGGTGGCACAGCGGTTAAGCCTCTGCCTTCGGCTCAGGGCGTGATCCCTGCGTTATGGGATCGAGCCCCATATCAGGCTCCTCTGCTGTGAGCCTGCTTCTTCCTCTCCCACTCCTCCTGCTTGTGTTCCCTCTCTCACTGGCTGTCTCTATCTCTGTTGAATAAATAAATAAAATCTTTAAAAAAAAAAAAGTTTCTATTGCCTAAGCCGCCCAGTCTGCAGTATTTGGTATGGCGGCCCAAATGACTGATACACCCAGGTAACTGTGCCAGATTCCATTCTGCTGGTAAGGCCATCATGGGCACTGTGCCTGGGTTACCATTGCACTAGTGTGAGTTGATGATGGGCTCCAGTCATCTGTCTTGCTTGTGTGTATATGTACAATGACACACGAAGACACACACACCACACACACATACAACCATGCATGAACGGCCACACGCAGTTGCACACATCTTGAGTGCTCAGTGTAGCAGTGGTGTATTCAAATATCAGGCTGATGTTCCTTGATGAAGGTCTTCTTTCTCTACTCTGTCGGGCACAGAGACACCAAATCCTGTACCATGTGAAAGCCAATAGTTTTCTCCTAGAAAATCTTTGAGTTTCTGGGCCATGCTCATTGATCTTGTATCCATTCCTATGTTTCTACTCACCCCGTATCTGTACGTGATGTTTTGATTCCAGAATGAGACTAACACTTTTAGTTATTTATTAAAAAGAAATGCTTCCAAACATTTCACTACATCATAAATCTCTGTGTTTTATGGAACTAAGGAAGGAGTCATCTGGCCTTGCTCCATGTGACCTCCTCTTCCCCTGTCCTGTTCCTGGATAAATAGCTATTGTTTCTTTCACCCTATGCAGAACATTTCTATCCATAACTGGACCTTTTAGGGTAACCCTGTCTATCCCATTTACTCTACTGTATTTCCCCCCAAAACATAGTTTCATTTCAAATCAAAATTCTTATGGATAAAATTCCCCCCAACTTGTTGAATGTCATTAAACTTTCTCGAAATATGTATTCATTCAACTATTAGTTGATACTGTTTAACTTTTTGAAATGATCATCTTATTTTCAGGTTCTAACCTTTTACATGGATGCCATTACATATATGTGTCAATTCTCACGTCTTTAAAAGACCACACAAAACCCTGTGAATTAGGCAAAACTAAGTTTATCGGAGTTAGTGTGAGAAGGAAGAATGGCCCTTGGCAGACTCTTATTTCCTCTAAGGCAGAGGTCAGCAGAGAAGATTATTGGGTTTTCATTTCTGGACTTAGGTGATTTAGGATGGGTTTCTCTTTGGAGAGACGTGATCGAGATTGGGCAAACTTCAGGACAACATAAGTTAGGGTTGACAGACAAGATGAGGACTGTAAGGTAAGTCTCGATAAATATACTATTGTTTGATATGTGAGCTTTTTGCCTGAGTGAACTGAACAATCTGTTACCATGAAATGAGAGCTATTTGGCTTCAGGTGAAAATTATTTACCCAGAAAAATGAGTTTGTAGGAATTTTCTGAAATACATAGTGAAGTTATTTATTGGTAAAAAACTTAGCTTCTTGGAAACAGTTTCCTGAAACACAGAGTTAGGCCACATTGGCACAAACGGCTTCAGGTCTCACTCCCCGGAGGTCAGTTACGTGAACGCATGTGGTCTCAGGGTTTATCTGTGACTCCCTTGCCCGTGGTTTGTGGCTTGGTGTCCACCATGGCCACCCATCCGCACAGCCACACTCTCAAACCTTTTCTCAGCTCGACAACTCCATCCTCTAGCAAGTCCAATGTTGGTATCTCTCTTGTGGGAAAAAAAAAAAAAATGAGACCATCCTGCAGGTTTCCAGCAACTTTCTCTACAGCCCTGTCTCTTTTCACTCATTTTTTTCCTATTGCTCCCCTTAAGGAGCCTCTTGGCGATTGTCCTAATCACTCCACGGCATATAAATTGAATAACATAGATATACTGGAGATGTCTGTGAATTTGGCTAGATTCGTATTTTATGCAAAACAGTAAGTTCTTTTTCGCCTACCACCTTCCCCCCCCCCAAAAAATTATCATCGTCCCTTGGGGGAATGTTATTGTTCCTGTTGAGACTAGAAACTCTGTAGCTTTTCGTGGCCGCAGAGCGCTGAGGGAGGAAATCACACGATAGCCATAACTAGAACACTGAATACTTCCTCTTTCTCTCCCATAAGCACTCAGTGTTCCTAAATGATGCTTGCACAGATTTCTAGTCTGGAGAAGGACTAACGCACTTGTGCTGCCCCCAACTCCAATCCAGGTGTCAGAGAAAGCCGAAGTTACCCAGGCAGAAGGCCCTCAAGGTCCATCTGCTCCACTGATCACCTTCTCCCTTTGTCTTTTTGCTTCCTTCCTCTGAGTAAATGTCACTTCACCTTCTCCTCCAAAATTAGTGTCTCCAGCTGTGTTCTGAATCTCGTGTCCTTCTGTCACTTCTAAGATATTATGCTCTCTGTTTATAACTTTATCTTCCATTCCATCAGTCTATCTTTTTAGAAGCAAACATTTACATGCAAAAAAAAAAAGTTTTTATTTTTATTTTTTTGTGTTTGTTTGTTTTTATTTTAATGTTTTTTTATTATATTATGTTAGTCACCATACAGTACATCGTGGTTTCTGATGTAAAGTTCGATGATTCATTAGTTGCGTTTAACACCCAGCGCACCATGCAATACGTGCCCTCCTTACTACCCATCACCAGCCTCTCCCATTCCCCCACGCCCCTCCCCTCTGAAGCCCTCAGTTGAGAAAAAAAATGTTTTTAAATGTGCAACATATTATGAAGTCCTGAGATACTAGATTTTTTAAGTATGACTTTGTCTGGTCTTCTGCTTTCTACCACCTCTGCACCACACTTGTTGGCCATGCCAGAAATGTGAGCACTTTCAAATTCCCCCTCTGTCAAGATCATCCGTCTCTCTGTCATCCTGGAATGTTCTCCAAGACCACTCCCAACCTGCTCAGCTCCTCCTCATTTTTGTGAGACGTAGTCCAAGCTGTTAGGACACGTGTCCTCAACTTCCCTCATCAAGCCACATTTCCCCCCACCCCCCGCTCCTCTGTGTTGACCTGCACCATTGAACTTTGGGAATCTACCACCATAACACTTACACTTCCTCATGGATGTACTGTCCCTAAATGCGACCCTGCAACATGTGTACACCCTCGGTACAAGAATTACGTTACTTGGTTTGAAGTCTCCAATGCCTCCACCAACCCCAAGAATAATACGCTGTTGTGAGACACATCTATTGAATGACAGAACAAACGAATGATGGATGAAAACACAAATTGCTGGATGGAAGGAAAAAGATAAGAATTTTAAAAAACAACCTGCCGATGCAACAGCTTGACTAAATAACTGTGAACTGCTAACCACACCGAATGAATTCTATGCTTCCCAAGATAAGCTAAAAGCTTCCACGGGAAGACTTGCCACTTAGGCCTCCGGGATGCATCTATCTATTTTACGCAATTCGACCACACACCTCTCCAGGACAGAGCGTTCTTGATCGTGTGCCCACAAACTCAGGATCCAGTCTCTGGAAGCATTTAAACAAATTCTCCTTGATGTTAAAAATGTGTTCCTTTAATAAAATTGAAGCAAGCAGCAGCACTGGGAACTCTAAGGCAGATCTGTTTGGCAGCAATCTTGCTACCGAGTGCATCCCATATGATCGCCTTAATGGAGAAAGTAGAGCTCACCGTTTTGGGTGGGGGGAAGGGAGGAAGGTGGCAAAATCATCCGTCTTTTCCCCACTATTGCTATGTGACCATGACTTTGTGTTAGAAGCCCGTAATAGTTTCATATAATAAGAGCTAGAAAGGGTCTTTGAGATCAATTATATTTCCAAAGAGAAAAATACCTACTAAAGTATAATGTGTCTTTGACCAAAATATTTAGCAAATATTCTATTAAGTTCAAGCAAAACTTCTCATTTTAATGGAGTTTAAATATTGTAGGATGGATTTTCTTTGGTACTTTTTTAAAAAAAATATTGACATGAAGGCAGTCTTTGCTCATCCTTTGTTGCTTTTTTTTTTTTTTTTAATAATTGGAAAGTGCCCAAGGACCATCATTAAATATTAAAAGGTGAGGGGAGCCATATGGTCACCACTGAGGGATTTCAAGATCGTGGTGGTGCTCCATCTGCATCAGTAACAATTTAGTCATTACATCAAGGACATGGAGAGATTCAGAAGTGGACTTGTGTGGGAGGAAGCGCGAGTCTGAGGTGGCATAATGCCACACATGCTATGCCCTGATCACCTTCTCTCAGCGGAGCGCCCTGGGACCCAGCTAAACAAGTCAGAAACTCAACCAGTAGTGTTATTTTTTTTCTTTTTGAAAAGAGAGTCTCCATTTACACAATCATATCATCTTTCCTTCAAAACAGATATTAAGAAAGTGTTCGCTTCTTAAACACATGTAACATCGATTTCAACATCACACAGCAGTTGCACAAAACTCTCTTGGACATTGAGATGGGTTACCTGGATTTCATTTCTACTGTAAACTATATTTCCAAGCAACAATTCCCTGAATTAAGGGAATTACACATCAGGCATGCATAAAAGACTTCTGCTGTTGATGTCCACTTCTTCCATATGCTGTCCCTGTTGCCTCCTCCCTAACTTCAGCTTGCAATCCCATTGAATTGTGCTGTTGAAATGTACCTAAAGGTCATACTTTTAACATAGAAGTCCAACAAATGTTGGTAATGCTAATAATAAGTTACTTTTTAGGAATCCCTCCTCTGTGAATGACTATCTCCCTATATTTATATTTCTCTAATTATCTATCTATCTTACCCCCAAATATGCTATGAAATAGTTCAGTACTCCTCACTTTATAAATTAAGTGTTGTAGCTCAGATTTTTTAATTCAATTAACCAACATTAGTACATCATTAGTTTCAGATGTAGAGTTCAATAATTCATCAGTTGCGTATAACACGCAGTTCTCATCACATCACGTGCCCTCCTTAATGCCCATCACCCAGTTACCCCATCTTCCCACCCACCTCCCCTCCAGCAACCCTCAGTTTGTTTCCTAGAGTTATGAGTCTCTCATGTTTTTTCTCCCTCTCTGACGACTTCCCTTTCAATTTTCCCCCCTTCCCCAATGATCCTCTGTGCTGTTTCTTATATTTCACACATGAGTGAAACCATATGATAATTGTCTTTCTCTGATTGACTTATTTCACTCAGCACAATACCCTCTAGGTCCATGCACGTTGTTGCAATGGTACATATTCATCTTTTCTGATGGCTGAGTAATATTCCAGTGTGTGTGTGTGTGTGTGTGTGTGTGTGTGTGTGTGTGTGTGTATACATATATATATCACATCTTCTTTATCCATTCATCTGTTGATGGACATCTCAGCTCTTTCCATAGTTGGGCATCGTGGACTTTGTGGACATTGCTGCTATGAACATTGGGGTTCAGGTGCCCTTTCGGATCATTACATTTGTATCTTTGGAGTAAATACCTAATAGTGTAATTGCTGGGTCATAGAGTAGCTCTATTTTTAACTTCTAGAGGAGCCACCATACTGTTTTCCAGAGTGCCTATACCAGCTTGCATTTCCACCAACAGTATAAGATGGTTGCCCTTTCTCCACATCCTTGTCAACGTTTGTTGTTTCCTGGCTTGTTAATTTTAGTCATTCTGACTGGAGTGAAGTGTTATCTCATTGTGGTTTTGATTTTTATTTCCCTGATGCCAGGGGATGTGGAACATTTTTTCATGTCTCTGTTAGCCCGTTGTATATCATCTTTGGAGATATGTATGTTCATGTCTTCTGCCCATTTCTTGACTGTATTCTTTGTTTCTTGGGTGTTGAGTTTGATAAGTTCTTTATAGGTCTTGGATACTAGACCTTTATCTGATATGTCATTTGCAAATATCTTCTCCCATTGAGTAGGTTGCCTTTTAGTTTTGTTGACTGTTTCCTTTGCTGTGCAGAAGCTTTTTATCTTGATGAAGTCCCAAGAGTTCACTTTTGCTTTTGTTTCCCTTGCCATTAGAGACATGTCTAACAAGAAGTTTCTGTGGCCAATGTCAAAGAGATTGTTGCCTATGTTCTACTCTAGGATTTTGATGGATACCCATCTCACATTTAGGTCTTTCATCCATTTTGAGTCTATCTCTCTCTTTTTTATTAAAAAGATTTTATTTATTTATTTGAGAGAGAGAGAGTGAGAGAGAGCACAAGCAGGGTGAAGGACAGATGAAGAAGCAGACTCCCTGCTGAGCAGGGAGCCTGATGTGGGACTCGATCCCAGGACCTCGGGATCATGACCTGAGCCGAAGGCAGACACTTAACCAACTGAGCCACCCAGGTCCCCATTTTTGAGTCTGTCTTTGTGTATGGTGTAAGGAAATGGTCCAGTCTCATTCTTCTCCATGTGGCTGTCCAATTTTCCCAGCACCATTTATTGAAGAGACTGTCCTTTTTCAATTGAATATTCTTTCCTGCTTTGTCAAAGATTAGTTGACCGTAGCATTGAGGGTTCATTTCTGGGTTCTCTATTCTGTTCCATTGATCTATGTGTCTGTTTTTGTGCCTGTGCCATACTGTCTTGATGATTACAGCTTTGTAATACAGCTTGAAGTCCAGAATTGTGATGCCACCAGCTTTGGTTTTCTTTTCCAACATCCCTCTGGCTCTTCAGGGTCTTTTTCAAAACACTCTACCCCAAAATTACTAGAACTCATACAGAAATTCAGCAATGTGACAGGATATAAAATCAACACACAGAAATCAGTTGCATTTCCATACACTAACAATGAGTCAGAAGAAAAAGAAATTAAGGAATTGATCCCATTTACAATAGAAACAAAAACCATATGATACCTAGGAATAAACTGAACCAGAGAGGTGAAGAATCTGTACTCTAAAAACTATAGAACACTTACAAAAGAAATTGAGGAAGACACAAAGAAATGGAAAAATGTTTCATGCTCATGGATTGGAAGAATATTGTTAAAATGTCAATGTTTCCCAGAGTAATCTATACATTCAATGCAATCCCCATCAAAATACCATTGGTTTTACACAGAGCTGGAACAAATAATCCTAAAATTTGTATGAAATCGGAAAAGACCCCAAATACTCACTTTAAATAATATATGTAAATATTCTTTAGCATTCCAGTGAATGATAGTTTTGATTTTCTTCCTTGATCAAATCCATTACACACTCACACCCCAGTTTTTATGAAAATAAAATGTATATTATAATTGAAACGTCTTGGAGATCATCCCATCAAACTTACTTAAAACAAAAATATGTATGCAAATTCAAATCTTTATTTTTACATTGTCTGTGATAATTAGGCCCTAAGAAGCAAAACATCACAAAAGTATTAGTGCACAATTATTCAAAACGTCAAAATATATTTAATGCTTTTATAAATTTTAAGAATAAAAAAGTAAAATTTTATCAGAAATGCAGCTCTTAATGAGAAAAATCATCAATCTTTTCTATGCATTTAGTGGATAAATGTCTGTACTCCTCTATGTAATCAGAATGATAGCTTTTGGGGCATTTTACTTTTGGTGAGCGGACAGAATACAATAAACATGTTTAGAATGAATTGGGGATTGGCTACAGCTGAAAAGAATATTTTATGACTTCCTACAAGCTATTTTCATGCCCAACAGAATAACACATACCAAATCTGGAAAAAAAAATCACATAAACTTTTACCCATAAATTTATTTTTTTTCATTTTTTTCTAATAATATTTTTTATTATATTATGTTAGTCACCATACAGTCCATCCCTGGTTTTTGATGTAAAGTTCGATGATTCATTAGTTGCGTATAACACCCAGTGCACCATGCAATACGTGCCCTCCTTACTACCCATCACCGGCCTATCCCATTCCCCCACCCCCTCCCCTCTGAAGCCCTCAGTTTGTTTCCCAGAGTCCATAGTCTCTCATGCTTCATTCCCCCTTCTGATTACCCCCCTTTCTTTATCCCTTTCTTCTCCTACCAATCTGCCTAGTTCTTATGTTCCATAAATGAGAGAAACTATATGATAATTGTCTTTCTCTGCTTGACTTATTTCACTTAGCATTATCTCCTCCAGTGCCGTCCATGTTGCAGCAAATGTTGAGAATTCGTTCTTTCTGATAGCTGAGTAATATTCCATTGTATATATGGACCACAGCTTCTTAATCCAGTCATCTGTTGAAGGGCATCTTGGCTCCTTCCACGATTTAGCTATTGTGGACATACCCATAAATTTAATCCAAAGGATCTTTAAAACTTTGACATTCCTGGAAAAATTTCCAGCACCCTTTTTGCTTTGCTCTCATGGGAGTCTCCCTTAGGACCTGTGTTTTCTTCAGCCATAGTTCGGAGGTGGGAATAACATCACGGAGTGACAGTTGCTGTGTCTCCACCACCCTGTCACCCATAATCTGCAATCAGACTATCCCAACCAGGCTCCACATTAGCCGGGGCACGCCGTGGTTCACGGTCTCATATAACTTGGAAAGGACATTCAAAAGCTGGGAAATTGCTGTGTTGAGATATTCTGACTGAAGATGCTGAAAACTTGGGTCTTTCACACCTGGTGGGGGGAGCAATACCGAGCCTTGAGATTTGGGATGGGGCAGACAAAGGCTTTTCTTTTGTAACGTGGGTAAATGGCTCCTGAGAGTTCTGGCCCATCCTACCCCAAGTCAGTTTTGGGAATGAGTGGGTACGGAAGGAAGAAGAAGATTTGGAAAGCTCACTCTGAGATGAAGCAGGCCTTCAAGATGCTGGGAAACGCTTTGTACACACCTCCAGGCAAAGCCTCTGAGAATTTGAAGATCGTGCCCTGGACCGACACACGAGTGTTGGGAAAATGTCTACCTTGCCATGACTGCCTTTTCCCCATTGATCCCTTATGTCACAGAGAGACAATCTGCAGTCAACAGTTATTAAAGTGATCCACGAATCGGCATGCAAATGAAGAAGTGAATGCGTGAAGAGAATGGGTTCATGCGGGGCCGTACGACAAGGACGAATGAAAGTCTACACAGTCTGGAGCTCCTATCCCCTGAGACTCCTTGAGATAACAGTGCATAAACTAGATTGTCCCAGAAAAACAGGACCCCGCTGGAGCCCCAGAAAACATGGCTATTGCCATCAATTGTGACACCATAGAAGGGAACATTTGCCGATTTCATGTCTTAGTTGGAAGAGCTCTGAACAGAGTTAAGTAACCGCAGATCAGTTTTAGACATGAAATCAAAATCTTAAATGCAGATAGAGCAACAATAATTAGGGGTGTCTGGGTGGCTCAGTTGGTTGATTTCAGCTCAGGTCTTGATCTCAGGGGAGTAAATTCAAGTCCCATGTTGGGCTCCATGTACCCCAATCATGGGCACCTACCTGGCTCAGTCTGTAGAGCACGCAACTCTTGATCTTGGGGCTGTAAATTCCAGCCCCATGTTGGGTGTAGAGATTACATAAAAATATAAAATCTTTAAAGAAAGAAACAACCCGATCTTTATTGCCTCTTTCTTTGGGAAATCTCTGACACTTGTGCTGTTTCTAACAACAATTTGGAATACTAAGTATATTTGTTTGAAATAAATTCCATGCTCTGTTAAGGGCAAGTTTTTTGAAGGAACATATGGCTGCCACTGTATTCAGAATACCAAGAATATTTTATATCAAGTTTCTTTTTTGATTAAAACTTTAAAAAAAATGTAGGCCAAAGCTTTCCCCCACAATTTCTATACAAGTGATATTAAATGACAGCTGATCATGCTGAATTCAATCAATGGCTAGTCAGCTTGAAAATCCAAAACTTCGAATCCCGTGAAATGAGAATGATATTCTTCCAGAGAAATCTCATCTTTCATGGGTGCATGCAAATATATACATTGAACCTGTTGAAAATATTGGGCAGAAAAATGTGTATGTTTAATCTGTACAGTTTAGTTAGAGACCACTCAGGATGTGAATTTTAGTATGTGATAGCTAGAAAGTTACTGCACTAGTACATAAAATCAATGAAGTCTTACTTAATGGGAAAGCAGGTCTCTTTTCAATTTTTGCACATTTCTGCCTTCCAAGCTTCTTTTTTACAAGACATATGATATATCTGGCAATGTGTCCTTTTTTTTCTTTAAAGGTTTTATTTATTATTTATTTATTTTAGAGAGAGAGAAAGGGTGGGGCAGAGAGAGAGGGGCAAGCAGACTCCACCCCGAGATCATGACCTGAGCCTAAACCAAGCATCAGATGCTTAAGCAACTGAGCTACCCGGGTGCCCCATAATATGTCTTTTGAGTGTTCCTCTCTCTTTTTGAGGTTGCGGTTTTGGTATCAGAGTCACCGAAGTGAGCCTATTCATCGGTTCTAGTGATTTCCCTCTTCTCCCTGACTGGCCCTGCCCGTCCCCCCTCTTTTGCCCCGCCCCTTCCAATGACTGTGACTAAGTCATAGGGCCTCAGTTGAGGTGACACCTCCTCTGAGAAGCCTTCCCTTGACCTTTATGGAAAGGATATACCTTGAAAAAACATGCTCCTCAAATCGCTCGGTCCTTATCCTTGTTTCCAATTCTTTTTGTTGTTGTTGTTTTATCTTTGTTTTGTTTATTTTTTTATTTTATAATAATTTTTTTATTATGTTATGTTAGTCACCATATAGTATATCCTTAGTTTTTGATGTAGTGTTCCGTGATTCAGTATTATCCTAGCCCAGCCTGGTGTTCCAACTTCCCATCCACCGCCCCTTCTTTCCACCAGCGTAAAGCAGGCACCACACCTGATCTCACACCCGTACCCCAGCAGTGGGCACCCGGGCACAAAGCAGGCTCCCGATCAATGTTTGCTTAATGAACAAATTCTCCTCGTTATTTGATTTTCATTATGCTAGCATGCAGTTGTTGCTTCACAGATGTTATTGAGTTTAACTGCATACGAAAATGCTGGTGACTGTCACTACCGGGACGATGGAGTAAGTGTCCTTTTCTCCATTCCTCTCACAAAGTACAATGAAAAGGCCTGGGTTATTTTATATGAAATAAACATACGAGAACTGTGAAAGGTGGGGGGAAACAAAGAGACATTTCATAGAAGAGAATATCCAGGTGACAAGTAGGCACATGAAAAGCAGCTCAACATCATTAGTCATTAAGCAAATGCGAATCCAGACCCCTCGTGATACAGAGCTTGAGTACTACAACAAGCACCAGCAGAAATCTTGGTAGCACAAAATACAGAAGAGGCTATCGCTCATACATTTAATCACTCACACATTGCTGGTGGGAATGCAGGACAGCACAGCCACTCTGGAAAACGGTGTGGTGCTTTCTTTACAAAACTACACATGAAATCACCATGTGACCCAGCAATTCCACTCTTGAGCACTTATGCCAGAAAAACAAAAACAGAGCCACACGAAGATCTGTACACACATTTTAATGGCAGATTCATTTGTAATAGACAAGAATTGACCACAACTCAGAGGTCCTTGGCCAGGTGATTAAAGAAGCACAGCATACCAGAGCTGTGGAACACTACTTGGCCTAAAAAGAACGAACTACTGATCCCCTCAATAACTCACATGGGTGAATCCCAGGTTGTTCAGTGGGGAAAATAAAAAATCCCAAAAGGTATGATTCCATTTATGTAACGTTCTTCAATTGGTGAAATTATAAAGAAGAGGTTAGTACTTGGTGAGGAGGAAGCGGGCAAGGGAGGGAAGTGAGTGGGCTACGCAAGCCCAGCATGAGGGACCGTTGTTCAGTGGAGATGTCCTGCCTCCCGGCTGCATCGACGTCAGTACTGGGTGGATGCTGTCCCGCAGCTTTGTCGGGCGTCCTCTTTGTCAGCTTGATAAAAGGTACCTGAGATCTCTCTGTGTTCATTCTTACGACTGCATGTGACACCGCAGTGATCTCAAGATACGGTAATTAAATTTTTAAAAAGTTACGGGTAATTTATTGCTCTATAGAAGTTAACCAGCTATACTCTGGTTTTAGTCTTTCACTGAACTGCTTTCAATAATCAAGGAATATTTTCAAATTCCATTTACCTCCCTGAGATTTTATGAGTCCCTTAATTAGGATGAGTAGTCTTGGTAAAATGAAGTTCATAAAATTACCTGGATATGTCCAACTCTGGAAATTGTCTTTATGGGCTGAAATACCTCAGGCAATTTCTATAATAAGCAGGAAATAATTGTATATTTTAAAGTGTGTGAGTATCTAGGTGGATTGAGTTCATGGATATTTAACACCCTCGTTCGGGCAGCCCACACTGATTACAGCGCACCCTCGTACTACCTATCTGACCGCTAACATGCTTGTGTCTGTATTTCAGTTGTCAGAGCCCCTTTGTGCCCTTCCAAGAAGAATCTCAGTATCTCACTTTGAAGCACCTGGCCCTGCCCTTCAATATGAATGGTCTAAGAATCCTGCAGCTCGCCCAGCTCAAAGTGGAGGGTGAGGAGAGGAAGTTTGGCCCTCCGTGCCATGTGCTCGGCCCACCCTGCCCCCACGCTGCTGTGGAAGCTGGTCCCGCAGGGGCCAGTGGATGGGCCCTGTGGGTGAAGGTGCCTGGATTTCTGTAGCGCACACATAATGTGCTCAGCACTGGCTCCCCTGGGCTCACTGCTCACCTCAAGGCTGAGTCCTGAGGCATCTCGGCCACACTTCCCCGCAGCCATATGCTGTCTTCGGGTCTTGGTTTAACCAGTCTTGTCATCCCATTTCCTCGAGATATGTTTATTCCAGAGACTTCCCTCCACCCCAAACTCAGTCTAACACACAGCTTTCCTGATTCATCACAAAAACTCCCTGAAAGAGGATCCTGTGTCATGAATGTTGGTGCCTAAACTCCTCACACAACCTGGTGTCTTTCCCCAGTGCCTAACACTGAAGGGTGTGCACCTCAGGAAGGAGACATGTTGATATGCCATCCAATATCCAGTGAAAGAGAGGGAACACTGCCAGAGCTGGACGCAGGCAGGTAATTTAACACACTTCACTTTGCCAAACACACGACTCCTGATATGGGACTCATAAAATCTCAGGGAGGTGAATTGAGCTTAAAAATAGTCCTTGATTCACCATACTATATCCCTGCCCCTAAAGGATATCATTGATGAGTTTTTGCAAAACTCAGGAGACCAGTTCAAAATGATGTAAGAGCATCCACACTCAAAGGGATGAATTATTACTTTAAAAGGCAGTAGTGAGACCAGCTCCCAAAATGTTGGCATGAGGAACACAGCAGATTTACTCTGCAACAAATAACCATTTAACTGGAGTAAATTATAAAAAATCCGTCATTTAAGGTCTTCAGAAATTATTCTAAATGCATACAGCAAATGGAGAACAATTCATTTGAGAAAATCTATTAAATCTCAGTAAAAGCAGTAAAAATCTGTGGCATTTAAGCAACAACACTCTCCCTGCCCTGCCTCCCTATCCCCAACTTCTCTCCTGTGGAAATGATCTTGGGATCTACTCTGCAGGACAGTGTGTCCAAGGTGGGGCTTCCTCTCCCACGAATACCAGTCAAGAGCCACAATTTCACTCCAGAAAGAAGAGATGTCTCAGTTCCTCATCTGTCCCAGATCGCTGTTGCAGAAGAGAGTCAAGGCCGAGAGTTCCCGGGCTCCTTTCTCCAAACAGCCCACATTCATAGGGCAGAAACTCCACCCCATGTGTGACAGGTTGGGTTACTGGGCTCCAGTCATGCCTGCCCCAGATCGCTGGTACAGTGGAAGTTCCACACCAGGAGAGACAATGGAAAGGACCAGGAAATCCCTGCTCACGCAGCACCCTTCTCATGGATCGATGTGAAACTCCAAGAAACATGGTCCCGCCTCAGCTCCGGTGCAGGGCTGCTGAGGATTTGCTGGTAGGAAAGGCAGCCATGATGATTATAAACTCTGCAGTTCTGCTTGAAAGGAGTGACTGTTTGCAAAGCAGTCGGGAGAACTCCATGCCTAAGGACATCTCTGAAAACAATGTGCCATCTTGGAGGATAGCAATTAAGAGAAGGCTGGTATCATCCTGACACAAGTCCATCCTTCTAAACAACCAAGTTCAGGTTTCATTGATTTTTCTCTATTGCTTTTCTAATCTCTATTTCATATATTTCCTCTGTAACCTTTATTATTTCCTTCCTTCTGCTTGCTTTGGGTTTCGTTTGCTCTACTTTTTTTTTAGTTTTTTTAAGGTGGAAGGTTAGGTTATTGATTTGAGACATTTCTTCTTTTCTAATGTGTGCATTTGTGCTATAAATTCCCCTTATCTCCTTGCTAATGCATCCAAGCCTGTGACCTTCTCAGAAAGTCATCCTTCAGTGTTGACAGAATCTCTGCAGATTTTGTCACTGCACAAACTTTGCCTTGTGGAGGAATTGACTTGGCCTTCCTGGAGATGAAAGCTAGAATTTGTATCTTTCTCTATTGTGCCTTCAGTATGACACGATGGCAATTAGTGTATTTTAAAGATGGATGTGTGATAGGACCATCAGTCCTATCCTACAGTGTGTAAAGCTGTATTTAATCAGGAATAAGGGGGGCATAGTTCCTTTAGTACACAGGTAGGATGTATGAATTTCTTGTAATCAAGCACACCCTTCAGTTCAATGCAAGGAGTTCCTTTCAGATTTTCCAAGAGCTTTAGAACTTTCTGAGTACAAAGGAGAACTTTTTATGATAATACAAATATATAACTACATGCACATTCAATAGGAACATGATAAGTATACATGTACCGCGAGACCAAGAGCCTCTCAAGAAACTGGGAAAGGAAGGTCTGACTGATGTTAACAGTCTTGATCATAATTTTTTAAATTTGGACTTAGTTTTAAACATTTTAGAGGGCAAGTAACAAATGGTTGAGCAGAATTGCTCACAACATTAAATGACAAATGTGCTTCCCTCTTAGTGAGATATACAGAAATTCATATTTCTTAAGATCTGTCTGAAAAGACAAAATCCTAATTAGAAAATTCTTTGAGAAGAATGAAAACAAAAATACAACTAAAATTTATGGAATATGCTATAGCAGTGCCTAGAGGGAAAATTCCAGCTATAAATGCTATTCTTTAGAAAAAGAGAAGAAAGAAAGAAAGAAAGAAAGAAAGAAAGAAAGAAAGAAAGAAAGAAAGAAGAGGAACATAGCAGATAAATAAACTACACTTCTTCTTTAAGAAAGTAAACAAAGATAGCAAAATAAATAAAAAACAAAGAGATATGAAGGAATAATAAAGAATCAAGCAGAATTAAATGAAATAGAGAATACAAAACACAGAGAAAATCAATGAAAGTAAAAGTTGTTTCTTTGAAAAGATTAAGAAAGTGGACAAAAATTAACTAGAATGACCAAGAAAATGTGAAGACTCAAAAACAAAAATCAGGAATGGAAGAGGAGACATCACTACTGACCTTATAGAAACCAAAATAACTGGAATGGAATACCGTAGACTAAAGTACACCAGTACATTAGATAACGTTGACAAAATGGTTGAGAAATGAGATGAAGGGAAGCCCATGGCTTGGGGTTCTGTCATCCCCCAGCTCTGAGGAATGCTTTCCCGGACAGGGGGACAATGCCCAGGAAGTGCAGGTGCTACTACGACCCTCACTTGAGTCTGAGGGAAGTTGGGATTCCAAAGTCCAGATTTATTGACTACTATCAGTGCTCTGCTAAGTAAGCTATAATTGCTTCAGTTCCCTTAATCGGATTACTGTTTATATTTAGCAACCAACCAAACAAAAGCACTAAAATTAATTGAATCCACAACTATTCTAAAAGATTTGCTTTCATGTATTCAAATTACATGTAAACATTGATGATGTTACCTTTTGTTTCACTTTTAACCTGTATTTTTCTTTTTCTCTAGTGTAATAAGCAACAAAATTCTGTTAATTAATGTAGTCCAACTACACTGATTGATGTATACCAATTTATATTATGTAAATACACAGGTTTAAAAACAACACTTATTAATTGTAAGAAAAAAATAGATAAGGTGCCCAGGGCAGTGCATTTTCCCCAGGTCTGGTTGAATTCACATCTACCATAACATGACAGGTTTTCCTTAGACTCATCTTTGTATTTTTCCCTCTTTCATTTGCAAACTGTACTTGTTACCTATGTACTCCAACATTATGGCAGAATTTGTGAAAAAAATATACATATATATGTAAATTTTACATAAACTATTTTAAATATATGAAAATATTTTAAACAGAGAGGAGGTTTTGAAAATCATGTTTCCAAATGCATGTTTACTCAAAGGCCTCATTTAATAGAAAGTGAAAGGAAGTAACCGTTGTCATGGTGCTGCATAGCAGAAGGGCACCTACTAGGAGTCTAGCAACAGGGGCTCTACTGGCCACTCTGTGTTGACAGTTTCGAGCTGCGCTCAACTCTGGGACATCCGTTGCCCTGGGGCCCCTGTTCGGTCTAAACTCCTACAGTCACCATTCCAATCTGAAACCAAGTGGCTCTTTTTACATTTAAAGTAATATTAACAGAACTTGGGGTGCCTGGGTCGCTTAATGAGTTTAGCATCTGACTCTTGATTTTGGCTCAGGTCACGATCTCAGAGTTCTGAAATTGAACCCCACTTTGGGCTCTGTGCTCAGTGGGGAGTCTTTCTCTCTCCTTCTCCCTCCTCTGTCCCTCCCCCCGCTCTCTCTCTCTCTAAAATAAATAAATAAATCTTTAAAATAACATTAACAGAACTTGTTACCAATGATTGAAAAATCCAGTGTTTTCAAAAATCACTACCTAATCTGATATATCTTTTTACTTTGAAGAATTCCAATACATGTAACTTATACATTCGTTAGTTTTTAACTTTCCTTTTTTTTTTTTTTTTTTTTTTGACAGAGATAGAGACAGCCAGCGAGAGAGGGAACACAAGCAGGGGGAGTGGGAGAGGAAGAAGCAGGCTCATAGCGGAGGAGCCTGATGTGGGCTCGATCCCATAACGCTGGGATCATGCCCTGAGCTGAAGGCAGACGCTTAACGACTGTGCCACCCAGGTGCCCCCTACTTTTTAACTTTTTATCTTACTTCCAGTTAATTAACATACAGTGTAATATTAGTTTCAGGTGTACAATTTAGTGATTCAACACTTCCATACAATACCAATGCTCATCACAAGTGCACTCCTTAATCCTCAACACCTATTTAAATTATATTTATAATTAAAAACACACTAAAATCAGAATAATTAGAAGATGTAGCAATTCATAGTAATTTAAGGCAGATGCAGATGATTGCTCATTCTCCCTTTCAATTATGACAAGGCATGTTTGCATGTTAAATCTGAAAATAAATTTTTAAGATATTGACACCAGTGAACTCTCGTGTTAATCAACTCAATGGTGTGCTTTTGAAAAGTCTAAATGACTAAAAAAAAAAGTAATGGTTTTTATCCAGGCTTCATTACATCTTCAATGATGTAATAAAGGAGCTCAATATTTGAAGCTGACTAGTTGTAGGTTTGGACTTGTGATCTGCCCCTTATTAGCTGCTAGATGTTAGGCAAGTTGTTGACAATTCTGAGCTACGTTTCTTCCACATTGTCTAATTTGTTGGCATATAGTTGCTCATAATATGTTCTTAAAATTGTTTGTATTTCCTTCGTGTTGGTCATAATCTCTCCTCTTTCATTCATGATTTTATTAATTTGGGTCCTTTCTCTTTTCTTTTTGGTAAGTCTGACCAGGGGTTTATTGATCTTATAAATTCTTCCAAAGAACCAGCTTCTAGTTTCATTGATCTGCTCTACTGTTCTTCTGGTTTCTATTTCATTGATTTCTGCTCTGATCTTTATTATTTATTTTCTCCTGCTTGATTTAGGCTTTATTTGCTGTTTTTCTTAGCTCCTTTAGGTATAAGTTTAGCTTGTGTGTTTGAGACTTTTTCTAATTTTTTTGAGAAAGGCTTGTATTGCTATGTATTTCCCTCTTAGGACTGCTTTTGCTGTATCCCAAAGGTTTTGAACAACTGTGATTTCATTTTCATTTGTATCCGTAAATTTTTTAATTCTTTAATTTCCTAGTTGACACATTCATCTTTAATAGGATACTCTTTAACTTCCAAGGAACCTCTTTGAGCTCCTTTCAAATTTCCTCTTGTGATTGAGTTCAAGTTTCAAAACATTGTGGTCTGAAAATATGCAGGGAATAATCCCAATCTTTTGAAATCTGTTGAGACCTGATTTGAGACCCAGTATGCGATCTATTCTGGAGAATGCTCCATGTGCACTCAAGGAGAATATGTATTCTGCTGCTTTAGGATGGAATGCTCTGTGTGTGTGTGTGTGTGTGTGTGTGTGTGTGTGTGTGTGTGTGTGTGTATCTATAGATATATATAGATATACACATACATACATCTGTGAAGTCCATTTGTTCCAGTATGTCATGACTTCAAGCTATATTACAAAGCTGTAATCATCAAGACAGTATGGTATTGGCACAGAAAGAGACACATAGATCAATGGAACAGAATAGAGAACCCAGAAATGGACCCTCAACGCTATGGTCCACTAATATTCAACAAAGCAGTTAAGAATAGCCAATGGAAAAAAGACAGTCTCTTCAACAACTGGTGTTGGGAAAATTGGACAGCCACATGCAGAATGAAACTGGACCATTTCCTTACACCATACAAAGGTAGATTCAAAATGGATGAAAGAACTCAGTGTGAGATAGGAATCCATCAAAATCCTAGAGGACAACACAGGCAGCAACCTCTTCAACCTCAGCCACAGCAATTTCTTGCTAGATACGTCTCCAAAGGCAAGGGAAACAAAAGCAAAAAAGAACCCTAGGGACTTCATCAAGATAAAAAGCTTCTGCACAGCAAAGGAAACAGTCAACAAAACTAAGAGGCAGCCCATGGAATGGGAGAAGATATTTGCAAATGACATATCAGATAAAGGGCTAGTATCCAAAAATCTATAAAGAACTTCTCAAACACCCAAAACACAAAGAATCCAGTCAAGAAATAGGCAGAAGACATGAACAGACATCTCTTCAAAGAAGATATACAAATGACCAACAGACACATGAAAAAGTGCTCAACATCGCTCAGCATCAGGGAAATACAAATCAAAACCACAATGAGAAATCACTTCACACCAGTCAGAATGGCTAATATTAACAAGTCAGGAAATAACAGATGTTGGCAAGGATGAGGAGAAAGGGGAACCCTCTTACTATTAGTGGGAATGCAAGCTGGTGTAGCCAGTCTGGAAAACAGTATGGAGGTTCCTCAGAAAGTTGAAGATAGAGCTACCCTATGACCCAGCTATTGCACTTCTGGGTATTTACCCCAAAGATACAAATACAGTGATCACAAGGGGCACTTGCACCCCAATGTTTATAGCAGCAATGTCCACAATAGCCAAACTGTGGAAAGAGCCCAGATGTCCATTGACAGATGATTGGATAAAGAAGATGAGGTATTTATATACAATGGAATATTATGCAGTCATCAAAAATGAAATCTTACCATTTGCAATAATGTGGATGGAGCTAGAGGGTATTATGCTAAGCAAAATATGTCAATCAAAGACAATTATCATATGATCTCACTGATATGTGGGATTTAAGAAACAAGGCAGAGGATCATAGGGGAAGAGAGGAAAAAATGAAACAAGATGAAACCAGACAGGGAGAAAAACCATAAGAGACCCTTAATCTTAGGAAACAAACTGAGGGTTGCTGGAGAGAAGGGGGGGACAGTGGCTGAGTGATGGACATTGGGGAGAGAACACGTTGTGGTGAGCGCTGGATGTTAATGTGAGACTGATGAATCACAGACTTGTACCCCTGAAACGAATAATACATTATATGTTGATTTAAAAATACATAAAAAATAAATAAAAAGCAAAAATTCATAAAGAGAATTTGACTAGTTTGAAATAGATGTTCACCCCTTAATCAGTGAGCTGGGACTGCAGCATTGGGCTGTTTATAGACATGGCACTGGGAATGAATCCTTCCAAGAGAAGATCTTTTGTAAACAAGCTAGGAAGTCGAGCAAATAGGGCCACCTCCTGGTCCTACCACAGAAGTTGCTAAGGGTAGAAAAGCATCATTTGGCTTTGTACAGGCAGTCATGCCCACCTCTTCTCAGAGAAGAGGGAATTGTGTTTACTGTGCGAACACTGGCATTGTCCAGTTGAATTGTGTTCTCCCCATATTCATGTGTTGAAGTCTTTATTCCACTACTTATGAAAGTGACCTTATTTGGAGAGAAGGTCTTTTCAGGGATAATCAGTCGAAGATAAGGTTATTAGGATGGGCCCTAGCCCAATAACACTGAGGTCCTTCTAGAAAGAAGAAAGGAATTTAAACAGAGACACAGATGCTCACACAGAAAGGGCAAGGTGGAAGCACAAGGAGAAGAAAGCCATCTACAAGTCAAGGAGGGATCCCTCAGAAAGAACCAAGTCTGCCAGTGCCAACGTCTGACTTTCAGAACCACAGGAGAGGAAATATCTGTTGTTAAAGCCACACGATATGTGGTACTTTGTTATGGTAACTCTAGAAAATGACCAGACAGTTATGGACGACACTGAGCTCTCAATTCAGGACAAACTACCTGTGAACACATTTGAGCCTTTTTCCTCTGAAAGGGAAAGAATATTCTTGAGGTCATCCCAAGGATGGAACCAATAGCTGCTCCTGGCTATGCAGCTCAGGGTTATTTTACTCAATTCAAGGTCATGGTTATTAGTTAAACATTGATACAGCAATCACATTTTCCAAGTACACTAGTTATGCCATGTTACAGCAAAATTAATAGATTTGTAAATATTAACTTAGAACCTGTGATAAATAAGTCTGGCCCCAACAATAGCATTTCTGAATTAAATGAGTATCTGTGTTATTTCTCTTCAGCCAGGGCTCAAGGACTAAGCCAGTGGTCATTTCCCATTAGCTTCCTTGAATGGGCCACATATTTTATGATGTCTTTCTGGGGGGTTGCCTTCCTTCCTCTGCAGTGAAGGACGCTGGCTGGTTTTTAGCAATTTCTTTAAGTAGGTCATTAAGAAAAACATTCATAGGAAGCAGAGGTCAATTCTGGGCCTTTCTCCTTCCAGTTAAATTAGACGGAGAAACAGTTCTGAAATTTATCTACTGTGCTGTGACATTTACTTTTAAGATATTCAGTACACTTTTCAAAATTACAGTTACCAACAGAAACCTAATATATTATGTGCAGGGTATACTTGACATTTTAGAATTACACACCGCTTACTTAATTTCCCTGTTTTATAATTTGAAGTGAAGCAATATATTAAAAAAAAAAAACTGAAGCTTTTTTGCTTTTTTTCTCCTGATAACCCGTGAGACAGGCTAGCACTTCTGGGACCCACATATGCTCTACTCATCTGGGAAAGTTTCATGCAGGCTTGGGTTTCGTGCTCTGAGATATTATGCCGTCATGAAGTTAGTGTTGAAATTGTAATCACGATCATTTTCCTTCGATTCTATCCTTGTTTTGTAATGATTAAGCACCCAGTTCTCTAGTGAACAGCTGTGTCTGAGCACCCAAGTTGACCATCAGGAAATCTCTCTACTGAATGAATCTCTGCTGATGAGTCTCTCAAACTATCGCCCCTCCCATTTCTCCATCTGGCCCTGGAGAGAAACATTATGGAGAGGCATTTGAAAATGGTACATTATTTATTTATTCCACTGTTTATTTAGCAAACTTATATTCAGTTAATAAAGACCAAGGATTAGGTTAATGGTTACAAAAGGAACTGGCTTGGGATATACTCTGGAAATATAGAATCAGGGCAAGTTTGCTGGTAAGCCTAGAATTTGTATTTCTAAATCTTTTCAATATTTAATTTTTTAAAAAGCCATGAGAGATTCTTAACTATAAGAAACAAGCTGAGGGTTGCTGGAGGAGCGGGGGGCAGAAGGGATGGAGTAATTGGGTGATGGGCATCAAGGAGGGCATGTGATGTCATGAGCACTGAGGGTTTTGAGCAAATGATAAATTGTTGAACACTATACCTGAGACTAATGATATATTTGTTGGCTAATTGAATTTAAATAAAAATTAAATTAAATTAGAAGAAATAAAAATTACTATGTGAAAGAAAAAAAATTATTTTTAAGTAATCTCTACACCCAATGTGGGGCTAGACCTTATAACCCCAAGATCAAGAGTTGCGTGTTCTACCTACTGAGCCAGCCCAGAATTTTTAATTTCTAACACCATTTAGGGCTCGCCTCTCGTCCACGGAATTTGGACTTGTGTAGCAGTAAATGTTGGTTTGTGTGGTGTATGGGCTCAATAATTTGTGCTGGGTAGAAGTCAAAGAGCAGGGATACCATAGGACATGCAGCCTGGGTTATTCAAGAGCAGCAAGGAAGATGGTGAGGCCGGCACCAAAGACCACAGCAGTAGAGCCGAGAAGCCCTTCAACAGATGACTGGATTAAGAAGTTGTGGTCCATATATACAATGGAATATTACTCAGCCATCAGAAAGAACGAATTCTCAACATTTGCTGCAACATGGACGGCACTGGAGGAGATAATGCTAAGTGAAATAACTCAAGCAGAGAAAGACAATTATCATATGGTTTCTCTCATCTATGGAACTTAAGAACTAGGAAGATCGGTAGGGGAAGAAAGGGATAAAGAAAGGGGGGTAATCAGAAGGGGGAATGAAACATGAGAGACTATGGACTATGAAAAACAAACTGCGGGCTTCAAAGGGGAGGGGGTGGGGGATTGGGATAGGCTGGTGATGGGTAGTAAGGAGGGCACGTATTGCATGGTGCACTGGGTGTTATACGCAACTAATGAATCATGGAACTTTACATCAGAAACCAGCGATGTACTGTATGGTGACTAACATAATATAATAAAAAATCATTAAAAAAAAAAAAGAAACTACAGGGCTCTCAGAGACTGATGTGTCACCAGTTGTGTTAATGAAGCTTGTTAGAATGATATTGAACCATGGGGAACATACTCTTTAGAAAAAGGATGCTAGTCCAGAAGGGATACAAGTGTGGATACACCAAACAAATGTTTAACTCTTTAATATGGTGAGACAAAAGCAATGGATTGTTCAGAATTGTCATTTGAAAGTTTGTATAGCAATTTGTATGATTTTGTGATAGCTCTATGACATAAATGTAAGAATGCTAAATCCATTATTATCCGTTTATGTATGTTGCAGTCACCTCACAAAGGCTGGATAGACATCCTTAACACAAAATGTGACTCAGATGTTGAGACAGATGACTCCATACATACACCAAGAGGATATCGTTTTATTACTCACATAAGGAGGCTTTCTGGGAGAGAGGGTGCAGAGGAGGGTCCCAAGTGCCCCAAAAATGGCTTGAGAAACCCAGGCAGGGGAAGTGGAGTGGCTTCACTTATGACTAGGGAGTGGGGCCAGAGAGTGGGCTTCTGCCTGGGGGTTTGGTTTGCTCTTATAGTTTGAACTTTCCACTCATAAAAAGAAAGGAACATCTCCGTCTTTTTTATTTTCTTGGCCAAAAATGAAGCAAGTCGGGGAGAGAGGATGGTAAAGACGGAAAGCTGTCAGCGAACACCCACAATGGAGTCTGATTCTTTATTACGATCTATTTATGAAGTTAAAGTGAATCAGAATTGACTTCTCACAAATTTTCAAGTCTTGTCATATTTCCTAAGATAACTAACAATATCCCAGTTAACGAAACCCCAGCTGGAAGTCCTTGCTCCTGAAAAACTCTAAATTTGGAGTTGATGTTTCCAATAGAAACCAAAGGCTTGGAGAGTAAGTCCGTACAGCCTCAGCCCCAGGATCTTGCATGGTCATCGGGAAGCCACAATGATGGGGGATAGATTTCTGTGTCTCAGAAAAGCTTTAAGACTGTGAAAGAAATCAAATAAGTAAAATTCAGTTAAAGAAGTTGAACTTTGAGGGGTGGGTGGCCTGGGTGGCTCAGTTGGTTAAGCGTCTGACTCTTGGTTTCCACTCAGGTCATGATCTCAGGGTCATGGAATCGAGCCCTGCGTTGGGCTCTGTGCTCAGCGAGGAGTCTGCTTCAGATGCTCTCTCTCCCTCTCCCTCTACCCCTCCCCAGCTTACATGCTTTCTATAAATAAATAAACAAATAGATAAAATCTCTAAAAAGAAATAGACAAATTTTGAATACCTGACCTTCGTTTTGTCACAATAGTTACTGCTAATTGGAAAAAGGGTAATGACAGTACTCTAAAATGAGAAAGCATAGTGTTTTATTCTGATGCGAAGATTTCCAATAGGACATCCAACATTTCCACGTTTCAAGAAATGGTGCCATGAGAGAAAATCAACAAAAAAAATTCAAGTAAATAATAATAGCAACACAAACTCACACAGCAGACGTACCCTGTAAGCAAACCCAGCACAGTCCAACAGCTGATCGAATCCCCAAACAGCAATAGTAATATTTCCTCACAACTGTTCTCAAGAAAGATTGATGAATCTTTAAAGAAATTAAACAGACCACATAGCTTTTTCTGAAGTGCTATCGCTTATGGTAATATTTAGAGCAGTAACACATAAACTTAAAGATGTAATACATAAACGGTAGAAGATATTTTGGAAAAATAATATTCTAAGTGCTAATTAGATATGGTTCATATTTTTTGAATAAAGAAAAAGATTAATGAGGAAGTTTATATTTTAGTTGTGTAAGATAAATAGTATATGGTGGACTCAAATTTACAACCTAGAGCCACCAAAATATCCTCGAGCCACCAAAACATCCTCATGTCCATTCCTGAAGGCTGTAGTGAAAGGGCTTGAAGACCATTATTAAACTAGACAGTAATTGGATTTTAAGTTTTAGTGAACCAGCTGTACGGTAAATGAAAATAATCAAATTAGCCTTTGAGTTCTTTTATTTAATTATTCAGTCTCAAATGGCCTTCAATAAATCTTAGCATAAGTGAAACAGTTTTGTGATTTCCAAACACACAATCCATCCTCCTACTCACAACCATTGTGTGACAACTAAGACACTCTTCTTTCAACTCCTGGCTCCAAAGCTCTACTTCGAGATACATTGGTCAAATTAGATTATCTTTCAGGCTCTGTGCCTAATTCCATGCTTGAATAAGAAATTACACGTGACAACATTAAGTATTCTAGTTTTAGATAAAATTTTAAACTGTGAATCCCCCAGATATTTTCTCAGTGACCCCAAAATAATTCAAGTAAGTCTCTTCCTGAACAAATGCAAATATATTCTATGGAAGTATTCTCTACTGCCCTTTTACTCCTAGTCTCCAGCGATATGGATTTATTTTAAGTGCTGATTGATTTATTAGGTATTTGTGCAAGACACAGAAAATCAATACAAGAAAAACAAATGCAGAATATAAGTGGCCACAAAAGATTTTATGTGTGTCTAAAGTTAATGTAGAGGAGGTTTTGATAGAAATTTATCTCAACTGCAAAATTCTGCTGTATTCCAAACTTCTATAAACTTTATTCTTAACAGAATACTGAATGAAAGAGAAAAAAGTAAAACACTGAAATTGATTTAAACAAAGAAAACTCTTTTTTAAAAAGATTTATTTATTTGAGAGAAAGAGAGCAAGCACACACAAGGTGGGGGGAAGGGCAGAGAAAGAATCTCAAGCAGACTCCCCACTGGGTGCAAAGCCCTACATGGGTCTTGATCCTACAATCGATGACATCATGGCCTGAGCCAAAATCAAGAGTGAGACACTCAACCAGCTGAGACACGTAGGCACCTCCAATGAAAAAGCTTTTTTCCAAAGATTTAATTATATATTTGAGAGAAAGAGAGAACACGACTGGGGAGGAGGGGCAGAGGGAGAGGGAGAAGCAGACTCCCTGCTGAGCAGAGAGCCCAACACAGGGCTCAATCCCAGGACTCTGAGATCATGACCTGAGCCAAAGGCAGTCACTTAGCCAACTGAAGCATCCAGGTGCCCCAAAAACTCTTTAAAGAGAAAAAACTATTTAATCTGGTCCATTTGAAAATGTCCACTGGCATTTATTATTTTAACTAAATATTTTATTTTGAGATAAATATATGTTCACATGCAATTGTAGGAAATAATACAGAGAAATATTATGGGCACCCAACCCAGTTTCCCCCAGTGGTATCATCTTATAAAACTATAGTAAGTATCACAACTGGAATATTGACGGTCTACACAGCCAACATTTCGATTACCATGACACCCCATCATCTTGTCCCATAGCCACAACCACTTCCCTCCTTAACCGTTGTCAACAAATAACTGGTACTCCTCATCTGTCATGTTCTCAGCTCAAGAATGGGATAAAAATGGAATCATACACTGTGGGACCTTGTGGGACCCTTACTGTTTAACCAACACCATTCTCTGAAGGCCCCACCATGTTGCTGTGTCTGCCCCACAGGTAAGGTGCCATATCAATCCAACTCTTTTCAAGGATTTTTCTTTGTCTGCAGTCTTCATGTGTTTAATTATGGTGTGTCTTGCATGAATTTTTTAAGGTTTATTTTATTTGCAAATCAGATGGCTTCTTAAATTTGTAGTTTTGTGTCTTTTTCCCAAATGGGATGTTTTCAGCCATTATGTCTTGGAGAGATTTTCATGTTCTCTTCTCTTCTCCCAGGGCTCCGATGACACCATTGCTATACCCTTTGCTGTAGTGCAATCACTCCCTGAGGGGCTACTCCACTTTCTACAGTCTTTTTTGTCTCTGTTGTTCAGATTGGGTAAGCTAGATCAGTAATGCAATTGTAGAACTTGCCAAGAATTTATCTCCTGTAAGGATCTAGAACCTAGCCTTTGGAGAGAACACACATCCTCTAAAATCCAAAGTAAATCCTAGAGGTAGGTAAGCCTGTGTGTCTGTGTGCATGTTGCAATTTGCAGGGGGTTGGGGGTGATGTCTGTAAAGTTCATTCTCTTTCTGAGAAAAGGTCCCCACCACCTTCATTCCCACATAACAAGCTCCTCCTACCAGAACGGAAAGTGTCTTCCAGTCTCGGTTCCTTCATCCCGCTCCCAACACCCCCTCTGTGTCGCTCACTCCTTGCCCGTGGAGCTGTTTGCCGAAAATGCACAGAACCCTTGAGGAAGGCAGATGTGTCCCCACTTCGGGCTGGATGGCTAGGGCGCGTGTTGCTGATCGTGAGCCAGAGCCCTATTTACGGACAAATAGTCCCCAGTCTTGGGCAGATGGCACGTTGGGCCAGTTGAGGGTGGTCTGGAGGCCAGCCTGAACGGTAACAAACCCCAAACGTGAAAGCTCCTCGGACTAATTCAGACTCACGTCTCCCGTTCCGCCCCCCGCAGTTGGGGCTCCAGCCTTCCTAAACATCCCACAATTTCCTGGACACACCATCTTCCCAGCCCCTGCACAGGCGATCGAGACCTGCACCACTGCTCTAAAAGTGAGGGTCACTTGCAGACACACATGGGCGTCGCTAGGACACAAAAAGAGGAACTTCACACAATTTAGAGCTTCATCTTGGTTCACTGTGTATTTTATATATTGGTTTTAACCATCACCGGGCAAGCGACCCTAGAATATGCTTCCATGGAATGCGGTAAACTTACTGTGTAGAGTGATACCATGATGGATTTGAGTGTATAGCACTCATATAAAATAATGGAATTAATAATAAATGATTCATGGGGCGCCTGGGTGGCACAGCGGTTAAGCGTCTGCCTTCCGCTCAGGGCGTGACCCCGGCGTTATGGGATCGAGCCCCACATCAGGCTCTTCTGCTGGGAGCCTGCTTCTTCCTTTCTTCCTCTCCCACTCCCCCTGCTTGTGTTCCCTCTCTCGCTGGCTGTCTCTATCTCTGTCGAATAAATAAATAAAATCTTTAAAAAAAATAATAATAGTAAATGATTCATTCAGTTAAAATCCTCTGCTACTGTTTAGAAGACATTGGCAAATCTAGAACTAGGGCATTATTAAAAATACACAAGACTAGAAAAGTTTTTTCTTCACCTCTATGGAAAGACAACACTATTCAGAAGTCTGGAAGTAGAATGGTTGATGGGTTGTGAAACAAAACGAAAGGGGTAACCAGTAAAGAACAGAAAATATGGAAGGAGAGCAAATGAAAAATAACCGTTTTAGGTGAATTATTTCAAATGTATAATTGCAATTAAATAGTTTGGGAATAACTTAGTGAATTCTGAAATAAAGCCTTTTTTGGGGGGAAAGTGTTTTTCATATTTGGTGGAGGTATTCTGAATGCATGCCAAAGTCAACAGAGTAGAAAGATTTAAATATACATTTAACACATATCTATATTTATAACTTTATCTGTGAGAGACTGGACTGCACGTATACAGTGTGGACGGCTAGGTTTAAGGTTGAGGGGTCACAGTACCTGTCTCATTTCTTCCTCACACTTTTCTGTGATTTCCAAGTTATTTTTTATGATTTTTAACTGGGCATATATTATTTTTATATTCAGAAAAGGCCACTTAAAATAATTCATTTTCATGACAGTCCGAAGGGCTGCCAATCACAGCGTTACGGAAGTGGGTGATTAATACATGAACAAATTAATGGAGTGTGAGATAAAGAAGAGCAGGAAAGTAACTGGTCTTTGGCTTTCATGGATTCAAGATGAATTTAAATGTATAGCACTCGTAGGAAATAGCAGAATTAATAACGAACAACATACTCACTTACAATGCTGTGCTACTGTTTAGGAAACATGGACTAATTTAGAATTTGTGTATTATTAAAAATACACCAGAATAAATTTATTTACTTATTTATTTATTACAAAACTTTCATGAAACAGTGCACTCTGAAATGCGAAATTGAGCTGGAAACAGTAGCACTCAGACCTCAGCAGACTTAACAATGCCCTCCATGAGACAGAGCCCTTGGGGAGCTGGTCTGTGCTGGCTCCTGGGGCGCCCAGAGAGCCCTAGGGCAAAGCGAAGACAAAATTCAAACCAGTGTTATGTGAAGTTCTCGAGTTGAAATTCACAGTGCAGAGGTACTTTGAAAAGAGTCCCTTGGCGTTTGGCACAGTTCTTATTTTATTTTTGTTGCTTAAACAGATAGAAGACCAATTCAGTGATCAAGAATTAAAAACAAAACAATTAAAACAAGTCATTAGCCATCAGGGAAATTCAAATCAAAACCACACTGAGATACCACCTTACGCCAGTTAGAATGGCAAAAATAGACAAGGCAAGAAACAACAATTGTTGGAAAGGATGTGGAGAAAGGGGATCCCTCCTACATTGTTGGTGGGAATGCAAGTTGGTACAGCCACTCTGGAAAAAAGTGTGGAGTTCCCTTAAAAAGTTAAAAATTGAGCTACCCTATGATCCAGCAATTGCAGTACTGGGTGTTTACCCCAAAGATACGGACGTAGTGAAGAGAAGGGCCATATGCACCCCACTGTTCATAGCAGCATTGTCCACAATAGCTAAATTGTGGAAGGAACCGAGATGCCCTTCAACAGACGACTGGATTAAGAAGATGTGGTCCATATATACAATGGAATATTACTCAGCTATCAGAAAGAACGATTTCTCAACATTTGCTGCAACATGGACGGCACTGGAGGAGATAATGCTAAGTGAAATAAGTCAAGCAGAGAAAGACAACTATCATATGATTTCTCTCATCTATGGAACATAAGAACTAGGAAGATCGGTAGGGGAAGAAAGGGATAAAGAAAGGGGGGTAATCAGAAGGGGGAATGAAACATGAGAGACTATGGACTATGAGAAACAAATTGAGGGCCTCAGAAGGGAGGGGGGTGGGGGAATGGGATAGACCGGTGATGGGTAGTAAGGAGGGCACATATTGCATGGTGCACTGGGTGTTATACGCAACTAATGAATCATCGAGCTTTACATCGGAAACCGGGGATGTACTGTATGGTGACTAACATAATATAATAAAAAATCATTAAAAAAATAAAAAATCATTTAAAAAAAAGAATTAAAAACAAAACAAACAACCAAAAAAGCCAAGAATGTGTCCTCCCTTTAAGAAGCTTGACAGACTGGAGAATGTGTCTGTGACATTTACGTGTGAGTCAGGGCTCTGTGCACTGGGATCTATGTCCTGTACACTGTGTGATAGAATATCTCAATGGCTTTTCACACCACAATTATTTTATATTCTAGGGTTATATTATAGGCATTATATTATAGGATTATAGCACATCGGAGCATAGCAGGATACTATAAATGAAGCCTGAGAGGCTGGTGTAGCTGATATAATGCTCGAACCAGATTTTTTGTTTTTTTTTTTAAGTTGTAAAAGAGAGTCTAAAATGCAAAGCAGCATCAAGTTAAAGGGAAAGAGCCTCTGTCCCCGGGGAGATTTGCCTCCCCTTTTGTTTATTGAGCAGACCAGACAGGTCTCTACTTCCTTGGCAAGAACAAAGGACCATCTAGTTTCCAAGCAAGAAAAGCTGGGTGAAAGGAAAGAGAATGGGAGCCCAAAGCAATTTAAACAGGACTGCTGCTACCTGGAGCTGGGTTTAGATTCCAGAAACTGGAAGGCATCTGAGAATTTGACTTTTGTAGGGGTAAGGGGGCCATATGAAGGGGAAATGTGACAGTCACAAAAGAAGTCTCCGGGTAAGCCCAGTGACACACATAAACACAAAGCAGAGGTAACTCTTATGGGAAATGTAATTGACCAAAGTGAATACATTATAAATAGATAAACCAGATTTAAAAAATCACCAATAACTATTGTATTTGTTTTGTTTCTTTTCCTTGCCACTTGAACGAATCTATACAAGCTTAATGGCTTGAAACGATCTAACTGTAATCTCTTACATTTCTGGAAACCAAAAGTCTGCAGTCAGTTTCCCTGGGCTAATGTCAGGGTGTGGGCAAGACTGACTCCTCTCGAGGCTCTACAGGAGAAGCACTTCTTTGCCATTCTAGCTTCCAGAGGCTGCCTGAATTCTTTGGCCAATAACCATCCCTGCATCACTTCTGTGTCCTGCTCTCTTTATCTTCCCCTTCAGCCCTCCCTCTGCCTCCTTCTTATACGGACACTTGTGACGACACACAGAGCATAATCCAGGGCAATCCCATCTCAAGATCCCTAATAACACCACATGCACAATGACCTGTTCGCTGTACCAGGTAATTAAGATTCCCAGGTTCTGGGGACTAGGATGTGGACATCTTAGGGACCACTATTCAGTCTACCATAGCTGTTAAAAAAAAAAAAAACTGACTCAATACTAAATTCTTCCCCTGTGTCTTGCCCCCGTAAACATCCCCCACAAAAAGATATTGGGCTCAGACAATTTCATAGTAAAAACTGTTTAATGTATCCAAGGGAACTAATAATTGCTATTTCTTTTTTTTAATGTTCAAAATCTAAGGAAAAATGAGAGCTCCCCAACTTTTATTTCAAGGCTGCTATAACTTGATCTAAAACCACACGTAACACTGTAAGAAAAGATTATCATAAACTAATCTTACTTATACATATAGATGCAAAAGTTAATTAAAATGCAAGCGAAGTCAGCTTTATCTAAGGAATGGAAACACAGCTAAGCATCAGAAAATCTATTCACATAGTATACTAAATTAACGGTTTAAGGAAAAATTACTTTTGATCATGTTAAAGCCGCACAAAACACATTTAATGAAATTCATCATCCATTTATGACACAAAGCACTGGCAAGTAAGAAATAAAATGTTAATTCATAACCTGATAAATATTTATTTCACCATCTAGAAGAAAGAAAATATATATAAATAAGGAATTCATGGACAATAAACACAAATAACCAACAGACAAGAAAAAGATGCCCAACCTTACTAGTTATCAAGGAACTGCACATAAAAGCCACCGTGACATCCTGACATATTCTTTAGATTAGCAAAAAATTATAAATACCTAACAGATGCAAACATTCACAAGAGTAATGAAGAAATAGGGAATTGCATACACTGTAAGGGACTATAGCTTAAGAGAACGTGCAGAGAGCAGCTTAGCAGCTCAGCAGTGATTACCAGTAAGGCTCCTCCTTCTGGTTCTGGTTGGTTCCATCCTGGCCTGGGTGGGTCTCCTTTCATGCTCTTATTTCCTAAACACCTATCGACATCTCCCACCCCCTATTCCTCGGGTGGCAAAGGGTTGTCCTCAGACGGAGTCTCAAACACCCATGTCTTCATGCCTCGTCACCCCCTTGTCCTCGCAACAGAAGGTCTTCTTGCCTTCCCACCTCCAGTCTCTTCCTCTGTCTGGGCTACACATCTTTGCCAGTCCGTATCACCTCCACGCTTCCCCCACCTCTCCCTCAGAGACGAGAAACAGGTTCTCTGTGCACGTATTTCAATCTTTGTTTCCATGGTGCTCAGTGGGTTCGTGGAATGTTCGATTGATGCAGTTGGAGCAGAACAAGGGTCCTAGCGTTACAGAGACAGAAACCAGGGAATGGACACACAGACAAAATGATTGTTCCATGTTCTTCTCCATTCAGGCTGCTGTAACAGAGCACCACATGTCGTTCTCACAGTTCTGGGGGCTGGGACATCTGGGATCAAGGTGCCGGAAGGTTCAGTGTCTGATGAGAACCTGCCTCTTGGTTCATAGACAGCCATCTTCTCCGTGTGCCTTCACGGGGTAGAAGGGGTGAGGGAGAGAGCTCCCTGGGGCTTCTTTTATCAGGGCACGACATCCCATTCCATGACCTAATCATCTCCCAGAGGCCCCGTCTTCTGGCACATCATGTTGGACATGGGGTTTGAACCTGCGAATACTTGGCCACGTGGCCCTGCCGCCGTACTAGCCAAGCTGAGGATGAGCCGTTTAGAGCCAATGTGTAAGGGATACATGAGAAACAGTGTGTAGCTCCTGTGTTATAGTAAACAGGGGACCAGAGAACGGATACGTGCAGGTGCCTCCCCCATATGATGGGACAACACACATCAAATTCATGATCTAGCACTAGATGTGTCGACATGGAAAAATCAGAAAAAACTTGACGCTGAACAAAATACACAAGTTGGAGAAATATACCTGTGATTGAATGCCATTCATAAAACTTCGAAAACATATATAATGTGATTTATTAACATGAAAACACTTATGGGCACTATATACACAAAAATGGGGCAAGCAGTTACATCTGGGGGTGGGATCCGAGGACTGGGAGTGAGCATGGGGTATCCAGAGCCCTTCAATTCTATCAGAGGTGAGTTTTCTCCCCTCATGAAAATACTTGAAGCACATATGTGAGCGCGGTAAGGTTGTTAAAGCTGGGTGAGAAGCACATGGCTGTTTCCTGCATGATTCTCGGCACTTCTAGCATCTGAGCACTTCTCGGCACAGCCAGCATGAGGCCATCAGGAACAGAGACCGAGGGAGTGGCGGGCAGGGGTGGGTTCCAGGGAGATAGTTTTCTTTTTCCCTTTTTTCCTCTCCCTCTGCCTTCTGCTCTTTGTCTGTGTTCTTTTCTTTTGGCAATTAAAACAAATATATGTTTAACCATCACAGTGGAAATAACTGAAGGAAAGAAAGACGGGAAAGGATATTCTGCAGACAGAAGACCCCAAAGGAGGGATGTCCAGAGAGACATTGAGCCAGAAGGATGAGCGGAAGTTCAGGGAGGAACAATGACCCCTATCTTGCTTCAGATCCTTGCTGCAGAACAAAGAGGGCAGTTTCTCCTTCTCTTCTGGGAAAACACCCAAGAGCAACAGGATCCCAGGGAGCACATATGCAAACTCCCTATTTGATGAACGTAGGAGACACCTGCAAGCCTGAACTGCAGAATGCGAGGAAGGGGCTGCCAAGTGTGGAGCAGGCGAGGGCTGCAGGCGACGCGGAGGGCAGGGGCTGACCCAGCGAGGCGCTGGCTGCTGGCACACTGACGCCCTCAGTGACTTGCCGCTCTGCCCGGAGCCCCACCATTCCTTCTGGGTTAACTGGGAGCGTGCGCACAAGGTGGTAGGACAGTCAGTGGATGCGGCTTGGTGTGGTTTCAGGACGCAGGACAGGTGGACGTAAGCACAGAAGCAGAGAGCTTGGTCGTCTTTGAAGGTAGCTGTCTACCTTGGAGGAGAGGATGAGCAGAGCACATCTGTGTGATGGAAAGCTCTCCAACAGTACCCTCCTGGGGGAGAAGAAAGGCTGGAAGAGCTCACTCCCCCACCCATCTGTCCCGCCAGGTGAGTAGCTCGCAGATGCGCTCTCTCCTGCAGGTGGGCCTCCGGCACAGGCTACTGTGGGAAGGCTCGCCTCACTCAAACATCAGGCACGAGGGAACAGGAGACACTACACTGACAGTCAGAGAAAAGGAAAAGTGGCAGAAAACCAAACTGCAAGCAAAGACCTCTCACCAGCAAGGGCTGCCATTGGGCCCAGGAAATTTAGAACAAACATATAGACAGGAGGCGTGTGTGTAGTTCTTACCCAGCGGTGTGTTGGAGGCGGCTGTATTATTGCCAGAGCAGTTGCACACACCTCTTCCAAGTTCAGCGGCCCCGCAGTGGTGGCTTGAAACTGGTCCTGGTCGTGGTTTACAGCATGGGATCCAGCAAATGTTGCAGATCAGAGCATTGGGGATTTTTGTTTGTTTTTTGTTTGTTTTTCATTTGTTTGCTTTTCCGTGGGAAGACTGATATTAAACACTTATCAGCACACTACTGGTACTTATCCTATGCCTGGCATCAAACTAGACTTTCTCTCTCTTGTTAACTAATTTACTCAAAGTGACAGGACTTTCAGAGTGGCCAAGCCTGAGTTTAAACGTGGGCATCTGTTCTCTGCACTCTCCACACTCCGTAATCACTGCACAACATGACCAAATCACTGCATACTACGGCCGAATCACCGTGAATTTAATGACAGCAACAAAATGACAATATCGTGAAACAGTGACCTTTCCAGAAAACAGCACAATACCCAATACTGTGGCTCGGGAGAAAGATGGTGTGGCAGGGAAAGCAGAATAAAAGCCAGAACCACACAGGGAAGAAATGATAATAACCAACGCACCAACCAGCAAAATAAGTCTATCAAATATTTTACAGTCAAATGTAAAATATCTCACAGAAGAAGAAAAAAAAAAAAAAAACCCACCAAAGTGACATTGAAAACAGAACCGGTAAGCAAAGTACTAGAAAAAACAAGAAGTTCTAAAAGGATTAGAGTGAGAGAAATAAATTAGATAGAAGAAGAACCAATGTGTGATATTTGGTGTCTCCTCCAAGAAAGGAATAAAGGAACCAACGGTAACAACAAATTACATAAAGGGAACATTCTTGAGAAGTAGCCAGCAATAAAGTACGACTTCAACCTGCAGCCTGAAAAGACATACGAGACCCCACAAAAGAAGCGCACTTATGCGTATTACAACACATTTGTTAAACTTCAAACAAAAGGTCCTTCGGTTTTGGACGTTCAAACCAAAAGGTCAGGTCACCATCACAGTGGAAAGCCAGGCTGGCCTTGTACTCCTCTGTGGCCGCACCCAGTGTGAAAAGACAAGAAAAGCAAACTTATAGGAAGGATTGAAAATACTTGAAGCTAGAATTCCATATCCAGCCAGAAGGGTGAAGCAAACTCTCCTACAAGCAAAAGAAAAGTCCTTCCAACTATGCAAGAGCACCATCGATGCCCATGGGAGCCCTGTGGGCTCCGAGACTTGGAGGGTCTTACTTTGCCACACTGATTCAGGACTGGAGTGCCTGGACCCCAGCTGGTCACACGCCTGCAGTAAGGCTCCATTTCCCCAAAAACGGTTGTAAGAGAGGATGAAGAGCAGTGGGTCCTTGCTGCTATGATTCACTATCCCAACTCCAGACACGTTATCAATTAATCCCTTTCACATGAGGAAGATACATTTATATCATCTTTTTACCACTTTTCTGGATATTTACTTACCTACACACAAACCCAACACTGTTATACTCATGAATGGGAGAAAACACACCACCCCAAAAGATTAAAAAGTAGTGAGAAAAATACCACAATGAGCATTAGGCCAAAACCCTAAATAAAACATTAGCTAATAGGAATGATGACTTCATTATAAGTCTCTACCATGAACAAGTGAAGCAAAGTAGCAGAAAGCAAATTCAGAAATCTTTCACCCTGCTTAACGTGTTACTAGATTAGGAGAAAAATTCAAAAAAACAGATGCATGGATGCTGGGAAAAACAAAAAAAAAGACCTTCTTTTCATTAATTATTCACTATTTTCAAAAATTCTTAACAAAATAGTCATATATTATGCTTTCTCAGGTAGAAACTGTAGCATTCCCTTTAAATTATCATTCCCTTCATATTCAAGAAAAAAACAGGGAAGTTCTTCCTTACTGCAATTATGAACATTGTTCTGGAAGAACTAGCCATTGCAATCTGACCAACGATATCATAAAAGCAATGGACAAGTGTAAGTGGGATGTGACTTTGCAAATTCTGTGATATTTTTAATATGGAAAACTGAGGAAGGGCAACTAAAGGAGGGTTTCGATGACTGTCAAAATAAAGCTGATAGTCAGTTATCAGCCTATCACATAGAGTGGAAGAAATGCTCAATTTACAAAAGTTACCAAAAATGTCAAAATAATTAGGGATAAATTTAAGATGTGCACACTACAGGAAACACATTGTAGGACTCTAGTATGAGGCATTAAAAAAATATTAAGTGTAAGATATATAATTTATTGGGTAGAAATTAATATTGAACCTAACTAGATATTTTCAAACTTTTCAACATTGTTGTATAATTTATATACAGTGAAATGTACATATCTTAAGTGTATAGTTGGACGAATATTGTTAGTTTTACATACTTATGAATCTATCACTCTAATCATAATATAGACACTTTCTCTCACTGCTGAAATTTCTTTTGTGGAACTTTCATCTATTTTTTAATTCTTTTTAAAAGTTTTAATTAATTTATTCATTTGAAGGAATTTCTACACCCAACATGGAGTTTGAACTCAAAACCCTGAGATCAAGAGTCGCATGCCCTTCTGACTGAGCCAGCCAAATGCCCCTCTTTTGTGACACTTTTAATTACATTCCTCCAGTTGCGTGCAACTCATTTCATGATGCCTGTTTCTGTGTGTGGGTTGTGCCTGTCTTGAGCTACGTCTAAATTGAATCATACGATACGTATTCCTACTGTGACTGGTTTATTTTGCTTAATATAATACCTACGTGTTCTATTGCACGTAACATATATGTAATTGCATATGTACAACGCACGTCTAAATAGCTCCTTTCTTTCTAATGCTGAGTGGTTTTCCATTGCACGATTAGACCACAACAGTCCTGTTTACGGAATCTGAACTGTTATTCGTTTTTGGCCTTTCTGATCTGACCAAGGCATATATCCAGAACAAGGAGACACAACTCACAACCACCAGAATGCCTAAAATTTTAAAATGACTGATAACAACAAACGTTGCGAGGACATGGATCACCTGGAATCTTCATGAGTTACTGCTGACAATGTAAAATGGTACAGACACTTTGGAAGATGCCCTGGTAGTTTCTTTTAAAAATAAACGTCCGTCTACCCTAGGAGGAAGCAATTCCACTCCAGTTGTCTACCTGCGAGACATGAAAACATACGGCCACAAAAGAAACTGTATAAAAATGCCCATCGTGTCTTTATTAACTAAAAGCCAAAATCTTATTTTATTATGGTTCCAATACAAATGGCAGCCAAGATGTATTTTTATTTATTTATTTTTCTTTTTTGATTCTGACATTGTTCATATAAAAAATAAACAAGAATAACCAAAACATATCATTTGAAAAAATGAGGAGGAGCTGGCCTGTCAGGTATTAAGAGACATTACAAAGCTAAAAAAAATCAAAACATGGTGGTGCCATTGCAGGAAAAGACAGATCATCTTTGTAAAAAGTGAAACAAAAAAGTGGGCTGGAAGTACACAGACCAATGTATATAAGGTTCTCCTATTTCACAAAGGTGGCATTCAACATGGGAAAAGGTAGATTAATGGATCACGGCTTAATATTTCACACAAGGGCAAATGAGCAGCCGTATTAAAAAGAAATAAAACGAAGTTGGATTCCTTACCTGACAGATTACATAATAATACATTTTATGTAGATCAATGTTTTAATTCACACATTAGAAAATAGAGCTTTGTTCATTCCAATATGCTCTTCCCAATAGATACAGATAAAAATTAGATAAATTTCAACACTTTGATTGCAAACTAGGAATAGAAATGTCTCAATCTAATATGGAATATCTACCCCAAACCTTAACAGATATGCTTAATGGTAGACAAAAATATAAAGATAAAAATAAAAAAATAAAATAAAATATAAAAACCATGCAAATTGAGAAGGAAAACAAAAATGTCATAGAGACAATATTTAGTCTTTGTAGAAAACTTTGAACATACATAGACCATTTATTATGGCCAGTAAGAGATTTAGGTCAAACTGTTGAGTATAAGATAAATATACAAAAATGAAAAATCACTAATGCAGAGTTAGAAAGTCTAATAATAAGTAAGACATACAAAACCAACAAAATTGAAGCTACCTAAAAATTACTTAAAAATAAATCTAGCAAATGGTGGTACAAGTATTTAAGAAAAAAAATGGTAAAGTTCGATTGAAAGACATTGATGGAGGCTGAAATGAATGGATAGAAAAATGTAATATATAAATGTCAATTACCACTAAATTATATATCTCTCATAATTCCAAATATAATTCCATGAATTCTTGACCATTAAAACTGACCAGATTATTTTTAAAGAATAAATCCCAGCCACTAGCCCAGACATGCTAAAGGACAAGATGAGGAGATTTGCTTTGCATGTGCATGTTATCAAGATTTATTACAAAGTTGGTGGTTTTGCTGTAAAGATAAAACAGAAAACTTAGAGGTCCACACGTACAAGGAAAACTGATAGTTCACAGAAGCAGCAGATATCTCCATTAGAAAGGAGATTTCAACAAGTAAACTGTCATGGATAGTTTTAATTTTTTTTAAAATGATGCTACTTCTATATACAAAAGAATGCCAAAATATTAAAAATATAACTATGAAAACCAAATTTTTAAAGCATTGCAATCTAGTGAAGTTTTTTTAAAGTTTTTATTTAAGTTCTAATTAGTTAATATGCAAGAAGTGGTTTTTAAAAATAAAATGGACTCTGGGAAACAAACTGAGGGCTTTAGAGGGTAGGGGGTAGGGGATTGGGATAGACTGGTGATGGGTATTAAGGAGGGCACATATTGCATGGTGCACTGGGTGTTATACACAAATAATGAATGATGGAACTTTACATCAAAAACTTGGAATGTACTGTATGGCGACTAACATAATAAAATTATTATAAAAAATAAATAAAAATAAAAATAAAATGGAAAAATAAAACCATGACGGAAAAGACTAGGAATTTCTATTTCATTATTTAATTTTTAGAATTTTGTTCAGTGAAGGTCACAAAATAGCAAAAGGGTAATTGAGAGACTTCTGAGAAAAGTTCCTGGCATATAAAACCAACAAAGGGTAGTATTCAAATGTAGGAAGAACTGAAAATCAGCAAGAATGAATTAAATGGCAGAGTAGAAATATGAATGAAAGATACAAACTGATGACTGGATTAAGAAGATGTGGTCCATATATACAATGGAATATTACTCAGCCATCAAAAAGAACGATTACCAAACATTTGCGGCAACATGGACGGGACTGGAGGAGATAAAGCTAAGCGAAATAAGTCAAGCAGGGAAGACAATTAATATATGGTTTCACTCATTTATGGAACATAAGAACTAGGAAGATCGGTAGAAGAAGAAAGGGAAGAAGGAAGGGGGGGTAAACAGAAGGGGGAATGAACCATGAGAGACTATGGGAACCATGAGAGACTATAGGAAACAAACTGAGGGCTTTAGAGGGGAAGGGGGTGGGGGAATGGGATAGACTGGTGATGGGTATTAAGGAGGGCACGTATTGCATGGTGCACTGGGTGTTACACGTAAATAATGAATGATAGAACTTTACATCAAAAACTTGGGATGTGCTGTATGGTGACTAACATAACATAATAAAAAAATTATTAAAAAAAAAAAAGAAAGATACAAACTGAAAGTTTCCAGAAGTAGAATGACTGATACACAAGTTACGGGTGTTTGACCAATTTAGTAATCAAGAAACACAAATTAAAACCACCCGGAGATTCTTTTCTTATCCATCAGACAGGCAACATTTACAGATTTTAAAAACATCCATGGTGGTCAAGATAGGGACCCACATCAATGCTGATAAGCCCTGGTGGGCATGGAGACAGGTCCATCTGCTTGGAGAGCAGTACCCCGCATATCAAAGAGCTGAAAATGCACACGCTTTGTGCCCTGAAAGTGCTTCCCCCAGACGTGTTCACTCTGGCGCATGTGTTTACACGGAGACATATGCACGCACACATTTATCACGGGGAGGTTTGTACCGAAAACAATTTTAAATCAACTTCAAGAACTTCAATAGGAAACTCGATCAATAAATCCAGGTACAGTCTCACATCTAATGCAGTGGGAAAACCAACAAACTAGGACAACTAAACCAACACAGAAGAATCTCACATGACCGATGTTCCCACCAGATATTTATGACACGATTTAGATAAACCGAAATATACATATATGAATATGAAATATAAATACGAAATATGTATATGGTTTCAAGTCAAGGCTATAGCTGATAAATCTAAAAAGAAATGTCTAGGAATACCTAAAGATAAATTTGGGATTGTGATCAACTGGGACATGGAGGGGATGATGCGGTCTGAAAGGCTTCAACGCTATGGGTGCCATTTTCTTTCTAAATGTCTGGGGGACATACGTGTTCCCTGAATGCCGACAGCCCACCCCAGTGGCCCCACTGCCCATTTCACCTTCATTACTCTCAACCACTTGCTAAGATTCTCCTGAGCTACCACCTCCTTATTGTGTCCCAAGTTCATTCTGCTTTTTAAGCATCTCCCCCCCCCATCTCCTGGCATCTTCATGCTCTTTTGTAATTATCAAAGTATCAATTCATCTCAGTCAGAGTCAATATTGGAAACCATGGTCATAATTTAAGGTACCTTAGATACGCCAGGAACCATCTAAATAATTTGTTACATATTAATCTCCAAATTAAGGAATTGTTCAGAGTCATGCAAGTATCTGTTTTTTAAATATATTTTCTGTTAGTTTTTATGTAACACACTGTCATACAGCACTTATGTGACATTTAAAATTCTAGATGCTCTCTGGATTAATTTCCTATGGCTACTAGAGCAAATTTTCACCTGTGGAGTAGCTTAAAATAATAGAAATGTATTCTCACATAGTTCAAAACGCCAGAAGTCCAAATTCGAGGTGTGGTCGGGACTGGTTTCTTCCGAAATCTCTCAAGGAGAATCCACTGTATGCCTCTCCTCTCTGGTGGGGACTCCTTGTGACCCTTGTGTCCCTTAGCTTATAACTACATCAGTCCAAGGTCTGTCTCCACCTTCACATCCTCTTCTCTGTGTCTCTCATCTTTCCTCTCCTTAAAACGACAGTCATTGGATTTAGTGCCCACCCTAAATCCAAGATATGTCATCTCGAGATCCTTAATCAATTACATCTGCAAAGACCCTATTTGTAAATCAGGTCACATTCTGAGGGTCTCAGTGGACACAAATTTGAGGGAACAGTGTTCAGCCCACTACACTTTCCAAACATTTAATCCTTTAATTCTATGATCAGCCCATGAAGTCAATACATACTCCTGTTCCCTTTTTTCTTTTTTCTTTTTTTTTTTACTCCTGTTCCCTTTTTATAGACAACGGAACCAAGGCACGGAGGGCATAATATCCTTGACTCATGTTACACAGCTAGAAAGACCTGGGTTTGGACCCAGGCTGTCCAGCACCACATCCAGAGCTCTGTCCCACCGTTCCACACCAACAAGAAGTGGGGTAGCTGTCCCCCCTCCCCCGCTGCCTCATCTCAGGGGAGGGCACACTTCAGTTGACGTTGACGCACACCAAACCAGCTAAGCCAAGGCTTTCCGAGTTACTTCCCCCTCCCGCCCCCCTGCCCGCCCCCCAGGGCCTAAACACATCCCATAGGCATGCCACTTTCACGCAATCATGAACACAGCACGGCCTGCAGGTTTCCAAATTAAATATTGGGCTTTTAAGTGCTCTGTGCAATTACACCCTAGAGCACTAGGAAAGGCTCTGCAGTCGAATCCGGGTGGTTGGAAGCCGGGGTGTGTGACCTGCACCTGTGCTGGACTGGTTTTGGAATCACCCACTGTGTAGACATCCACAGGCAAAAAAGAAAAAAAGAAATCTACCTACCTGACAGGGGAAATGTGCATCATCTCCTTGGAAACGGTGTGTTTTTTAACTTTTGCTTGAACCTGGCCCACGCCCTTCCTGACTCGCAGCCCCCATACTGAGGACAGTCCCCAGAGAAGACATGGGCGCCTACACCAGGCCCCGGGCATGCCTGCAGGCTGCTTCCCCCTTGGATGCTGACTAGCCTGCGGTCCCTGCCCCCTTCAGTTCCTTCATCTGAACCACAGAGGTCCTGACCCGGATGAGGAGGACTATTATCCCCAGCACTACTGTCTCCTGATCTGACAGTCTCGGGTGGGATGAGTGTGTCCGTGTGAGCTCATCCCACGGAAGGCACACACCGCCTGCTCGCTGGTTCGCAGACCCAGTCCCATCTGCTCCGGGCAGTACGAGGCATGGCCAGCCATGGTGCTCTGAGTGCCCTCCTTGGGCTCTCTGTAGGGTGACCCCCGGGGGTGTGGTGATCATGGGGTAATGGCCCCCCGGGTGCTGGGTTCACAGCTGCAGCTCAAATCTTATAACACCCGGGAGGCGCGATTATCTGCTGTCATGCTTTAATTCTTAATTAAAACAAGACCCAGCACTAAAATAGGATTGGGGAGCGGATTATGCTCCTCTCTGGTGAGACAAGGGGTGTGTGGGGTCCCTGAGCTCAGGTCAGGCCCCGAGGCCCCACCACAGAGCAGATAGGCACTCCAGCTGAAATCTTAGCACTGCATAAATTGCCAAGGATCCCCCAAAAAGAACAGGTCCTGGGACTTTGTGATGTCAACAGCACTCCAGGGCATTTTCAGGTTCACACTGTTTTAACCTTTTAAGCACAATTGTGAGCTGTGTTCTCATTAGCAGCCTTCCGTGGAGAGCAAGGGAGGGGCTGGGGCTCATCACGCTCATTACAGAAAATTAGAATAACTGGGTGTTATATTTAATACGGCTGGCCAAACCTGCAATTAAAGGAAGTAATTTTAAAACCATGGTGAAATATTAATATTAAAAGTGTTTCAAGGACAGGAATCTAATTAACACAAGTTAAAGAAAAGCCTTAAAGATTCTAATTTTATGATCGTCTTAAATAAAAATTAACCTGATTAGAGTTCTCTCTTAAAGGTTACATTTATTAAAAAGTTCCAAGCAATTTAACTACAATGGGTTTCGACAAGACAGCTTCCTGTCTGCACAGCCTCCCTATTTTTAAATTTTATGAGGTTCTCCTGGCAGAGTTTTGTAGCAGTTAAGATGAAAATCCAGATCCGTGGCATCCTTTAAAAGGGGGGGGGGGAGAAGGAGGAAGAGGAGGAGGAGAAGGAAAAAAGAAAATAATCAATTTGGTATCAAATTTATTCCAAAGCAGAGAAGTGCATATATATATATATATATTTTCTTCCCCCTGATGGTGGAAAAAAGACATGCCAAGAGGTCAAAGGTCACACGAAGAGGAGACAGTATTGTGTAGAAACTGTCACGCATCACCACCTATTTTGACATGCACGCGGCCGTTTGTTGTCTGTCGAACATGCAAATTAAGTGCCTGCTGTCATAGCCAGCCGATATCTGAATGTGGAAAATGAGACCACCTGTAAGCAGTGAATGGAGTGATGGACAAGCATTCAGTGCTCGTCATCTCGAAGGCCATTCACTCCACCTTGGAATTGCATATGACATGTAAAAATCTTTTCTTAATATTCACCACCGGGAAGTTTGGGGAATTATGGAGGCTTCAACTGCTGCATCTAATGGGCTCTCCGAGCAGACAGCTGTGACTGTGAGCTGGCTTGATAATTAGGTGTCCGGGAAGATTTTATGCTATGAATCAGTTAAAAGGGAAAAAAGAGAAAGAAAGTAATGGCAAGCAAAACTCGCCGGGATGGAAATTGCATTAACCCTTGTGTGTCTTCTTCTGCTTGCACGCTTTCTAAGAACCGGGATTGATTTTCTAGACGCGCGGCAGTCACACCTCTCCCGTGTATGGCTTTCATTTGCACACATGCCCGACGTGCCCGGGGGCACGGCCGGCTGATCTGGGCGACCATCCTGGAGGGGGTCACTTGGCAGTGATGTGCTTCCCCTTCCGAAAGTGACGCGGCGCTTCCTTGCACTAAGTTTTCTCTGTCAAAAGAAAATTTTCGAGAGGCATATTCTATCAAAATCATAGGCAAGAACGGAGAATGGTGGCTGCTCGGTGCAGCCCAAAGCGTTTCCTCCTCGGCTCGTCCTTCGCAGCACCGTACCCGATGTTCCCGCTGACGTCCCAAAACGGGCGCCCACAGACGCATGGACGCAAAAAGAGCCAGCGAATAACGCCTGACTGAGAACCTTGCGTGCCAGGCAGTGATGGGAACTGAACTGTGGGAAGCCCTGGGCACCCTTTCAGCGAGACTCCCTAATTTATTATGTTTTTTAAGGATTTTAAATTTTTTAGGTAATCCCTACACCCAACGTGGGGCCTGAACTTACAACCTGGAGATCAAGAATGGCAGGCTCTACGGCCTGAGCCAGCCAGGCACCCAGTGAGACGCCCTCATTTAAATTGGAGCAGTTGCTGGGTGGGTATCGCTGTCTTTCCCCCTCAGACACCACCTCCCTATTCCAAGCTGAGCTTTATGGGTGAAACCCGGACTGGCCTCTCCACGGGTCCCTGAGTGAGCAGGTGTGCGGACCAGCTGCACCGACCCGGCTGAGGGTCGGGCTCTCCCGGCGCCGACCTGACCTGGCTCCCAGGCCCTCTCTTGCTCTCCCTGCATCCGTGTGGGGCCGCTCCTCGTCAGGCAGGGCACGCACAACCAGGACGGGAGACTTGCAGGGAGGAAGCCAGGGGAGCTCCTGCTGGTCGGATCTACGGAGCGGAGATGGGGAAACAAGCGTTCGAGTCACACCGGGGAGGATGATTTCGTCTTTGTTCCTGGGAAGATCGCAAGATTTAAAACAGATGTGTTCTGAAAGGACAAGGCCATAAATGACCCTCCCACTTTGGTCCATAAACAACCTTTTGCTTTTTATACTGTTTGGGACATCGTCATTGCTTGTATCGCTTGCAATCTTTTTTTTTTCTTTTTTTAAGATTTTATGTATTTATTTGAGAAAGAGAGTGAGAGAGAGAGAGCACGAGCAGGAGGGCTGGGAAGGGGAGAAGCAGACTCCCCTCTGAGCAGGGAGCCCAACATGGGCTTGATCCAGGACCCCGGGATCGTGACCTGAGCCGAAGGCAGATGCTTCAGCGACTGACCCGCCCAGACGCCCCATATTACATGCAGTCTTGATGCCGCCAGGGTAGCAAGCCCAAGAGCTGGTAACCAGCGAAGTTCCCGTTCATCTGAGGGTGTTTACTAAGGGCCCACTACGTGCCCATTTACAGGGACCAGGGATGCTTCAGTGAACACATGGAAAGTTCTCTGCCCTGTGACACATAGATTCCAGTGAAGGGAAGCACAGACTGGCAAAGATAATAAATGAGTGAATATAGAGAGTGTTACCGGGTGATGGAAAAGCAGGCCTCGCAGAGCAAGGGTACAGGGGACGCTGTATTTAGCAGACAGGGGAACCCACAAGACTATACGAGAAATTTCATGGCTGTCCGTTCTTTACTAAAATGGAGAGCATTTTTTTTATGAGAACAATATCATGGATGATGGAAAATGTGAGAGAAGCCTGTTTCCAATGGTCTACGGGAGCCGGCCTGCACCTGCCAGTGTAGGAAATTCAACTGTACGCACTTACAATTAAATACATGGTCGTCGAGACGAAGTAACAAATAATGCACATTGCTTCCTGATTATCTTAGTGTGTTCTGCTGTCACCGTGGTCTTGAGGTCACTTAGCTGACTGCATCTGTGTGACAGAAGTGCTATGTAATGGTGGCTACTGCACCTCTTTGTCCAGCACTGTGCTCGCTGATGTCAGCTTGGTGACCGTGCTGGGAATACTTACAGGACGGCAACGGGCAGATGCCACCTACCAGCGCCTTGCTCGCGCCCCCGAGAGCAGGTTGATCGCTACACACCTACCGGCTCACCACTGTGCTGAGACGTGCTGCGCTCCCTGCCCCGGGACGTTCTGCTCTGACCGAGGCCACACAGCTGTAGGACATTCCCTACATCGAATGAAGTGGGTGAGCAACACCGTTGGGGCTGGCGGGGAAGGCTAGTGGCAGCTCGCCCATTGTGAGGCCAGATGCTGGCCTCAGCAACGATTTCTCTGGGGTGCCATCCCTGCTTTTCAGGAAACCTTACACAGCCCTGGGACCTCCACTGTCCTGGCCCCTAGGTGACTTTAAGGCCCTGAATCAGGTCCCTTCCCCATCGAAAGAGTTTTGGCTCCAAAAGTACCAGACGCATCTCGGAGAAGCGTGTGCATAGACGATTTTGACCTCGACGGACTTCTAACTGGGAGGATTTCAGAGCCTGGGAAGCAGCGCTCAGCCCCCGGGGTTCTGATAGAGTAGGTCACATCTGCCGCGGGGGTTACGGGCTATCTCTCTAGGCAGACACGTGGAGTGGCCACGGCGAGTTCCATCAAGGGTTTGTGTATGCCCGAACTTGGTGTCCTCGGTGCCTCACAACATGTTGTTCCCACACTTCTAGGCTCTTCCCAGCAGTATCAGACAACAGGGAAGCCCAGGACCCTGACAGGCCACCTGTCTACCTTGGGTGGGGCTCCCACAGGCCACGGTGGGACAGCCCGGGCTCTAGAAACCTAGGAATAGGGCAGAGAAGCGGTTAGTGAAGAAAGTCTGCGGCCTTTTTAAATGGGACATGTCTACCTCAGGCCACACAATTTGGCTACAGCCCTAAGAATCTATTTCATGGTCATGTTGTCTGGGAAGAAATTTAATAGCTATTTGCATTTGGTTTGGAAAAAAAAATAGTGGCTATTTTTACAAAAACAAATAGGGATACTTTTGTAAACAAAAATCCCGAGTTGATTGCTTCGTTCACTCATGATAGGTTCTGCATGATGAGTGAGGAGGTGCTGAGAAGAAAGATCCAGAACTCCTGTGTCCTACTGACTTCCGACCTGGGCTTTTGGTTCAGAACCTGATTGTTCACCAGTCTTGTTCACCGCATTCTCCAGTACATTCAGGGAAAACATCTCTAATTGTCCCACTTGTGACAGGCTGTGCCCAAATTCACACAACATTAGCAGTTTCACTAACACCGCAGAAGCCGTGTCTGGGGTAGAAAGGGATCTTGAATTTTATGTGGTTTACGGGGGGTCAGCGGCTGGTCGGCGGGCAGGGTGATGAAGCACACAGTCTCCTTTTTCCTGAAGGATAAGGGCACGCCTCCTCTGAAGGGACAAAGACGCTGTCTGTGCCTTGAGGATGGCCGCGCTGATCTGGCACTGACTTCTCGGGCTTCAGGCCAATCCTGGTTCCCAAATACTGGAGCCACGTGGGGAAGTTGGAATTGGGACAAGCGTGGAATAGAAGTCTGGAGAGGAGAGGTGGGGGCCGTGGGGAGGGGAGTCCGTGAACTTTCCGGAGCAGTTGGGCCTCCAGATCTGACGAGGCTGGTTTCTGAGCTCCAGGAGGCACAGGGCAGATGGTGGCGGGTCCCTGGCCTCCTGAGGTTCCAGAGATTTACTCTCCAATGATGTGGAGGTTTTGTTTTTCCCTCAGTCTTTTTTGTTTGTTTTTGCTTCATCTTGGGTTATTTTGTCTTAAAACACCTCCCTAGTACCATGTGCCACCCTAAGCAGTTATCGAATATGCAAAACTACCCTCAGCTGTTGCTTACCGCTTGTGTGGCGTCTTGTTTCTCAGGCACTATTCTGAGAAATGGAGGACGACACTGACCGTGGTTGTATTTTTTTTCCTATGGAAAACGTATCACTTAATTCAACTCTCGCTCTTCAAGCGTATCTGCGTTAAAATTAACGTTTAAGGTAATAGTCCGAAAGGATTATTTCTTACTAGTAGAGGTCAGCTTGCTGATTTGCGCTATAAGTAGGGAATTATTTAGGAAATATCTTCGACTAGCATTCTTGCTATGTTGTAATTACCCAGGGCTCGAACACGTACGCAGAAGCACACACACCCCCATCCAAGGTTAGTGTATCCGTTTCTCAGTGTTGACTTGCCGGACACCTGGAGACGTTTATTGTACGGGGCCAAACCCAGGGCCAGCGTCTGGGGAAGGTAAATGCGAGCTAAGCACAGGACACTCTGCTCAAGAAACACACAAGTCAAGAAGAAAGATGGAGTTTAGAAGCCAAGAAAGAAACGCGTGCGGGGCGCTGGAGCAGGGGAAGCAGGGAGAAGTCCGCTCTGGTGGACATTGGGGTGTCTCCAGGACACGCTTGGGAGGACGGGATCCCCAGCCCTGGGGAGGGAGGATGTGCTGTCAGCTTGTCCTGCAGACCATGCCTGCCTTCCCCTTCCCAGGCCCACCCTGGAGAAGGCGTCCTGTAAACTGCTAGCAGTTCCATTCGCTGCTGAACGAAACACAGCCCCTGATGATGCCATCTTCCTGTCTGAGAAAGTTCTACATTTTAAAAACTCATGCTCATGACATCATTGAACTGAACAAGTCGGCAATTACTTTTTCTTTCATTTGAATTAGAAATGCACTTAGCCTGTCTTTAAGCCCAATTGAACCTGCCATAGGCTAGAGCGGTCTTTTCAATTAATCTTTTTCAAATCTCTTGTTAAATGCCTCTCACCACCCTTCCCCCGTCAGGCTCTCCGTGCTGTGAACCCCCCAGCTGGGCCCACCGGTCAACTCGAATTTCTATTTCTGGGTTCTTTTCCATCCCGTCCCTTGTGGAAAATGCCAAGCAATGATCACAAGCTATAACCATTCCGTGTAAAACACTTTATGTTCTATGTAAAGTTTTTCTATCAGCTTAAAGTTAAACATTTTGGATTATATGTTTCTTGGGAAATTTGGCTCCATTTTAGATGGACAACTGGATATTGTTATTATTTCAAGTTTTCCCAAAGGCTTCAATATCAGAAAGGCATTCCGACACAGGAAAAGCCAGGTGTGTTTCCCTACGTTCCCCCTTCAGTTTGTTTCAGGTTATTTGTAGGTGAGGAGCTGAGTAAACTAAGACTCCCATCAGTGTTTAATTAGGTCCCTACAGCCCCTGGACGAGCCACAGCACATCCTGCTGGGACAGTTCACTTGAAACAGGGCTTCCTTATATTACACTGAAAGAAGCGATGCCGGATTACAATTTAAGACAAAAACAACAACACTGACAATTCTGCACACAACGGAACAGTACAACTACTGTTCCCTGGTGATTCTACCCTGGAAACGACTGATCCTAAAGACAGCCCCGTGACTTCTGTTAGGATTCTGTTTAGGTGATCTGAAATAGTAAGCCTGTGTTCTTGCGACCCGCGCTCCGATGATCTCCGCCTCATTTCACTTTAGAAGAAGACATGCTGCTGCCTTTCTCAGAAGACACCAGGGCTGCCCCCGAGGTTTGCAGGTTGCTGGCAGCCCCCACATTGTGGAAGAGAAGCCGTGCATGCAGCACGTTCCTAACTGGGAACCTGCCTTTCTCCTCTTCTTCGGAAACATCAGGCCAGACGAGGTTTTTTAATCAGACATCGTTCCAAGCAGCGAGAAAGTACCATGGTATTCTTTCCATGGGGATGCTGTCAGGAGCAAAATCAATGCCCGTGATGTCTCCATAAAGCAAAGAACTCTATATTCAACAAAATTAAACAAAATCTTTCCAAGGGCATGTCAAAGCCATTGGATTATTGCACTGATTTAAGGAGAAATGGTGCATTTCGATTCTGATTAGCAACAAGGAAAATGCTTTTCTTGTCCTAAAAACAGAATGGAACAAAACACTAGAGCTCAAATAAAGGCTTCGAATTGATCAAGCACGGAAAGTCCCGTCCGACCAGCATGAGTGAGGGGCCTGAAGGGAGACCGGGCTCAGAAGAGGCGTATTTTAATATTTCCACCACCATGTTCGTTTTTAAAAGCTCCGACAGGATTTTTGGTGCATCCAATTTGCAATTCTTGTTCAACGTTTGTGTGATTTTCGATAAAACTATTAAAAACACTATTCTTTCCACAAAGTGAGGTTGCCTTTCCCCCACGCATTCTTTCTTCTTATTTTTTGGCAGTGTGGTTCTCTTCCCCTTCACAGCACACGCAGACCCACAGCAAGGGGTTCATTCTGCCTCACGGTTCTATAGCTTATGAGGCCGATTACCCTCAGTAATATATAAAAGCACAAGAAATTACATGTCTGCTTCCCAGCCTTTTCTAGAATTTCAGACTTACTGAACTTCAGGATTGTTTGGAAATGGACGATGTAATTTCTTCAAAAATAGTTCCACTTTAAAAATTCCTTTACTTTTTTTTTTTTTCGATTCCTATTTTCTTTTAAGTCTTCCCTTCTCCATTCTTCCTGGGAAAAGCAGAAGGATGGAAACGGCTCCTGCCCCGCGTCTGCAGGGGAAGGTCTGTCTTGGCATGTCTGCCCGCCAGTGCTACCGAGAATATACATTTTCTGTCGCAAATACCTACAGCTCCACCTGCATATATAAATATGCAAATACAGACATAAGCCTATGTGCTTTCCACGGGGGTGTTGAGTTAGACCTTCAGCGCAGAAAGTGGTCTAGAAATGGCATCTTGATCAGGATCGTGGTAGAGGATACTTGTCAGCCCTGCAAGAAGAGGTGGTACGACGTGTGGATTTATTTCCTATGAAGCTGCACCATTAGGGTAAAATGTTACATTAGACCTATCCTATCACGTTTAGGTTCTATAATATTCGATATGACAATTGCAGTTTGAATTTCATATGACAATTGCGGTTTGAATTTCATATTTTTTAAACTAGTTTCTTTTTACAAGAAAATTTTTAAAACTTCTTTTTTCCCTAAAAGTGTCTTGTTTAAAAAACTGAATGCTACCACATGCTTAATGTGGAGCAAACCTTGAAAGATAAGGGTGAAAGCAAGCCTACGCTCTAATAAAATACCAGCCAAGTGGCCCTTTTATGTTTGCAAAATTAAATGATTTATTTTATTTTAACCTATGGGGGAAAAAACATTTTTTGCATGTACTTTTAAATCACATAATAAATAAGTGAATATCATCTTGACTCTATTTTTGGAAAACCTGTAGATGATATAAGTTTCAGTACCTACTTAATTAGTGATCATCTGGCCCATTGTTAAAAATACCTATTTAAAAATCATTCATGCAAATATTCCCAATGAATCATGAAATGTGACGGGAAGAACAAATTAAAAAAAAAGAAGTCAAGTGCGTTTGTGTGTTTTCTTTATTAAGCTTCCCCCCCCCCATCTTAGCAAAGTTTATTTTGATAGCTTGTTTTCAGAAAACTTTTCCAACCTGTTTCAAAATAACCAGTTAAAAAGTTAGGGACAAAGCACAGTATGAATATAAATTATTTGTCAACATATGGTAACAGAGGGCATGCGGACCTGAAGGTCTGAACAAAGAGCAGGCATTGTTTGCAGTGATGAAGTTCTCAAATTGAAGTCCTGGGGTAGCGCGAGATGCTGCTCGCATGGTCTGGGGTTACAGCGCTTGGTAAAGCCGGGGACAGCTGCACCAATTGTACATAATTAGTCAAGGTCAGACACGGCAAATGGAGGACACTCACCATTTGTCAGGAGAACAATGGAAGGGGACCTGAGTGTTCTCGACGGGGACAGCGTAAGAGGGGCGCATTGAATGCGGGGAAGCAGGCCTGCCCTGTTTTGTGCTCCCTGGAAGGGGGGCGGCCACTCAGGACGATTCACATGCTAGCACTAGCCAGGCTAGCCGATGTCACAAAACACAGTCTTGTTTTAACTACCAGAAGCATATGTTCATTGACACCGTGTGATGTTGGTGACACTTGAAGGAAACAGTGAAACAACAGACATGAGAATGAATGTATTTCCTACATGCGCTTGGGATCGCAAGACCCTTCCTCCATTCAGTGGTGTGATCTTTTAAGTTACCAACCGATGCAATGTAATCCTTTAAAGAAAGGGGTGATTGCTTTCAAATGAGCGGCAGAGCTTGGAATGAAGAAAAATGTGTCGATGCAGTAGGAAGTGCGTTTGTTGTAGCGGTTGCTCAGAGAACGGCTTTATTTCCAACAGCAGAAATGTAACATGCATTCAGACAGTCAATGAAAATAAGTTAAGGTAAAGGAAAATGTTTGGTGCCGATAGTTTAGAACCACCATGGAATTCTAAGCAAGCGCATAGTGTGATTTTGAAAGCTAAAAAGTCTGCGGGAGTTTTAAGGAAAAGAGAATGAGGACATGAGCATTTAAGCAGAGATCCACCAAGGTTTGAGGAGCTAATTTTGTAAATGCCTGCACCATACCCAGTGAAGACCGAGGCTGCCCACTTTCCTCCTTCCAGCCTGCGTAAGGCTGTTTCAGCACAGGGCGGGGATGCTCCATCCCGGAGTGGGGTTCACCCTGCAGGACACAGCCTTTCTGCTGGGCATGCCCCTTCTCCCTTCCCTGAAGCAGCCCTGCGGGAAAGAGCAAGGACAGGGAGAAAGGATGCTTGGCACAGAGGGGACCATCGGGTCTGTGTTCTGCAGTGATTTCTCATTAGCTCGCTCTCCCTGATCACAATTTCCAGGTGACATTCTTTCTTTGGACTCAGGGCCCTCATTAGTGCCTCATTATAATGTCTTCCCACATATCAGTTATTTTAGTCCATGCACTTTGCAACACAGTTTCCACCTGCCGTGGGAGGAAAGGAAAGTCACAGAATTCCTTTGAAAGTAAGGGTTTAGTGGATGGCTCATATACACAGAGAAACACTTGTCCACAAAATCTGTTAGACATGACAGGGAGCCTTGCATTGGGAGAAGATGCTGGAAGAGCAAGACGGTTTACCACCTTCTATAATTATAAACCCTTATAATGGGAATTCATTATCTCCTTGTGTACAAAGCAATCCATTTCTGATTAGCCTTTTATCATGCTTTCATTTTCAAAGGAATAAATCAGAGTAAGAAGAAACTGCACCATAAAGTCCTCCCCCAGTGCTGCTAGCAAGGCAGGTGAATTATACATTACACATAAATTTCTAAGTTTTTATAGGAGGAAACAGTGCATACATATACACATTCATGTATGAAGTGTCTGCACACACACACACACACACACACACACACACAGAGCATTCGGGTCTCTCCTCCATCACTGCACTGAACCAACAATCCAGTTCTTTCCCTCCCAATCCCCTCACCTCTACATAAAAAGAGAAAAAAAAGTGCCATCTGTGATATCAGAGCCATTTCTCCCATATTCTTCGCATTGTCAAGATTTTCTCTTGTGTCCTCTGGAGGAGATGATAAAATGTTCTGTGCAATTTAGTCAGTCCCCGCATACAATCCGAGGAATCTCACTCCCTGTAAAGTTAATAAAGATAATAAAGAAGTAACTCCTTCATTTCTCTGTAGTGCATTTCATCCTCGGGCGTAAGGGACTGACAATGTTATGTAAGCGAGGTGAATTACGCTCTTGGCTTTCTCACTGGGAAATATATCCGGCAATTAAAAATGAAATATACCATTAGGTAAAGCCATCATTCACAGCATTCGCTCTACGCAAGCTTTCCCTAAATTTAAAAGAAGAAACGCTGCTGGTCCTATCAGGCAGCCGTGCATTTGCAGCAGCTCCTTGAACGTGGCTTTTCAGGAACACCCTGCGTGAAGCCCGCCGTGCTGTCCCCATGGCCACCATCCCCACGTCCACTAACTACTGTGCGAAGTGGGCTCCTGGTAGTTCTTCATGGTGGGGGGTGAGGGGTTCACAGAGCACGCCAGGCTACCCCTTGTTTCAATTTAATCCGAAAGCAGGATATTCACCACTCCTGTGAGAATATGTTTCAGCATGTTTATTACAATGTCATTATGTCTGATTATTTTTATTTCCGTTAACATCATGTGTAATTAACAGTCTCTAAAGACATAAAGGCAGTCCTGTATTTATTTCTTTTTTATTTTAATTTTTTTATTATCTTATGTTAGTCACCATACAGTACATCCCTGGTTTCTGATGTAAAGTTCAATGATTCATTAGTTGCGTATAACATCCAGTGCCCCATGCAACACGTGCCCTCCTTACTACCCATCACTATATTTATTTCTGATCTTAAATGTGACTGAAGTTGATTAAACTAATACGAAGAAAAAGCATCTATCATGAAGCATTGATTGTTGAAGCTTCAGCCTTTGATGAATGAAGGGGGGTTGCCTAGTCAGGAGGGCACACAGATGGGGTAACTGGACCCCAGTGGCACCCATAAGCTTATGGGTGATTCCCCCACCTACCCCTGGATGACAGAAATGATCTTCACAGGCCAGTTTCCTCTGAATGGAAGGCAGACCAAGCACATTTCTAATGAAAACTAAGTGACTTTAGTATCTGGATATACTCTACTTTTTATCTATAACTTAGGTTTAGAAAAAAGTGGTACCTAATATATCTCTTACAATCTCATATTTGGTATTATACTTAGACTCAGACTTACACATCACTGTGACATATCATAAAATAATCCGAAAGTATGATGACTAAATATTCTGGACACAGATGAACTGTGCTTTTCTCTTTTTCATCTAAATTTAAAAGTGACTTAAAATTGCATATTAACTTCCTAGTAATTGGAGGGGAAAGGGATTCAGGAGAAGTGGTTCCTCTGAGTCGAAGCTTATTCTAATTTTTCAAATTAATTCTTCTAAATTTCAAATATTGAAAAACTGTGGAAGTCTAAGAATTAGCCGTGTGCTTTTAAAATTTCCTCTTTGTCTCATAAAGTAAGTGTTTTCCACTTTCAGGTATCTTAACACTATAATTATTACCATCAATCTTTTTTTAAAGACCAGACTTACGATACTTCCTGGTAGTGAATTTTAATAACTCCCACAGCCTACCCAACGGGAATCCTAGTGACCTAAAATAATTAATGCCCCTCAGAAAGGGCTAGAATTCTTCATCAGGGGCATGCTGGGAAAATCTTACAGAATGAGCTCCGTAACTCAAGACTGTACCAGCCACAAGAGTTAGGATTGTTTACTTTGGAGTTTCCGCGCTCGCCTCTGAAGCCTAACCTGTGCCTTCCGTTTTTCATTGTTTCAACAGATGTTAATAAAGAAAAGGTTAATTATTCACAATGCATGTCTACTGAAATTAGCCAAATAGTCTGTTGTCATCAAGAATCTGAGAATCGGAGATACTGGTTCTGAGGGGAGATTTGATATTTCACACTAAACAGCCCGTACACTGTTTGAATTCTCTCCGCATCTGATGGTATCGGATACAGTTCAGAAATCCAAGCTTCCACTGAATGAGGGATCCATACATCAAACAATGGTGTTAGTAGTGGTTCGGCCAAACTGTTTTTCCTTTATGGTTAATGCTGTTTTCTGTTTCCTTTTTTTCCTTCCCCTCTGTCTTTTAATTCTGTGAAGATAGTCACTGTATTTCTCAGCTCCGTTCCAAAATATTAGCCGGGGAGCTCATTTATCCTTGTGCCAAACTTCTGGCAGAAATGTGTGAAAGATGCCCAAGGAAGGAGAAAACTGTCGTGGAAATGGAAATTTGGAGTACTGACCATAGGTGTAAAATTTAGATAAGCCCCTTCTCCAAAACAGCCTTCTGGAGTGGTCCAACAGCTCCCTCTGCCCCCTCCACGGGGGAAGTGTTCATTAGAGCGGCTCTGCAGAGAGGCGGGGGCGGCTTGAAGCCGTCCCTGTGCGTCCTGGCTCTGAAAGGGAGCCCCAGGAAGACTGCGCACGGCCAGACCGGGCGGAACCCGGTGGACGGCCCGCCAACGCTTCCCAGGTGAGACCGGCCACAGGCTTCTCTTCATTAGCTCCCTGATGACTGGCCGGAGGTAACAATTAAAGGGAGGGTTTTTTATGACATTATTAGTGTGAGAAGTATTAAGGGTGACTCCATTTGTCATGCCTTATTAGCAAAAGCATGGGAAAATATTCAAATCACAGAACATTCAACCTCCCCCCCAAATTCTGCCAAATCGATTTGACTTTCCCACCTTCCCCTCCACACCAGCTCTTTCCAGTTAGAAAGGGATGGCGCTGTGGGAAGATTTGCCCGTGGAGGCCGGGAAGAAACAAGGTACTTTATGGTGGTGTTGCTCAAAATCGGAGTGTTTTGAATGCTTTCTTGAATTCCCGGTGTTTCTTTCTAACAAGGACGAATGCACCTATACTCAGGTGATCAGATGTGTCCTTTAATCCCCAGTCCAGCCGGGGGTGCTGGCGTGAAAAACACAGCTTGATTTTAAGAAGCAAACATATGGATTGAGACACACAGCATAAGGGCTTTTTCGGCGTCTAGATACTGCTGTTCACAAAGGAGCTTGCACTTTGCCTGTTAAAACTACAGAACACACGCACTTACATCTTAAACATATAAATAAATTCACTTGATTTTCCTATCTCATGTTTACCCAAAATTAAAAAAAAAGAAAGCACGCTTATTCATCCCATGCTACCTAATGTAGATGTTCCAGTCATGTTTCCTTGGGAACAAAATGATTAAACGTGATCATTACTAGTTAAAACCATACTTATCATCTAAAAGCCTCTGCCTGTGAGAGATCATTCACTTCAGTGTGGTTTAGTTTTCACGTTGAGTCATTTTCCTGGTGCAGATGCGGCGTTCATGCAGTCACCCATCCATCCACATATTTAAGATTATTGAGGACTTACTAGGGCCACAGGCCAGGGAACAGTTCGCATAAGACTTGCCCACGTGCCCAGGGTGGGCACAAAGACGAGGGCTGCCCAGCTCCAGCACGGACACTGGAAGGTACGCAGGCAGAGCTGCTGGTGCAGGGACACGCCCGAGCTGTGGCTTTATTTCCCTGTACGAGCAGCCACGGCCTCGAATCTGTATGTACGTATGTACATGAATACATACGTGTGGGTGCATATATGTACACACACATACATACATATTAATAGTCTAATGTCCTCGCGTGCCTGCTTAGGGTGTATTGGCTTTTGCACACAGGACATAAACTATTACTCTAAATTAAAACAAAATGCTCCCTCAAATAATACATCTCTCTCGTCCCCCCTTCGCTGTACATATTCACGCATGCATACTCAATGTGATACAGCCATTTATCAAATTAAAGCAAAAACAAATTATTTAGGATCCGTGCAGTACTAACAAAGAAACAGCCTTGTAAAAACTATGAATTTATTAGCACCCCATCCTCTGCAGGTGCATTGATAGAAAATATAATTAAATCAGCATTTTTTACTACTCACTCAGCATAAATTGTCGCTAGGTCTGCAAGACTGATGCGACGCACTGTTTGTGCTCATGAGGACAATAGTCTTTGAGGCTGAAATCCCTCTTTTTTTAATCTATACGGGATCTCCATACCCAAACTCTGGCAAGTGGGGGTAAATGTTGAATAATAGCTTCATCCCCATCGTCACCCAGAAATTCTCATCATGCCAGTTGCCAGAGCACTGTGTACGGGGAATATCCGCGATCCAAGAGCTGACAAGGAATGGCTCTTAGAAGTCACTACTTATTTGACTTCTGGTTTTCACACCGGATAAATCCCACTAACTGAGAGGCAAAGGCAAGATAGGCTGTGGCTTCCGGTCTTTGAACAGATACTGTCAGTCGGCTTCGGCTGAGGTAGCTAAATGCTATAAACTGGATTGCTTAAACAATAGAAATTTATTTCTTACAGTTCTGGAGACCGGGAAGATCAAGGTCCCTGCAGACCGGGGGTCTGGCGAGAGCCCACTTCTCGGCTTGTAAACGCTGACTCCTCTCTGTGTCCTCCCTTGGCCTTTCCTTGGTGAATGCTCCTGGCAAGAGACCTCCCTTTCCCCTTCCTCTTTTAAAGGCACTAACCCCATCATAGGGGCCCCACCTCCTCGTCACCTAATCTAAACCTAATCACCTTGCAAAGTCTTCGCCTCCAAAACCATCGCACTGGGGACTAGGGCTTCAACGGACGGACTTATATGCAGCCCATCATAGGGACTGCACTTTTTTTAGAGGGTATGACCCCTGAAGCTCTTCTCTTCTAGAATCATGGATTATATCACAGCGGTGCAGCTTAGTTTTGAAAGACTAAAATAAAACAACATAACACAACACAACATAAAACAAAATAAATAAATAAAACAAACAAACCAGACCAAGCTTAAATGGCCGCCATGATGTCTTCCCTCCCACCCAAGGAACCCGAATCCCACCGGAGGACAAAGGGACACTAGTGGCTTACCAAAGCAATACTAGCAGCCAAAACATCTCCCCTAACTTCTGTAGGGACTTTTTCCAGAATGACTCTTCAAATGCTCTCAGGCACTTCCACCGCCACTGCCTTGCACGACTTTCTTGGGAGCTGACAGCTCCACCACATGATCTGGAAGTTTAACTTCTAATCCTAATTTTTCTATGGACTTCAACAGGCTCCTTTCCCCTCCTCTGCTTTGTTCCTCTTGTGTCGCACGTGAGCTCTCTGCAGATGGGCTGTGCCGGTGTGGCAGGTGCAACCCCCACGTGGAGAGGTGTCCCCGTGCCCAGGTCCTGGAGGGGAGCAAACAGTGAAACGTGGGTTTTGACTTGAATTCCTGATGTTCACCGGCTTCTAGCTGAAGGTCTATAACCACCTTTGAAGCAGGAAGTGGATGACTGAGAGAATCGTCTGGCCTGCCACTCTTTCCCACGCAGTAGGTGAGAAGGGTTAGGTGGCTCGGATGTCCTCAGACAAACGGGGAGGGGGAGGGAGTTGTCCCGCTGTGTTATGGGTGTATAAGCTCCCAGTTGAGTGGAGAGAATGTTTGCCCATACACCTTTATCACCTAAAATACCTTAAAACCGAACATATTTGAAGAAAGCAGCCGTCCATTACAGTGGAGTCTGCGTACATGGGGAGAGCTCTCCCACCTTGGAAGGGCACAGGACGCTAGTGTCAGTGGTAAGTTTGGTTCCTGAGCTTCTGTGCCCAAAGCCTCTCCATGTGATGCCCATTGTGACCAGACCCCTGCAGCTCCAACCCAGGGGCGCTGTGGACAATGAAGACTTCTTTACATGTGTATAGTTTCTAAGAATATTTCCTGGCTGGCTCCATGTTAATGGATGAATTGGCATGGGAGTGTATGGGCACCATAAAATACAAAGTACTTATTGTAAAAATCCTCGTGCTCACGACTCCCTGTTCTTTCTCAAAGTCTGTCCCCCTCTCCTTGTGGACCAGTAGCAGTTGTGGTCAGTCTGTGGACCCACAGAGGTGAGCTCTTCTGGCCACGTGGCCGGTGGGGGCTGGAAATGGCACCCAGGGCAACGCAGCAACACCTAGGACTCGGGTCTTCTCTCCTGAATTACCTTCGTGAAGCAAGGTCCGTGAGATCACATTGGGGATGAGTCCCCAGCTTGCTTTTCTTATAAATAATTCTAACACCTCATCGAAGGACTCATTCCCAACATGTTAATGAAAGAACCCTGTTAGTCGGAGAGTAGACCTACCTACTCGGTGGAGACAAATCTCCCGTCGCTGAGCGTGCAGAGGAAAATGTGGGGCTGATCTGGGGGATGGAGGGTGGGGGAGGGGGCCACAGCGATAGGACGTCCCATGAAGTTACTGTGGAGAGCTTTCTCTGGTGCAGCGCATAGAATCCAAACACACACCCGGACGGAGCACTGTGCCTGAAGGCTGGTGGTCCCCACAGCACTGTAAGCCAGAGCAGAGCCCTGCAGAAGACAAGTGAGCTCAGGCTCCAGGCCCAGGCTGCTCTTGCATCCAGCGAAAACGAAGGAGAAGGAGAACAGGAGGAGGAGGAGGAAAGGGGAGAGGGGAGAGGTGAAGAAGCATATTTAGAAATTAAAGTAGATGGTGCCTACATAAAGGAAAGCTTTAGGGCACCCGGATGGCTCAGTCGGTGAAGCATCTGCCTTCAGCTCAGGTCATGATCTCAGGGTCCTGGGATGGAGCCCCACATTCCAGCTCGCTGCTCAGTGGAGAGCCTGCTTCTCTCTCTCCCTCTGCCCCTCCTCCCACCCCACCCCATTCTTGTGCTCCAACTCTCTCTCTCTCACTCTATCTCAAAGAACTAAATAAAATTTAAAAAAAAAAGAAAAGAAAGGCTTTAAATTGTAACAAAATACACCCTGTATGATTTAATCTACACGAAATCAGAGAACGTATGCTAGTACGAAACTAATGTATGCTAGTAAAAGTCAGAATAGTGATTCCTGAAGGGGGAGTTGACTGGACAGGGCACCAGGGAACTTTCTGGGTGATGTGACTGTCCTATGTCTTATTTTGGTGACAATTATTCAAATGTGTGCAATTGTCAAGACTCATCGATCCGAACACCAAAGATCTGTGTGTTTCATGAGATGTAATATATGCCTCAATAATAATAGTTAACACCATGTTTAAGGATGCTGTGACTAGCCTAAGACTTGGTAGCGTCGGTATTCTTTAAGAGCATAGGCTGAGTAGTTCTGAGAGCTGGTCTCAGCAGGCAGCAGCTGCCTTTCATTTTCAGGTTTCTCGAGCGTCCTCTTGTGCCCAGGACACAATGGAGTTATGTGTAAATAAATAATAGTGGAAGCAGCACGTTGGAACACTCACTTAACCTGTGAATCGCAAGGTTATTTTTGTAGCTGTGTCCTGTCTTCCCGTGTGCAGGGTGATTTATGGTTTTCTGCCGGGCTTCATCACCATTGTGCTCACCTTTGTTTCCATCATAGTTAATTAAAGGGAAGGTCATTGTCACCTTATGTTTTAAACCTTCTTAACATAATATATCACCCTTGGTACACTTTAATAAGGGGATTTGTGAAGGAATGGTGTAATAGGAAAAAGTTTACGGCATAATCCATCCTGTTCACAATTACACTTTAGGTCTTGCACATAATGAAAGTTAATAAGTAGACAAAATGAAGGGTCTATCTTGGGATTCATTCAAGTGTTGATTAATTGGCTGGGTGATAGAGTGGAAAAGATACCTAGCTTTTCTAAACTGCACGCAACTGCACGCAAATGTGGCCAAAACAAACTCTATTTAAAGGACAATCTCTCCTTTCCTTTTTCCTTGCAAATTGTCACCTCCAAATAATATGAAATTAATTAACAACTGTTTATTGAATGCCTTCCACGTGCCGGGCATTGTAGGAAACCTGGAACATAAAGGGTGAAGTAAGACACCGTCCCTTTCCCCAAGGGGAACACAGACTAGTGTTGGTTGAGATACAAAGGAAGGACAAATTATTTATTCTAAATGGTTACTCCTGGGGATACCAGAATTAGTTAAGATTCATAAGAATGACTGAAATAATATTAAGTACGCCAAGCACATTTGCCAAGAAAATGTTAAATCCTTTCTCCAAAGCCATTTGTTTTATTTAACAAACACTTATAAAGCACTTACTAAAGACAGCCATTGTTCTAAATGTTCTCCAAATATTAAGTCATTTAATACCAACAACATCCCTAATGAAGAAGGCACCATTATCATTCCTCTTTTATAAATGAGAAGACCGAGGCACAGGACGATCAAGTAATTTACCCAAGGTAAAATAGTTCTCCAGAATCTGAGCTCATATCCACTAGGCTACACCACCTTCAAATAAGATGCTTTTGACAGTTTCAGAAAATAATGACTTTTTACAAAATGTTCGATTAAAAGGGACAGTTTTGTATAAAGATTTTATAGGATTCTGTATCTTTAAGAGTAATTTTATCTCTACCAGGAATTACTGGTCTTGTTAAATAATACAACTCATCTAAAGTAAGGAACTGTTCTAAAGTAAGGAACCTATTGGCCCAGTAAAAGTAAATTGCTGGCCCAGTTAAAATTTAGGAGAATGTGAAGCAAGATGAGAAAAATGTGTTTTGAAGCATATCCTCCTGTGCACATGCAAAAAGAAAGGGGGTATGTCAAATCTAGGATGAGGAATACGTGAAGCGAGGCTTCACACATCAAGAAAAGTGTCATGGTGATGAAGGTGGAAGGGGCTCATCAATGACATGATTCACTGTTTGAGTTATCAACAGGCCCATCTTTGATCTGTGTTCCCCTAGGATAAAGATGGTTGCAGGTTTGCATAATGCAAAAGATGAATGCAACCAAAATAAATCACAAATGGCCAGAAGAGAATTGAGCATGAACAGTGTGGTGGGCAGTTTCTGAGAGCACTGAAGTGATCCTGCCTCCTGTTGGTCACACCCTTGTGTAATCCCCCCCTTGAGGCAGGCTGGACCTGGTGACTCACTTCTAACAGACAGAATGCAGTAGAACTGCTGGGTGTGCACTTGGAGATTATGTTACAGAAAGCAGGTTCCCGTCTTGGCCACTGTCCCTCTCACTTTGTTCACTCGGACAGCGCCACGTAGTGTGCTGTTCTAGAAAGGCTCACGAGACAAGGAAGTGAGGGTGGCTGTGGACAAAAACCCGCAAGGAAATGAGGCCTCAGTCCAAGAGGCTGCAAGGAATCAAATCCTGCTACCCCCACAGGAGGAGTGGAAGTGGATCCTTCCCCAGGCGAGATTTCAGATGAGACCGCAGCCCTGTCGGATATCCTTACTGCAACCTCAAGACAGACCCTGAGCCAGAGGCACCCAGGTAAGCTGCACCCACATTCTCAACCCACAGAAACTCAGAGATAATATATACTCCTTGTTTGAAACCACTAAGATTTATGTGATTCACTACACAGCATACATAATCAAAGTACTTTCCTTTCAACACAAGTTATTTTCTGCTAAATGCCAAGAAACTGAAAGCAATACCGCAGAAAGGATGAGGTGCAGTCTCTGCCCTCAGGCGGCTGCGGTCTCGCAGGGGAAAGGTGAATCCGTGCTCCCAAACATTTTCAGATGAAGTGTCGTACTGCTTGGGCAACATGGAGCAAACACGTGTGTCAAACAGCAGACAACAAGTCCTCAGTGAGGAAGGGGGGGGCTTGGAATTTCTCAGTATATTTATGCTTCATTTCGTGTCAATAGAAGAAGTTTATGGGCACTGTTAGCAGGTGGTTTGCTTCATTCTGTAAGTGGAGAGAAGCCTAGTAGATCTGGGTGGGTGGCCTAGAAATGGGGAAGCTCTGGAACACGGCTGCTCACTTGTCTCTCGCCACTCCGTGGCTCTCACTGGGGCTATAGTAAAACAGGGAAAGACAGGAATGAAAAAGGATAGCATGATGGGTAATGTGCCTGCTTTTCCTCCAATAAAGCCGTGTTTAGCAGCTGTGTGCCAGGCACGGTGCTCATGCTGAGAGATACACATACCCTACATGTCTCCATATGGCTACATAGAGATGAAAGCAAACACACTGAAATGCAAAATACATGTTACGCAAGATGCCTGACCCTGTCTACCTGTTGCTTGTATAGCTGTTCTAAGGAATACTAAGTGGGCTTCACATGTGTAACTCAAGCCCTAAGGTTCCTTCATGCAGTTATAATGCTACTTAGTCTTCCAACATGAGCATCTGCATTTGAAAGAAAACAAGTGACTCTCCATCATGTGTATCACCAATAGCTCTTCTTTATAACAATCCTAAAAAGGAATAGGATCGTGGCTCTATGTCAGTTTGTCTCTTAGGGAAACAGTTCTCTTTCCAATAATAGAAAATAAATATTTTCAGATATGTTTTGAAATTTCAGTTCAGTCCAGTGGGAGTACCTTTCTCTTACTGGTGTAAAGTGTAGGAGAGATATTCAAGACAGGGGTGCGTGGATTTCACTCACCAGACACTATACATTAGCTTCGTTTGATCTTGCACAGATCGCTTCCTTGCTGGCAGACCATTTCATGGCCTGTGAGGAGGGAGATGGAAAGATGGCCCGTGGGGGCCCTTGAGGCAGTACCACCTCTCTGGAGTTGTACCGAGAGGGACCCTTCACTACCTACCAGCCACATGAGCATCGGTGAGCAAGTCATTTTGAGCCTGTTCCATCCCCTCTAAATTCACCTTACACTCATCTCATAAGATGAAGAAATCACAAAGAGATAACCTTGGCAAAGTACAAAGCCAAACAACCATCACAGGGTAGGTGCTCAATTTAGAGTGATCGTTATTATTTCTGTTTCTTCAATTCCATGATTGTTATTTACACGCTGTGATGTTAAGATGGCACTTTCTGAGTCACTACACCAAAGGGAAAATTCTATACCTGAGAAATCGGGAAATAAAATATGACTCAGCTTTGAAATCCTTTTGGCAATAAGCTTATGAAATCAAAATGGCGCCCGTTAGCTCCACTTATCTATGGAAGGATTGAGAAACACTTCCCGGGCTGCGGCTGTGTTCATTCATCTACCCGCACTGTCCCTTGGCACCATAGCTGACACAAGTTGGTACTTAATACCTGCCAAGGGACTGAATTCTTTAGTGGCTTTTAAAATATTGGAAACGTCATCCCTTTTAATTACTTATGGGAATGTTTCAAGGTGATGGAATTCCCCTGAATTCCTGGCTGGAAAGATCATCTTCGTCTCAGAAGGTTTCATCCCTTCCTCTTTCTTGGCTTACGTTGAGGAACACAGGAATTATCTTAGGTTGGGTTTCAACACAACTCCATTTTTTTTTTAATGGCAGATTCTCTTGAGCAACCCTTCTCATTCAACGAGTATGACACAGAGATTAGTGTGACTTACTGTGGTTCCACTCCTTGAAAAGTCTGGGCTCTAAGAGCATGAGTGGGCACACTCATGTCATGACTGGATTCATACTTTCCTGGCAAGTCCAGGAGAATCACTGAATCAGAGCCCCAGGAAGTAGAAATCAGGCTTGCGGGTGACTGCCACGTGTCCCCGCCGATGGGCAACCATCGCACTCCTCTGGCCAGCTCCGCACTTTGTCCAGGGGTTCATTTTAGCTCTGGGAGCACATTCAGGTCAGGCGATTTAACATCTGGTAGGACTTCCTCATGGACAGTTTCTGTTAATTTGTTCTTGTGATCAGGTCATACTGTCTTGTTTTTCTGCATGCCTCATTTTTTTCCCCTGAAAATGGACATTTGAATATTATAATGTAGAAATGCTGGGACTCAGAGACCCTCCCCCCAGCTGCCGCCTGCTGTGGGGTCTTGTTGGCATGTGCGGAGGCGACTCTAGACCGAAGCTTAGCTCTCATGTCTGAAATGAAGGCAAGTTCAGTTAGATTTTGCTCTTTTCTAAATATTGATCAGCTGTCCCCTAGTAGAGGCCATCATGGACTCTTCCTTCTGGGACTCCCAGCAAAAATAAATAAAGTCTCAAATGAATACCACTGCTCTCTGGAAACAGTTTTCCTTTACATCTGGTTGCAAAACCAGCAGAATGTGCCGTGCAAGCCAAGCCATCTTATCCCTTTGCCAAATCAGGACTCAGGTGGCACAGGGTAAGCAGGCTCGTAGAGCAATTATTTCCTGGTGGACAAAGCAATAAACTGAATCAGTCATGTTCTGTGGAATACATTGCCAACGCTTGCAACGGACTCCCCTCTTTCTGCCGGACCTCCCTTCCCTGGCTGACGCTCCCCTTCCCGGCCCCTGACATAACCTGGCCTGATCTGCCTCCCAGAGATGCCCCCCCAATCTCAGCTCTGGAGGGGCTACAGGGAACCTGAGGAATAGAGAACTTATCAAGCTTTCTGAGGTGCCTGCGAATTTCTCCATCCGGGGAGGTGGGTTTGGTGAACTGCTTTTGGGATCTCAGTAAGGAAATTAGGTGCTTCTCGCCCTGTCTCCAAAAGAAGCAAATACACATATGTACGGAGTCCTTCAAGAAGAGAGTGTTGCCTTTAAATACACCTTAGGGAGGCCCCATCCCCTTTACGTTTTGTAGAAGTTAAGTAATTCTGCAAAAGGAAGATTCTCCGAGTGTTGACTGCTTACGGGCCGTGTCCACATCTGCTGGCCTCTGTCCTCCAGCCACTCATGCCATGGTCTCCAGCCATGGTCTCACTGCACACAATGTCTGTTGGGGTCTCCAAAGTCTTCAGTGGCACAGGAAACACACAATTTGACAAGAACCCAAACCTTTCATGTAATCTTTTTCATGCCATTTTCAAGGAACTTAATGACAATTATTTAATAAAAACATTTGTTCCAGGATTAGCAAACTACTTTAAGCAATGACTTACAGACTGTTCTCTCTTTTTCGATCTTTAGCTCATTCTAATTAGCCAAACTTCTCCCCAGTTTTGATCTTTGACTTAAAGTTTCCGTTGGGACACGCTTTGTCACGTTCACGTGCATCAAACAACTGTCACCCTGAGTGACTCATCAGGAGGACCGTCTCTGTGCTGTCGTCGGCATACTGGCCGGTGGAGCTCAAGGGGCTACTTTCTGAGATTTCTAACCCGCCTGGCTCCAGTGCTTGGCCTCAGCCTTTCCTGGTGCATAGAAGCCCATTTCAGGGGCTTCTCACACAAACATGGCACCTACGCCTCTATCCCGATAAACAAAACTGGTCCCTGCAGTTTTGTCCTTGCTTGAAATAAAAGGTAGTTTGCTTCTACACTGAACTTTATAAAATCATGGTTTCTATAATGAGATAAGATTGTTTATCGATCTAGGGTGTCGTGGCATCTCCTGGTTCGAGCTCGTATTTCCTATTCAGCCGCACGGTTCCCGTTTGATGGACGAGAGTCTACTTCCTTGTGTATGAATTTGGTTATTGCGGCTTCGAGTGTCTTCATTTTTATATGAATAGTAGTATTGGGCTGCGTATTTGCTATTTTCTGCTCCATTTTATTATCACTGTAGCTACCGAGTTTAGATTTAAAATACCACCATATTTATTTGATGCCTATATGTGAATCATCAGTTAACTAATACTTAAATTATCTGTTTCCAATCAGTTTACATTTAGAAAGCAAGCTACCATCTGAAGGAATTATCTAGCACTATGCATTGAATCCTTATGATAAAGTTCTGTCTTCATTAATGAGTGAAAAACACAGCTTCGCACCCATCAGAAATCCTATTGAGGGGCGCCTGGGTGGCACAGCGGTTAAGCGTCTGCCTTTAGCTCAGGGCGTGATCCCGGCGTTATGGGATCGAGCCCCACATCAGGCTCCCCTGCTATGAGCTGCTTCTTCCTCTCCCACTCCCCTTGCTTGTGTTCCCTCTCTCACTGGCTGTCTCTATCTCTGTCAAATAAATAAATAAAAATCTTAAAAAAAAAAAAAGAAGAAATCCTATTGAAGAACACGTGGAATGTTGGCTATTGTATAAAAGACTCGAAGCCTTGAATACACAGCTTTCAACCTAAGTTTCAAACGTAAATGAGCCAGAGAGTATTTCCAAGAACACAGATATTATTAGTCGCTTACTGTATGCGTTCGTTTTCTGTTGTTGCTCTAACACATTACCCCAAAGTTAGTGGCTTCAAACACTGCAAATGTATCATCTCACAGTTCAAGTACATGGAAGTCTGACATGGTTCTCACTGAACTAAAATCAAGGTGCCTACAGGGCAGTATTTCTATCTGGAGACTCATAGGCAAAAACTTCTCTGCCCTTTCCAGCCTCCAGAGGCTGACTACACTCCTTGGCTCAGGGACCCCTTCCAGCTCCAATGCCGGTATGGTGGGCTGAGTTTGTCTGACTTACATTCCTGCCTCCTGCTTGCATTTACAAGATAGGAATCCTGGGATTACACTGGGTCCACCTGGACAGCCAGGATAATCTCTCAGTCTTAAGGGTCTTAATTCAGACACCTTTCCAGTGAAGACATACAGGTGGCTGACGGACACATAAAAGAATGTTCAAAATCATTAGCCATCAGGGAGGTTCAAATCAAAACCACACTGAGATACCACCTTACGTCATTTAGAGTGGTGGAGATTGACAAGGCAGGAGGCAGCAAGTGTTGGAGAGGATGTGGAGAACGGGGATCCCTCCTGCATTGTTGGTAGGAATGCATGTTGGTACAGCCACTTTGGAAAACAGTGTGGAGGTCCCTTAAAATGTTGAAAATTGAGCCACTCTATGATCCAGCCATTGCACGACTGGGTATTTACCCCAAAGATACAGACGTAGTGAAGAGAAGGGCCATATGCACCCCAATGTTCATAGCAGCATTGTCCACAATAGCTAAATCGTAGAAGGAGCCGAGTTGCCCTTCAACGGATGACTGGATTAAGAAGATGTGGTCCATAAATGGAATATTACTCAGCTATCAAAAAGAACGATTTCTCAACATTCGCTGCAACATGGACGGGACTGGAGGAGATGGTGCTAAGTGAAATAAGTCAAGCAGAGAAAGACAACTATCATATGATTTCTCTCATCTATGGAACATAAGAAGTAGGAAGACCGGTAGGAGAAGAAAGGGAAGAAGGAAGGGGAGGGTAAAGAGAAGGGATAATGAACCATGGGAGACCGTGGACTCTGGGACACAAACTGAGGGCTTCAGAGGGGAAAGGGGTGGGGGAATGGGATAGGCTGGTGATGGGTAGTAAGGAGGGCACGTGTTGCATGGTGCACTGGGTGTTATATGCAAGTAATGAATCATGGAACTTTACATCAGAAACTAGGGATGTGCTATATGGTGACTAACATAATGTAATAAAAAAGTATTATTAAAATTTTTTAAAAAGGGTCTTAATTGAAACATATTTGCTATTTTGCCATTTAATTCATATTCCCAAGCTCTGGTAATTAGGACATGGACACATTTGGGGATCGTTATCCTGCTTACTGTAATGTATTTAATTTGAGACTGCATTTCCTAATTATTTCAAAGAGGCAGGTGATCACAAGCAAGAAGTCCAGGCGGGGGAGGAGGCCCTAGCAGCCACAGTGGAGGCGTGGGGGGTGGTGGAGGCTCTGCTTGAGCAGGTCACGGTGGCATCACACAGAGGGTGTCACTTACACTGGAATGAAATTTCTGGAATCACGACCAGCAAGCTCAGAGGTATGGGACTGCCATGTTTGGTGCTCGCGCTTGGACCTTGGGAGTGGTTGACTGAGACACAATAAAAGGGAGGATGAACCCAGAGGGGCAGACAGAATCCAACTCAGGGAGGAAGCCGTGGGATATCCTGGTCAAGCCAACCTTTATCAAGGAGGCCCTCGAGAGGCCCTAAGGACATGGAGCATGACCAGATTTTCATTTTGGGTAGACGCCTCGGGCAGCTACTTGAGCCTGAGCTGGAGCAGTGCACAGGGGCCAGGGGGAATCCAGGAAAGACACGGAGGACACAGTCCTCTGGGGGAGACAGGCAGGACCCAGGACAGAGGTAAGGTTTAGCAAAGGCTAAAGTCCAGGCCTTGGGGCGCCTGGGTGGCACAGCGGTTAAGCGTCTGCCTTCGGCTCAGGGCGTGATCCCGGCGTTCTGGGATCAAGCCCCACATCAGGCTCCTCCTCTAAGAGCCTGCTTCTTCCTCTCCCATTCCCCCTGCTTGTGTTCCCTCTCTCGCTGGCTGTCTCTATCTCTGTCAAATAAATAAATAAAATCTTTAAAAAAAAATAAAAAATAAAAAATAAAAAAAAAATAAAGTCCAGGCCTTAACAACGGTTGTGGGGCTCTGAGGAAAGGAGGCATGGCCAGTCTCCTGCTTACACTGCTGTCTGGGATAGTTGCAGGGACAGGCACCATGGCCAGGGATGGACCGGAGTGGAGGGGCAGATCTGGGGGCACAGCCCAGAGTTGGTCCTCGAGATCTGAGATCTCTAGTGCAATCGGGCTTGTGTTGGGGGGCCTACTGTGGCTAGTGTATTCAATTAAGAGTAGGCAGATTACGGCCTGGTGAATGAGGAGGCATGGGCCACCCACACGGGAAGACAGGTGGCTCCCTCAGCATCCAGGCTCCCACTCTGGGGAAGTGAAACTCACGGGATCATTCTGGTTGAAGGTGTAGTTTCTTTCTTTCTTTCTTTCTTTCTTTCTTTCTTTCTTTCTTTCTTTCTTTCTTCTCTTCCTTCCTTCCTTCCTTTCTTCCTTTCTTCTTTTCTTTCTTTTATTAAGATTTTATTTATTTATTTGTCAGAGAGAGAGAGAGTGAGAGCACAAGCTGGGGGAGCGGCAGGCAGAGCCACAGAGGGAGAAGCAGGCTCCCTGCTCGATGTGGGACTCGATGCCAGGACCCTGGGATCATGACCTGGACCGAAGGCAGGTGCTTCACTGATCGGAAGTGCAGTTTCAATACACCCACACAAAGTAGGTAAAGTCACAGGTTTATTCCTTACAAAGCTCAGAGCGGGGTGCAAGGAGACCAGGGAAGGGCAGTCCCCCCCAGGTCACAGGTAAGAGGCAGGCAGAGAGCAGGATGGCAGCACCCGTTACGTTAATGTGTTTGAGGTGCAGGTCACTGACGTTTGCAGACTCAGCTCTACGTGACTGTGTCAGAAGGTTCCCTCGGCAAAACAAAGCAGGAAATTCTGTCAGGAATCCAAAGCTCGGGTTCTGGTCTAAATGTGCAGACTCTGGGTTGAGAGGGTTGTCCTGCTGTGAATGGCCAGGCAGCACCCCAGAGCGGCCATCACAAGCATGAAGCTGGCCACGGGGCTGCCCTGTGCGGGATCTGATGGGTAGAAACCTGAGAATCACACAAGAGTGCAGAGGAAAACTGAGGCCACCAGAGGCGGCTGAGAGACAGCAGTGAGAAGAGGCCGCGGACGCTGAGGTGAGAGCTTGAGCACGCTAACTCCAGGAGAAAGGCCCTGGGAATGTCACTCACCATCCGAAAGTCTCAACAGGACGAGAACCCCTACATGGTAGCTACTTTGACGTGTCATCTGCACTGGATCGTGGGATGCCCTGCAGTGTCACTGAACACTCTTCTGGGTGCCTGTGAGGGTGTTTCTGGCTGAGGTAGCTCTGGGATCCACAGACTGAGTAGAGCAGGTGGTCCTCCCCCATGTGGGGGGGCCTCATCCAATCCTTCGAAGGCCTGGAGAGAATAAAAGTCTGAGTAAGAAAGAAATCTCTCCCCACCAGACTTGGCCTTGGACTGGAATTATACCATCGGCAGTCCTGAGTCTAGACTTCTCAGCCTCATAACTGTGTGAACCAATTCCTTATACTCAATCAATAAGTCAATCAATCAATTAATACACACACACACACACATACACACACACACTTGCTATTGGTCCTGTTACTCTGGAGAACCTTGACCAAAATACCCTGTTTAAAATTAGCAAACACCATCACCAGGCTAAGCCATCTCCCCACCACCCTCCCCTCTGAAACCCTCAGCTTGTTTCCTGTAATCCATAGTTTTTCATGGGTATTAAGGAGGGCACGTATTGCAGTGAGCACTGGGTGTTATATGCAAACAATGAATCAGGAACACTACACGAAGAACTAATGAAGTACCGTATGGTGATTAACATAACATAATAACAAAAATAAAAGAAATCATACTATTTTGGATATATTTGGGTTAAATGAAATATAGTTTTAAAATTAAAATAAAATAAAATTAGAAAACAACTAAATTCATGTTAAGCCTGACTTATTTGAAATAAATTTTACTATCTCCTTATAGCCCAAACTGTGACTGGTTAGGGCACACGGAAGCTGGTGCTGGAGTGGAGAATCTCTCTGCATGTATGTCCCCCTCTCCGCATCTCAGGTCCCTACCGCGTGGGGCTCTCATTGCCATGGGCCATACAGGTAGACAGGCCTTCCTTGCCAGGTCTACTTACTTTCACGCTGAATTCATGATCATTAACAAGTCAACATCTGAATAAACAATCTACAGGAAAACAAAGAATGATGTCTTCCCATGTCTCACAACCAGTGGCTGGAAAGACCATGTGCTCCAGCCACGCGTCCACCCTGACTTCATCCTCGCACGCCCCTTGCCAACGACCTACCGTTACACCATCCACCTGGCTTCCTCCGCTCCCTTTTCTTGTGCTATCCAAGAATTTCAAGACAATACCCTAAAGCTTGGCCACCATAGTAGAGAGCCCTCCCCAATAGAGTGTTTGAAGTTTTAAAAGTCATTCAGAAACTAAGGATATACTGTATGGTGACTAATATAACATAACAAAAAATTATTATAAAAAAAATTTTTTTTAAAAGTCATTCAGAAAGACCAACTTCAACTCTCTCTTAGCTGCAATAGACCTTCCACAGAGAAACAAATTCTACCACTGAAATAAGAAAAAATAATAAGGTGCTTACCGAATCCATTTTTAAATGTGGAATCAATAAAACTAACTTATTGTTTCGAGGTTACCTTTAAAATGGTACTGGGGGAAGGGTCTATGTACATTAATGCATGCAAATAATTCAGGATTTAACAAGAGCATGAAGATTTTCTCAAAGGAAGAAACATACACACCTGCTTTCTCACGTGCTCTCCAATTTATCATTGTATTCTCTTAAACTCTGGGGTGTTGCATTTTAGGGTCCTATTAAATAAATCAAAAGAGCATATTATCTGAAATTAGGAACCAGACAGGACAGCAGCTAAAATTAATTCACCACAGTAATCGCCGCCTAAGAAACTCCCCTGAGGGAAAATGTTATATGCCCATTTCCATGGGCAGAGATTTCAATATATCTCTCCCATTAGCTTTACATGCTTAAATCCCTATGCATTAAAATAAAATGTATCTATCCTCTCAGAAGAGAAAACTGGAAATCTGCATTGCCCTCTAAATGAGTCCAATTAAATTTAATCAAGTTAGACATCTACATTTTAGAATCATACCAAATGGAGGAGAGAGAAAACGGGTCTGAAGATAGATGTGCCCATGAACATTTCCAAACATTCCAACCCTTGCCTCCGCCAAAGAAAAGAAAACCCACACTGAGAGCTATCATCCCAGACACATGCACGCGGAAATCCAATCACCCTAACCCCTTCATCGCGGAGCTACACATGCAAAAATAATAACTGTGTTCAACAGAAGTGTTGTTAAACACCGGTACCCAAATTCCATTTCATTTCACCTCCAGTGTGTTTGGGGTGGGGGGCACGAAGCGTGCTTGGGTTAGTCGAAGATAATATGATACGGGGCTTGAAGCCTTCCTTGGATTTCAAACAGGTCAACTTGTCAAAGCTTTATGTGGGAGCCAATTACATTAATTTTCCACAGCAGCCAAATACATATTTCATTTCCATCTCCCACAAGAGATGGGGTCCAGGGATCCTGTTTCGAAAGGCTCTTATCACTAAGTAACATTCATACCCCCAAAGGAACCCTTGGCAGCCAGTGGCCCATTGATGTGATTGAGCAAGGCCGGGCTGCCTGACGCTGCCACCGAGCCGCTCACAGCCGCACACGCTCGGGGACAATGGGCTTCCACATCGGCCACATTGTCAATAAATTTCAATTACACTAATTGCCAAGAGTTCAATGAGTGCACTTTGAAAAGGGGGAGAAAGGAGTATAAAAAAAAGGGAGCTTATGCCTCGTAGGGCTAAAGAAAAGGAAGGAATAAATAGTCTGTGTTTTCTAATGGGGGCATTTGAGTATTTTTCAACATGGCTTAACCAGATTTTACAAGCTGTCCCAGCTTCAGGGATCCTGTTTTACATTTCTTTGTTACTGTCTCCAAACAACATATACAGAAACTCAATTATGTGGCGTTATATTTCAAGGGAGATTTAATTTCTGAGGTTTTTTTTTTTGAACCCATCAATCTGCTCTTCTTGGTTGGATAATGGCCGAGCGCATCTGGGGGGGGCCACTTCTGAATGAAGGGGACGGCTTTGAAAACTCACCCATAGGATGGCACAGGACTCAGGGTGAGTGTCCCTGTGACGTGCCCCCAAGGAATGAAAGATGGAGAAAGAAAGCCCTGTGGCCCTGCAGCGATCACACACCCACGTGGCCAGGGGCTCTGACCTGTCTCTGTAAGGTTGGTGGGATCTTAACCAGTTCTTCCCTGTTGGATGAATCCTCATCACCATCCCCTCTCTTTGGTCTTCACAAGCGAGAACACAACAAACAGCAGGAATGGCTTCCCAACATGTGCGACGTTCAGGTGGCTCCCCACGCCCCAGCTGGTGTGCAGTTCCAGTGCATCAGGGGTGGAAGGGGCTCGCTCTCCCTGAGGCTGTCCGCTGGAGGGTCCGAACACCGGATGGGCCACGTGGCCAGCCCCCCTTGCCCAGACCCTCGCTGAAACCCTCGCCGTCCAGGGCATAATGAGGCCAGGAAAAGTAATGAGACGACACACCTGCCGGTTTCTCCTGCAACTGAGCTCAAAGACCTGCATCAGGCCCCTCCGCCGGAGCTGTGGGGCATCACAGCGCTCTCCAGCCGAAGCAGCCTGGGCGCGGAGGCTGCCTTGGTTTGCGGAGGCTGCCTTGGTTTGCACAGCACCGCCTGAACCTTCGCAGCCCGTCTCCTCCTTGGTGAACCGGAGATAACGGCAACCCGGCTGCTTGGCGGGCGCTCTGTACCAGGCACTGTACTAAGCCCTTTATACGTATTAACTCATTTCATCCTCAAATTGAATCCTCGGGGTCATCTTTTCTCATCTTTCAACACAAAACCTGAACACCAGAGAAATGTGGTGTTAGTAAATGACGCCTCGGTAATACTTTTAAGTCATTGTGTTGCTTCTTCCAAGGATATTTTCATTTTAAACAGTATGTCTGCTTATTGAATGAAAAGCTTTGTGCTCTGTAAAGGGGCTTTCAGCATCAAGGAGCAGATGGGGGAAATTGTAATAGCTTGATCTTTGGAAACATGGTGCTAATTACACCCTGGGAGGATTAACAAAAATGAGGAAGGATCATGACAGCACTTCTGAACACATCCAAGGGAAGCAGTCATTGGGCCGCCCTCAATGGAGGCTTGTGTCCTGGTGAACAAAATATTCCCTTGTGCGGCACGTGATTCTGTGACTGCCTCATGCAAGGGAGCTGTCGCTGCCAAGGACGAATACGGGGCTATTTTTAATATGGCTCACCGACTTGTCAGGCTCCCATGTGCCTTTCGTGTGTTGTTTGGTTACATGACTCAACCTTGCAGTCATCCTGGATCCTTTATGGCAGAAGGTTGACCCCTGAAATTAAACAATTAAAAAAAGAAGAAGATGAAGACAAAGACGGAGAAGAAGAAGAAGAAGAAGAAGAAGAAGAAGAAGAAGAAGAAGAAGAAGAAGAAGAAGAAGAAGAAGGAGGAGGGGAGGAGGAGGAGGAGGAGGAGGAGGAGGAGGAGGAGAGGGAGGGGAGAGGAGGAGGAGAAGAAGGAGGAGAGGATGGGAAAGTAAGAAAGGTGATGTTTAAGGCCACTGGACTCTTTGTTCCTCAGAGTGCGTGCAACAGTTCAGACGATGCACGCACAAGTACATCTCAGGGATCTTAAATTCTCTGAGCTTGTACATGCCTATAAAATATCTACAACAATTATAAGTTGAAAAAATGAGTTAATTTGAAAAAATTTCAAATGAGATGTTCATGGTCCCTCAAAAATTTATTATCTTCACCCCGGAGCTTTTCTCCCCGTAGGGTGGGCAGAAAGAGGCTATGCTTCCTCCCAGACAGCAAGTGCTCTTTGAGGGGGTCAGGTCCCCAAAACACCAAGGCTACTGCACTTATGGACAATCTCAGAAGGCCTTCCTTCCAGAGATTTCTTGTTACCCGTCCAGAGAGTCTCGGGTACCATGAGAATAAAACATCTCATCACTCATTTAGACGTCTAAGATTAGTTCAAACGCATCTCTCCACAGAGTCTACCTTAAAAAAGAATATAGACAGTCGTTTTGAGGACACAGGGAGAAAATAAATCAGGTTTGCATTTTAGCAACGAATAAAAACAAACAGAACGAGATTATCAGGGATCCGGACTTGACTGCACATTTCTGGGTGACGTGAAGCTCTCTCTCAGGAGGTAGCTGATAAGACATGAGAGAGAGAACTTCCGCATCAGGACACAGAAACTCCGAGGAGGATACAGAGGGGGAAGGTTTGCGTGCCGCACTTGAGCTCGGAAGCAGACGGGTGCGATCCTCCTGCCCACAGCAAGTAATCCACGAAACTGATGAAGACATAAACCCACGCGAGAAACAGAAAGTGGGGGAATTAGGGCAAAGCAGGAAAAAGCCATTGCAGGGTGAAATGTAGCACATTTATGTTAAAGGAGGTTAAAAATCGCCTTATCGTTGATATTTAGGGCAGTCATTTACTTCTGCAAGTGGAGTTTTCTTAGGTGTTTTCTCTTATAATAGGGCATGCTCGTCTGTATAATTATTTACTTCATGTAGCATATGTTGGCGTCTTCAGCTACCAAATATTATGGCATTCTGATCAATATCCTCAGGGAAATCGAGGAGGGTGGAATGAAAACTGTTGTTGCAGCCCTTGAACAGTGTGCGGTACTGATTCCACTCAGAAGGCCCCGCGCTTTACTCAGGACGCAAACTCAACCCTCCGGGAGCATTTACCCGCAGGCATTAAGCAATGGCACTTAAGAGTATTGCTGCCTTGGCCTTCAGGAAGGTTAAATGCCCCATGAGGACTGTTGTCTTGCGTTATTTTAGGACAAAGAGCAGGTATGAATTATTATTTCCCAATCTTGACCTTGCCTTGTTTTAGAGAAAGCATCTCTCTGCTTCTCCCAGAGGGGCCACTGATAAGATTATCACGATGATATTTCAGTGTAACAGTGATGACAGTAACGACAGTAGTCTCACCCGGTGGTGCTTACTGAGACCTTCCTGTGCACCAGGTTTGGGGTCACGTATTTTTTGTGAATGATCACACCCCGTGCTCTGAAATATGTTATGCTGAAGTATAGCTGCAGATTTCATTTTGTAGAGAGAAGGAGAAACTCAGAGTGCAGAAGGAACTTCCTTGTATTAACACAACAGTCACTGGGGATGCCAGGCCACCCATCTGTCCTAGCCCAGGTTGTTACCCACTCCATACTGAGCTTCTTCCATTCCTCGGATGCAAGCAATCCCCTTGCTGTTGTGAGGTGCAGAATACAAGCCTGGAGGGCTCATTTGTCCGCATGTTGAGGCTTGTAATTAACTCCCACAAAGTTGGTGGACCGACACTACCATAGATTTTTAATGTAATGGCCCTGGATGCATGAGGGGACCAGACTTTGCAAACTGGGTCTGACCTCCCCATGACTGAGCACACCTGTGATGCCGAGGACACGTGCCTCACCTGCTCCATGGGCTTCCGGGCTCCTCTGAGAATGTCGGGAAAGTCTCTGTGGCTCAACTGGGCCACGCACTCTATGGGACGACTTGAGAGCGACCTGAGTCCCTCAACTAACCTTGTCCGTTACTTAAATTTGTTCGGTTTTTCTCCTGAAGAATCACAAGCATGTGGACCGGCAGTAGTCACTGGGACATCGCTGCTGACGGTGACAGAAAGGGAAAGCCGGGATGAAAGCAGTGGGTGACTCACCTGGGGTCTCAGGCGATGTGGTTCACACTCCAGCTGAACGTTCGAGGTCCCTTTGCCCTGCCTCAAGCCCCAGAGACAGCTGCACCTCCGAGCGCTGGGATTGAGGACTTTATACAGCACAAATTCTATTACTTCCATTTTAGAGAGAATGAAAAAAGAGCCTTAAGTGTCAGCCTTATCCTGTGATCTGATCTCTTGCCCCTTCTAGCCATTTTCTCATTAGAGCTTTTAAGATGTCTGTTAATCAGGCTGAAGGGGACAGAGCTTCCTCTGCTGCTCTCAGTCTCTCAGCACACACTGGAGCTTGTCAGCAGGGCCTTCCTCACCACCCCGACGGGCTGCACTTCCTTCCTCTGAAACGGGGAATAACTGCTCTTTACATCTACAACCTTTAAAATGAGGCGTCTTGTAAAAATTTAAACCGTGCTCATTGTGCTTTATTTCCTTTTCAGCTTTAGATTGTTTTCGCCCTGAAACTTCCAGTAAATGCTCAAGATGTTTTTAAACTCTGGGACGCCGTGCCTCCAGCGCGGAGGAAGCGAACGGAGTGTGATGTATTGAACCTGGCAGGAGCCGCTCATTCATCTCGGAGGTGTAGCCGGAGCTTCAGGAAGTCCAAAAAGCATTACATTAAAATGAAAAGCCCTGATGGCAATTGAAGGTGTTTTTTGTTTCTTGTCATCATCCATTTGTATCTGCCAATAGCCTCTAGTTAAATCAATGTTCCTGATAAATATTGCCTGGCTGAGGAAATAGAGCAAATCGTCATTTCTCAGTAATGGTATTTATCTCTTTCGTGATAACATTTATTTTTCAGAGATGCACATACACAACATATCCCAGTTTCAGAAACAATTAACACACTTTCGTGGGCTCCTTAAAATTAAAGCTACTGAATGTGCAATTGCTTTGCTTTCTTGTCTGTTCCATCTTTTTCGGAATTAGAGTGAATTGTAACTGGTTGATCCTGGCTGCGTAGGGAAGAGCGGGTCAGCAGCCTCTGATGCCCTGCCATTTAGCTCAGGCCGTCCTAATCCCTTTGCTTTCACCACCGTCTCCATGTGCATTCACTGGACACCCGTCCCTACTCTGTGCCATGCCTTGGGCCCGCTCGGGGAATGGCCTCGGCACCTGCAGTCATGGGCAGAAGGGAGTAACTTGAAAGTCACACCAATACATGGAAATTTGAAGTCTAAGGAGTGCTCCCCAGGGAGGCCAGTGCTGGAGCGCTGGCAGCGGGGAGATGGGAGCTGTCCACGGCCCTGGAGAAGGCATTCCCAGCAGTAATAATAATCTCATAATCTAGATGGGTCACTAAACCGGCGTTGGAGGGAAGCACATTCCAGGAAGAGGGGACAGCCTGTGCCGAGGTCGCTGGGAAGTGGCAACCCTGCACAGGGCAAGGACGAGCCGTGGTGGCAAAACGCTGTGGAAAGAGGACCATGCCACAGATGAGGAGCCCAGCAAGGCCAGTTGTGGAGGCACCAGCATCTCCGTCTCAGAGCAACGCAAAGTTAGTGAATGGCCAAAAAGTGGGTACAGGGGAAAGGGAGTGGTTATGTCCATATCCGTAGTTTGCAATGATCATGGCTCCAGCGGGTCATGGACACCGGCTGGAGGAAGGATGGGGAAGGGTCAGCGACCATGCGGTGGCCCACTTACAGGGGACCGCAGCGCGGCATGGTGGCCGCGGGGGTGGGGACAAAGGTGGGTCGCAGTGGAGGGACTGGAGGGGTGTGTGGGAGATAAAACCAGCAGGATCCGGCGTCGCGTGGGTTATACCAAATGAGAGCAGGTGTGAGTGACCGTGTCACAGGCTTGCGGCCAGCTGCCCAAGGTGGACGCCAATCCCTCACCAAGTGCAGTGGTGTGAGCGCGAGCCCTGCTCGTGAGGAGACTGTGTCTAGTTTAAACCAATACAAGGAAGCTCGTTTGTCACAAGGTTCTTGCTGTATGTAATAACTTGTTTGTGTAACTGTGCAGTGCTCACTTGTGCTGAGCCCTGGTCTAAATTCCTCACGACATCAGCACCACCTCTGTTCACTACACACCTGCAAGGGGGCTCCTGTGATTGTCACCACGGAGGTCAGGAAAGTTTACTGCTCTTGCCCGAGCATTCACAGCCTGTTCGCAGTGGGCCTGGGACTCCCACCCCGAGGCAGAGCTGCCTTCCTCTGGGCAGACCACCCAGCTGGCTTGCTTGGGGTTTTCACAGTTTTGATTCTGCATCTCTGGGACTTTATGACACCAACACCGGTCCTCTTCCCTCAAAACAGTAGTTCCCTTGGCCAGGTTCATAGCTTCTCAACAAGGTGAGTTAACAGCACTGTCTATTTGAACGTTCATGACAGCAGCGCCTCTGTGCCTGGCGTCCGTGCTCAGCTCTGGCGTGGCATGGCTGGGGTCCTCAAGCACCTGTGTTCCCGGCCAACACTACTCTGGTCCCAGGGAGACATTCCTCCTGCACCTTGTTGGCTCTACGCCCTTGAAACAAAGGTCACTGTATGTGAAGACCACGAAGGTAATGGGTTAGGCACGGCCGGTGTCAGAGACGGATGCTCTTTTGGGAATGAGCAGATCTGAGGGGTAGAACCGAACAGTTAAGAGACAAATCAATGATTTCACCCATTCCTTTCAGAGACAGCATGAAAACAAGCAATCATTTCAGAATAAAGGGCTGCATGCCTGAGTGTCTAACATCCACTTCTTCCTTCTGCTTGGGTTTCAATTCCTGATTCTAGAATATTCCCAAATTCGCAGTTATGCATGGTGGCTGCAGACAAGCTTACAAAATCAAAAACATTCATATTACTCTTGCATTTATATATAAACAGATTTATACCAAACATTTGTGAGCTGTGACACCAATTCTTTACACGGCAACACTATTCTCTTCGTTTATGGACATGTCCCCATCTGGCAAAGTCCTATTTAAGAATCTGACATGAAGTTGTTATAATTTAATCATAGAAGTGAATTCATTTCATATTTTGAGTTTATTGTGGTCTCCTTGGGTCTTACTTCCCCATTCATGCTTCCGACGCTTCGTGCCTAGCCTGGCCTCGGGCCCAGCCCCGCATCCACGCCCCAGCACGTACGACATCTGCCAGGGAGTGCGCTGTTGGTGGTCACGGAGGGCCGAGGAAGCTCCTGGAGTCGATATATGACTCATCGTCACTGGTTTAGAATCACTAAGTGCTCTCAAAAAGTTCTTCAAGGATTGCAAAAGATCACATCTAAATGCAAACGGCGATGGGAAATTAAATGGAAGGGAAATTTTACCGTGTTTGAGACTTGTCTTTTAAGTAACTCATATAGACATTGGTAAACATCAAATATTCATCAATGGTATGGATTTGCGACCAATGTGAAACCACATTGGTAACAATGTGAAAGTCCATAGTACTTGGGTGATATTGGAAATCAAGAGAGTTAGTCTTACCATGTCCCAGTTTGGGAACTGTATAAAATTATCTGATATTTTACATCAGCGATTGTCAATCGGAGCAAATTTTCCCCTCAGGGGACATTTGGTAAAGTCTGCAGATATTTTTGATTGTCACAATTGAGGAAGGGGGATGTCACTGGCATTTAGTGTGTAGAAACGAAAAATGCTCCTTAACCTCTTTCAAAGCAGAGGATAGCACCCCCACAACAAAGAATTACCTGATCCAAAATATCAAAAGCACTGAGGCTGGAAAACCCTGTCTTTTATAACACAGAGATAGTGGGACTACTAGAAAGATAGCTGACAGTTACCTTGAAATATTTGGAGGAAAAATAACCGGGTAAAATCAGGTACCTAGTCCAAAGCTATGTGCAAAGTTTGTCCTCTGTGCCCAGTATAGAGGATGAATATGTGTAATTTGTGTAAGACAAAGTCTCTTTCTTTGAGATTTCTAGGAGGTGTCATGGTGAGTAGAGAAAGGAAGAGGTGGGTAAGATGGAGGGCACACAGGGCAAACTTACATCACAAGGTGGGGGCAGCGGGGAGAGGAAGAGGTGGCATGGCACGCTGGTCACCATCTTCCCTGACGGTCCAAGGAAACTGGTGAAGAGAACTGCCTCGTAAGCATAGCAGCTTAGAAAATGCAATCCTATCATCTGTTCTTCATGCTGATTATTACGAGGACTAGGCTTTATCAGCACTTAAAGATTTATGAAAGAAAAAGGCATAGGTTATTTAAAAGTAATTGAAAGAATTCAAGAAGAATCTAAGAATTATGTCAGTTCTCTTTCTGGGGTAAGGAAGAAGTGTTGGGCATTTACAGAATAAGAAAAACAGGTTGTGATACTTGTCCACAGTGGCAACTCCCAAATGCAGGTGCAGAAACTGCCTACGTACCAAATGCACAATTACGAAATAAATATTACCGTGGGCCGTCAGTTAAGCGTCCCACTCTTGATTCCTGCTCAGGTCATGATCTCAGGGTCGTGATATCCAGCCCCAGGTCAGGCTCGGCGCTGAGCACAGAGCCCGCTTAAGATTCTCTCTCTCCGTCTCCCTCTGCCCCTCCCCCTACCCCAACTTGTGCACATGACATGCACTTTCTCTCAAATAAATAAATAAATAAATATTACCCTTGCTGCCACCAAGAGGGGTCTCGCCCTCAGAAGTCAAAAATAGCAACTACTTATGCTTCCTGGATGGGGTCCTCTGTGCTGCATTGCTCATTGCCCTATGGTCCCCATTGATTTTTCACTCTGACCATCAGAGACACTGCCCGTTGGTCTCCCCCCAGTATCTGCACGTGCAGTGACCCAGGACTCAGTCTGGCTGCCATCTGTAGGTAAGAGTGCAGAGCTGGGCAGAAAGCTTCAGGAATACCTCAAAGCAGAGGTCCTTCCCTGGGATGAAGACGTGCTTTTTTCAGTCAACTTCAGTGAAGTACAGCCCTCTTGGAGGCAATGTGTCCAGCATGTAAGCCTGACCGTGGATGTGGTCTGGGTCATAAAGCAAACCACCGGATCATGATAGAATGTCCCATCAACAGAACGTCCTCAGCCTGAAATGCCGGCACATTCTAGAACTTGATCCGCAGGATAACACAGTTCAGTCTAATGGCTAATAGTTTGGCTCAGTAGAGTGCATATAAAAAAAAAAAATCAGAGTTTGTTTCTTCTTACTTTTTAATAGTTTCTGATTTTACCAGTTTACGCAGGTTCAGACTAAAAAGCATTAGCGAATAAGAGAATTAAAAGTTTGGTGTTACACGCAATAATGAATCATGGAACATTACGTCAAAAACTAAGGGTATACTGTATGGTGACTAACATAACATAATAAAAAATTATTATAAAAAAGAAGTAAAATGTGCAGAAACAGTCTAAAAAATAAGTTTGGTTGATTTTAGTGATTCTGGAATTAATTAAGTATATCAAAAGGAGGTCATGAGAGAAGCGTAAAGAGATGTCCACAGTGAAGGAGAATGCGACCAAAAGGCCCTGGAGCTCCTCGGGCTTACAAGACACAGCTCCGGCTCCTGGTCTTCCCCCTCCTGAGAATGCCCTGCTCCTACCGTGTTAATCTTTACACCGAGCTGGAAAACGAAGACGGATAACAGGGAAATCAGGTAAATGTGCTCATACTTAATGACTTAGTAAAATGTGATAATACTGAATTTCAATAATCAGATCTGTAAAAACAATGGGCTGTGTGTTCTCGGGAGGGTAGGAGGCCGGTATGGGCAACACTGAGCTCTCCTCATTGGGAAATTTTGAAGTTGAAGAATCAAAGCTCAAACTCAGTAATTTGTTGATGTACATGTTTATTCAACTAGCATACAGCTCGTGTCTATCATCTACCAGGAGAAGGGCTGGAAGGAACTGGGGGCCCTGGCCCAAGAGGCACGTAGCCCACAAAGAAGGTATAGGAAGGTCGGGATTAACAACAAAATAAACATTGTAGACAGTTATTTCAGGCATGCATCAGAGGGACCCCCATGCCGACCACAGAGTTCAGGGCCACCTCCGTCTGAGGTCAAAAGGACATTTCTGAAAGCTGTCCGTGCTGCTTCCTTCCTGGTGTGATGGGCAGGCCCTTTAAGGAGGGTGGAGGTCAGCAGCTCCCCCAGGGAGTAGCATCAGAGAGAACCTCAAGCAAGGCCAAGAGCTTGCCTGCATCTCCAGGGAAAGCTGCAGGTGGGGCAGGAGCAGAACGTAGGAGAAGCACCTGGGTCCTGCCCACTACCACCCTGGGCTTCCCACTGACAACTCTCTGGTTCCTACAACCTTTGATCTTGTCCTCTATGAACCCAAACGACAGCCCTTGACCTTGACCTCTATGGGCCCAAATGTCTTCTTCTTCTTGTACAGCTTGAACGTGATGGAGCCCAGGGTTCCTTAGGGCTTCCCATGAAGTACAGGTTATGTTCCATGGCCGCACAGGTCAGCTCCATAACCAGGAGCAGAAAGGTCTCAGCACAGAGCCAGAGTCCTCTGTCATGGTATTAAGACTATGCATATTGGCTCAAACACTCAGTGAAACACTGAATCCAACCTGAAAGCCCGCACGCTGTCCCAGCCAATACAGGCAGCATCGTTTTGGCTCTCGCATTGACCAGCATCACTGGGCAAGCGTATCTTTAACCAAAATCACTTTGCCATATGTTCATTAATGAAATGATAGTGAATGTAAAGAGATTCACCTCTTAATTCACTTATAAAATTATGCTGAATTCTGTGTGGGAGGACACAAAGACAAGATCTATGATTAATTTCCTTTTTATCACATTGAAAGGGGGATTCACATGCTAAATAATTTATTAAATTATTTTATCCTCTCATGCAAAGCCTTTAGAGAATTGTAACTGAGAAGTATGTATTTCTCATAAATCATTGGTCACTATAGGAAACTGCCTTCTGTAGAATATAGCCATGGGGCACCTGGGTGGCTCAGTCAGTTGAATATCGTCCTTCGGCTCAGGTCATGATCCCAGGTCCTAAGATCAAGCCCCACATTGCTGAGTGGAGCAGGGAGCCTGCTTCTCTTTCTTCCTCTGGTGCTCCCTCTGCCCCTCCTCCTGCTTGTGCTCTCACTAGCTTTCTCTCTCTCTCTCTCTCAAATAAATAAATAAAATCCTTTAAAAAAGAAGAACATAGCCACAATTTTTACATATTTCCACAGATTATATTATCTCTGTTATTCTGTATCAACTAGACAGTGAAAACATTTTTTTCAGAGTTAAGAACTAAAATAAATTTGTTTTTCTTCACTTAATAGCATATTTCTTTAACTAAATGATGAGAGCCAAAATGCTGAAACTTGTAACTGTTTTTTGTTTTTACTATAATAGAAAAGTTGTAATTTGGGCTTACATTGATATAATAAACCATCTTGCTAATACTGCTTTCGTCGGAACTGGATCAAACTCTAGACCCAAATTCTAGTTTGCATGATACAGAAGGGTAGAAAAACAAGAACAACAAATCTGTAAAGAAATAACCCCACAAACCCAAAATGCGGTATTATTAAATCGAGACAGCTGACCCTGATGCTCACAGGTCATTAAGGAAAAAACAAAGTAGCTTAGTCAACAAAGAGACACAACCACCATGTGATCCTAGTTTAAAGCAAAGCAAAACTAAACAAAAACACTCATCACAACGGGAACAAGAGGGCAAGTGGGAAAATTTTAACAAGATCAGGGTATCACTTAGATACTGGACATTAGTGGGGACTTAGTGCTGATTCTTTGAAATGCGATGATGCCATTTTGGTTCTGCAACACCGCCATGCTTAGGTCGAGCAGACCAAAGTTCTCAGCGGTGAAGTGGCATCACCTTCTGCACTTTTTTCGACCTTGTTCCAGCTGGTTCGGCAAATCCATGCACATGTGCCTGCGTGTACAGCCATGCGGGTGTGTGACTTCCCTGGAGAGAAATAAAACCACGAATGTTAAACCATGAGCCCTAGGAAAGGACTGAATGACTAGAATCATGTCTAAAGGAATAACAATTACTTTTTCTGAGAAGATTCTATCTCTTTATAACATTAGAGTTGAAGCCATTCTAGCAATGTTAAATATGATTAAAGGATGGGGCACAGTTGTGACTGATTCTAAATATTTGAAGGGCACAAACAGACCAGACCAACTCTCCGCTAAGCACCATGCCCCAGAGTCTCGGCTCCTCAGCATTACACCTGTGACCAGACCCCTGCATAATGTGCAGCCCACGCTTGGATTGCGCAGAGACATCTTAAATGAAATGCAACGTCTCTGTCTCTCAGACGCCCTCCCTACTGCTGACCCTGCCAGGACCTGACCGACGGGGCATGACCCAGGAAAGGCACAACACCGATCACATGGCAGGAGGTCCATCAAGGCAGAAGACCTAGACAAAGGGAGCCCTGCAGAGATGAGCACTCACTGTCTGCTAAGCCCGAGTGCTACCACTGGAAGCAGCAGGAGCATGGCGCGTGGGGACACAACGAGTCACAGCCAGGGAAATAAAAGTCCCTTCCTCTTAATGTGGTCCCATGTAGTAATTCATGTGGGGGAATTGGGCAGTAAAGTTCAGGAAGTCCATCTCGGTGCTTAGGTTCTCAGCCTGAAGCACCAAAGGCTGGTCCACCAGAGAATGACGGAAAGTGTTGTGCTTCTACGGAGTGTCTGGGAAGCTCTGTAGGGGACGTGCGGGGACGCCGATGTTGAAGATGCTCTGGGGAGCCCCGCAAACATGTGCCCGCCTGCCACCCAGCTTCCACTGCCAGCAGAGATCACGGGCGCAGCCTTCTCCACCACCCGGAGAACCTCAGGGCAGAGCGTCCCACTGCAAGGGCATGCCAACAAACACGGCCCCACACTGCAGAAGAGCTCTTAGAAGGGGTAAGGACGATGCCCAACTGAAGACGGGTGATCACATACAATTTGCCACTTTGTCCCATCAGCATCCATACACCCACTTTGTCCCCATTTAATGTCCAAGTAGAACAATAAGAACACATAACTATTATAGGCACAATCGAAGACATGCTCACCCCCTTTTCCAAGAGAGGAGACACACATGCTAAGAACCGCTTCCATCTCCAAAGGTTTTCCATTCTTGCTTTTCTCAGTTTCCCTTTGAAATATACAATAAGCGCTTAACTAGCATAAGATAAAGTGGGGTGCAATGGGGGAAAAGCAGTTAAATTCAGCACTGATATACATAGAAACACAAAGGAATGTGGAGGGATTTCCCATGGGATCATTGACCTATTTATTGATTCGTTGATTTGTTTTGTTTTGTTTTGTTTTAATTTGGCTTACTTTATTTTTTTAATATTTTTTTTATTACATTGTTAGTCACCACACACTACATCCCTGGCTTTTGATGTAAAGTTCGATAATTCATTAGTTGCGTATACCACCCAGTACACCATGCAATACGTGCCCTCCCTACCACCCATCACCAGCCTATCCCATTCCCCCACCCACCTCCCCTCTGAAGCCCTCAGTTTGTTTCTCAGAGTCCATAGTCTCTCATGCTTCATTCCCCCTTCTGATTACCCCCCCTTTCTTTATCCCTTTCTTCTCCTACCAATCTCCTAGATCTTATGTTCCACAGATGAGAGAAACCATATGATAATTGTCTTTCTCTGCTTGACTTATTTCACTTAGCATTATCTCCTCCAGTGCCGTCCATGTTGCAGCAAATGTTGAGAATTCGTTCTTTCTGATGGCTGAGTAATATTCCATTGTATATATGGACCACAGCTTCTTAATCCAGTCATCTGTTGAAGGGCATCTCAGCTCCTTCCACGATTTAGCTATTGTGGACAATGCTGCTATGAACATTGGGGTGCATATGACCCTTCTCTTCACTACGTCTGTATCTTTGGGGTAAATACCCAGTCGTGCAATGGCTGGATCATAGGGTAGCTCAATTTTTAACTTTTTAAGGGACCTCCATACTGTTTTGCAGAGCGGCTGATTCATTGATTTGTATTTTTCTAAAGGGCATTCTCCTAACCCAATGAGGGCATATACCTGCGTTTTAGGATCATGGTGGGCAGGCAAATTTTTGTTTATTTCTCCTTTTCTTGTCCACACTTTATCCTCACCATCCACTGGGTGGATCACTGACAAGCCTGGAGCCCGACTACCCAACTGCTCTCTGGGATAACCCGTAGGACCTGGAAGAGCAGCATCGGATCAGTTGAAGGGTGTACCAGATGGGCGCTCAAACAGTCTTAGGACTTCAGAATGGCCTCTTTCTCCTGAGCCCCCATGCACGTCCTGTTGCCATCACGCGATTCTGAGCAACATTCACAGACATGTCGCCAGCTCATGTCCAGCGATGCCCGAGTCCCTTGGTTCTTAGAGAGCTTACACATTTGTATTCTTTTCCTGTAGTTTAATTGAGTTTCATGAAGGAGAGAGAATAAACCTTGCTATCAGTCCTTAGATGATGAAACACTCCCAAGTATTTGAAGGAAACCACCCCCATAAGAGAGAACAATGTGAGACAAACACTGAATGGAATGGAAGCCATAGCAATGTAGAAATGCTGGGGTCACTCCAGAACAAAATAGAATTAATATTAATAACGATAAGAAAAATACTGTGCTCATGAAACAGAAAGTGCCAGGCTGAGGAAAAAACATGATTCATGAAAGTTAAAGATATAAAAGGTGAAATTTAAAATACAGAGCATTAAAAAAGTCAAGGAAATCTGTCAAAAAGCAGAATGGAAGGCAATGAAATAGATCATGAAAAACAGCTAAGAACACCATGAAATTGGGCTGAACAGTCTACAATAAAACTAAGAGGGCATTTGGAAAGAAACTAGGAAGGCAGTGGTGGAGAGAAGCACTACGTGTTGTATGTAAGTGATCAGTTACTGAATTCTATTCCAGAAGCCAATATTGCACCGTATGTTAATTAACAAAATTTAAATTAAAACATAAAATAAAGTATCAACAAATGAAAGAAGGTAGGTCCCTAGGAGTCATCAGGTCGGAGGATGTACAAAGCCCAGCACAGTGAGGGAGCAGATGCAAACCGAGGGGGACCATCACAGCATCCAGGAACCTCAGAACTAGAGAGAAAATACCAAGAGGTCCAGGAAAAAAATAGGTCACATACAAAATAACAAATGAGAGGAGTCGAAAGTCTTAGAGGCAGCAATGGGTATCAGATTTTGCCCAAATTAAGACTGCAGATCTCAAATAATTTAGTTTCAGAATCCTACACTCTTTGAAATTACTGAAAATGAAAGAGTTACTGGGACGCCTGGGTGGCTCAGTCAGTTAAGCATCCTTCTTGGTTTTGACTCAGGTTCACGGTCATGGGATCCAGCCGCACATTGGGCTCCGTGCTCAGCCCAGAGTCTGCTTCTCCTTCTCCCTCTGTTCCTCCCCCTGCTCATGCTCACTCTCTCCATCTCTCTCTCTGGAATAAATAAATAAAATCTTTTAAAAAAGAAAAAGAAAAGAGCTATTTATGGGAGTTACATATATTTATATTTATTAGAAATAAAAATGGATACATTTAATACTATTTAATAGTTCATTTAATCAGCCTAATGCAGATTTACGTACAAAATATATTTGTTATAAAAAATTTATTTTTTAAAAAAAGGCAGTGAGAAGAGTTGCATTGTTTTGAGCTTTTTGCAAACCTATCAAATGACACGTTTCCTATTAGATAGCTGAAGCCTATCTCTTTCTTGATCCCTGGTGAGGAGTTGTTTGGGCTTGAATATGTGAAGAAAATCTTGGCCTCACAGAAATAAGTGGTGGGAAAAAAAGATAAATATTTTAATAACCTTTTTGTGTAATTGTGGATATTCTTCTATGATACTACTGAAATTAGGCAACATAGTTTCTTTCAATGTGGGCTCAAAACATATATATATATATGTTTATGTGCTTTACTCTGACTTCCACTGGTCTGTTTTGCACCTTGATTGGATGGATCTTTTGCCTATTTGCGATGCTGTCACACCCCTCATTGGTCATTTGGAAAGCATTGGTTCACTGAATTTTACAGATCTTCTGAATCTTAGCACAGTTCATTTTAAAATATCAAAAATTTGTCTTTGTTAATAACATCACCAATCTCATCAGAAAGTCTTTAAGTATTGAGAAGCTGTCAAGCTCATGCTTAAGAACCCAAATTTTCTCCTTAGCAACAAATACTGTCAGTCGTCTTCTTGAAGTGTCAGGTGCACTTGATTTGTTTTCAAGGAAAGGTCTACAGAATGTCTACCAAAGTCTGAAAAACTATAGTTCATCTGTCAGCTGTTGTTTCAATTAAACATGGGGAACATGAGGAACACAGAGAGTTGGGCTTCCAAGCCACTCACAGAAGGACTTTTCCTTGAAACGTCTGCTTCTGTGTGCGGCAGAAATGCATGATGGGACTTGCTGTGTCCTGAGAAGCCAGGGCTCCCAGGTGCACTAACTCAGAACAGTGCAGGCTGAGATGCCTGGAAAACGCGTGTCCCCTGCCTCAGAAGGCAGGGGCGTGGAGCCAACGGGCTACTGTCCAGCCTCATTCTGGGTTTTCTGTTTAGAGACTCCTGTTTCAGAGCGTCCAGGATGCAATTTTTACTAAGAATCTTAATATATTTGTAGTTTGCTTCTAGACTGTATTAAAATAGTTTTTGAGAACTCAGTGAATGAATTCATAAGTTTAATTTTTAAGACTTAAAAGGTCTTCCTGTTCTGGACTATTTCACTCTTGGGGGGGTGCATGTTTGCCCTGGGAGGAATTTGAGTTTTCAAAGACATAATCTAATATAGTAACTTCAAAATAAAGATCGAATATTTAAGGTAATTTACTCAAATAAGTAATTCAATGGTCTTGATTGTTGCAAAGGGAGTTTTATCAGTCAGTTTAATAACATATGAATCAATTAAATATTAATTTTAAAATGACAAAAAATTGCTAGATTAACAAACAGAGCAGTAAGATTTATAAATTTAATTTAAGTACTTAAATGGAGCTATGGTTATAGAGTTTTCATTTTCATACATTATACATTACCTTTAAACCCAAATAATTCATTATTCCTTTCTGGTGTCCCCTTGGACCTAAACACACACACACACACACACACACCCCTCCCAATTTAGAATCACAAACACTTGAAAGAACAGAATAATTGGGTAAAGACTTTATTTTTTTAAGTATTAATTTATTTATTAATTTATTTGAGAGGGGGAGAGCATGAGCAAGGAGAAGGGACAGAAGGAGAGGGAGAAGCAGACTCCCCACTGAGCAGGGAAGCCCAACGTGGGGCTTGGTCCCAGGACCCTGAGACCATGACCTGAGCTAAAGGCAGACACCTAACCACCTAAGCCCCCCAGGAGCCCTTGGGTAGAGACTTTAAATAATTAAAAATTTAAGAAATCATATAAAAGAAACAGGAAATATCAACAAAATAAAAATATATTAAAATAGTAAAATAATGTAATGTTTAGAATAAGCAACACAGACAATGGATAATACCATAGGTAAGTCAATAACCAATATTTTGCTTAAGGAAGAGAAAATTAGTAAAGGGGAAGACAGAATTAAGGAAATCACCAGTACAAGGTAAAGAGATTACAATGGGCAGCAAGGATGAGAGAGTAGGAGAGTAACGGAGAGTCACATGACAATGTGCAACTCAGATCTAAAATGAAGGAAACAGAACAGAAAAAGGCAAGATTTAAAAAGCCACAGAAAAACATTTTTGCAGAACTCATGATGGACAATAAGCACAATCCATCACAAACAGCGTAGATCAAATGAAATCCACACCCTGGCATGACTCAGGGGAACAGCAGAACTCCATACACAAGGGAAGGTTAAACATGTCCAAATAAAAAAGAGAACTCATCTGTAGAGGATCAATAGTTGAGAATTACAGTCTGAAAGCAACTATATCATCCAGGAAAAAAAATAGTAAACCCAATTCATATATAAAGGCATAGATAAATAAAGAAGAAAAGTTGAAGCAGGAAAATCAAAGAATCAATAAAACTCAAATCTGATTTTTAAAAGAAGTTAAATAAATAATCTCTGCCAAAATATATCAAGAAAATAGGAAAGGCAAAAATAAACCAATATTAGATCTGAAACTTATGACATATCAAATAATACAAACAATATGTAAAAATTATGACACCACAAAATATGTTATGCTGACGAATTTGAAAACTTAGATAAATATACAATTCCTGTAAAAATATCAATTATGAAAATTAAGTCAAGGAAGCTCAGAATAGCTGAATAGACCTGGAACCATTAATAAATCAAATCATTAGTAAGTTTCTCTTCTCTTGCTTTCCACAACAGAAAAGAGATACAGACTATTTTACAGATGGGATTACAAAGTATCAGAGAATATATTATCTCTGTGCTATATACTCTGCCAGAGAGCAAAATATGAAGCAGGACTCCATAACTCATTCATAAGGTTAATATAATCTAGAGTATACTGGGGAAATATGGAAAAGAAAACAATTCTAGAACAATCTCACTTGTCATGATAGATGAAAGGGTAGTAAATGAAATAGTTGCAAAGCGAATTCCTCAGTGCACAAAAAACATACATTGTTACTGAATCATACCATATACATTAACAAGAATTAGTTGAATTTATTGAAGGAAGATTAAGAAAATATAATGTTTCAATTGACTCAGAAAAATTATTTCATAAATTTCAGCCAACTCTCAGTCCTCATAAAGAATTACATGATGACTCAAATTTGGAATAGAAAGGATTTTCCTTAAATTGTAAGATATTTCTTTTATAAAACTATATTATAAACCCATACTTAGTCACAAAATGTCAAATGCATTCCCCTTGATGTCAGGAAAAATGCAAGGACACCAGTTATAACTGGTCCTGATCTGCTCTGTGCTGAAGATCCTAGCCAAGCAGAAAGTCAGGAAATAATTTATGAGAAATTGCATAAAAATGCAATAAAGAAAGAAACACAGCTGTCTATATATCAGACTATGCATGGATCACACACATATGAGTGTATATACACATATATTATGGTATATATTACATATGTGATATTCTGTTATATAATATATTCTATTATAAATATTAAAAACACTGTTGGGGGGCGCCTGGGTGGCACAGCGGTTAAGTGTCTGCCTTCGGCTCAGGGCGTGATCCCGGCGTTATGGGATCGAGCCCCACATCAGGCTCCTCTGCTATGAGCCTGCTTCTTCCTTTCCCACTCCCCCTGCTTGTGTTCCCTCTCTCGCTGGCTGTCTCTATCTCTGTCGAACAAATAAATAAAATCTTAAAAAAAAAAAAAACACTGTTGTACAATAATGTTGGTTGTGAAATGTGATTTTTAAAAAAGCAAGATCTCATTCATAGTAGAAATCAAAACTATTGAGCTACCTAGGAAAATGGCCAACAAAGCATATTAATGAAAAACATAAAAGAAGGCCCAGATAAAATGAGAACCCTGTCATGCTCATGTACAGGAAGAAAAGCTGTTAATTCTTCCCTAATTAGTCTACAAATGCAATACATTTCTAATCTATACATTTTATGCAAGTCAATAAAATTACATGGAAATTGACAAGTTGATCATTACAGTCCCGTAGAAAAATGAAGGAACAAAGTCAGCCAGGAGAAGTGAAGAAGGCTTCCATCTAATCAGAATTAAAGGGTTATTTGTAGTATTCAAGAGCATACGTGTGTGGACACAGAAATAGAGTGTGACAAGGTAGAGGTGCTCAACAGTCCATGTATATGTGAACATCTTGTGTGAAAGATGAAATAAAAATGAGCAAGAAGAGCAGAATATTTTTTAAAAAACGACTTTTCACATGTGAAAAAATATAAAATTAATCCTTAGATCACATCAAATAGTAAATAAATCCCAGATGGATTAACGACATGATTAAAATGCAAGGGTACAAACTTTCAGAAGATGACACAAAACTATCCATCCAACATCAGCGTAGAGTGGTACTTCTTAAGGAGATCTTAAAAGACCAACATCATCCTCTCAAGTCAGGACTACATTAACATTAAAATGTCTTTACAAAAGACTCCATTAATGAATGATAACAAACATTTACATAGTGCTTATTATATGTCTATCCTTGTTCTCATCACTGTGTATATATTAACCCACGTAATCCTCAAGATACCTATTGGGTGGATAATACTGTCATAAATTTCCCAGTGATGATGTCAGCCATAGCATATTGTGTAACTTCCGTAAGATCAAGTAGCTAGTAACATTAGAAGTGCACCGAACACTTGGAACAGTTATTTACACGAACAAAGAATGAACAGCACAACAAGCAAACAAAGAGAATCGTTTTCAGAATATATTAAAATCCCACCAAATTAATAAGAAAAATGTAAAAATTGAAACACTAGAGAAATAGGCGGAAGTCTGCGTTTATTGTCATATGATGGCTATAAACATGCATCGGAAACAGAGGGTGTGATGTCTCGTTAGGAAAGGACTAGAAGCATCTATTTGGAGTGGAGCAGAGGAGGAAAGGCAGCGAACTTGTCGTCAAGACAGCCAGGCTTCCTCCAGGGACACACAACTACGGTAATGTAACCAGAACCAGCCTACGATCATGATGGTTTCAGAAGCTCCACTGGCTGTTCTCACGGAGAGTTTCATCCTCTCTTGCTCATCAGCTTCTCCCCAAATGCTTTGGAGACCTTGGCTACGTGTCTACCGGCTCATGGGGTTAAGCAATTGGAAAAAGAAAAACAAAGGAGAAGAAACAGCTGCAGTATGTCCCCACATGTTTCCCAGAGAACCGATGAACGATGAAACGCCTCTGCCGTGACCCCCAGGACACACCGGACTCTAGGTCGGCCACAGTCCCCGCCTGCACACAAGAGCAGGTAATCCACACGAGAACGAACTCGAGTCTTCAGTAAGCATGGAAACATGCTCGACTCTGTCTTAAAAAGGAACTGTAAATTTTGACTACAATGAGAGGCACTGATAAAAACTTAAGGAGTCCCAGGAGGGCGTACGTGGGACAGGGTTATGGGACGTCTGCACTGCTGGCAGTACACAGGGACCCAACCACTTTGGAAAACACCCGGGCAAAACACAGTGCTAGGCCGAGTAAAATGCTTGCAAATACTACATCAATAAGAACTTTTACCAAGAATATAAACCTAGAAATGCAATAATAAGAAAACAAAAAGCCCAGTTTAAAAATAAGCAAATGAAGGAGACAAACCATGAGAGACTCTTGACTCCAGGAAACACACTGAGAGGTGGGGAAAGGGAGGTGGGTGGGGAATGGGGCATGAAGTAGGGCACTGGGTGTTACACGCAACTAATGAATCGTTGAACATTGTATCAAAACTAATGATACTACTATATGTTGGCTAATTGAATTTTAAAAATAATAAAAAAATAAAAATGAGCAAATGAGAAAAATAAATAATAAAATAAAATAAAAATGAGAAAATGATGTGAGCAAACACATCATCAAGAAAACATACAGATGGCAAACAAGCACATTAAAAATATGCAACATCATGTGTCATTAGGGAAATGCAAAATGAAACCACCGTGAGATCCCACAATATCCCTGGTAGAATGACTAACATGCAAAATAAATCATGTTTAGTTTAGAAATATGCAAAAAAAAAAAAAAAAGAAAAGAAAAGAAAGAAAAGGAAAGGAAAAAAAGAAAAAAGAAAACACTTCTGGGGGGGAGAATTTTTATTTTTCAGTCATCTGCGTGTCTTCTAAACATCAAATCACCTTTCTATGTTGTGCATGTTTCCGCTTTGGGAAGCAGCTAGGCATCCCTTTGCTGGTTTCTGGAGGGTCATCTGCGCAGGATTCCATCTTCCTTCTCTGACCTTGTCCCACTTTGCAGCCCGGCTGATTGCACTTAGCACAGCACTGCAGCACCTGGAACTTCCATCAGCGCCGGCTCCTCCTGGGTTGGGGTGCCTCGCTGTTTCACGACAGCGTGGGGAGATCCCAGGAGTCATATCCTGTTTGGCAGTACAGGGACTGGGATTAATTGGAGGTCTGTATGCTTTCACTTCCCCTGGCCCCAGGTCAAGACTGGTTTGAGAGAGACAACAGACTGTTCATGAGGGGGCTGCTTAAACAGTTTGAGCGGCAGTGTCCGCATCTTTAAAATTGTGGGCGCTTATGCCACATCACTATGGCCACGCTTAGGTGCGATCTCGCGTGTAGGAGCAAATATTCCGTACAGCGCTCAGGGAATTTCTGGCTCTCCAGAACTGTTGGTTGCCGGCTCAATAATCAGCCTCACCATCTGACTGCTAGATCAGAAGGCATTCACTTAGCAGTAATTAAGAGGAAAAGCTGATTTTTATCGGTGGCAATTGTTAAGGAAGATTTGATTCACACACAGGCAGCTGCCCAGCTCGTTAACGGTGCAAATGTTGTCTTATACTGCCACCCACTGGCCGATCCTGGGAAGCGGCGGCTGCGCGGCTGTCTGAAGACCCCCACGTCCACCAGATTCACCCCAACCTCTTTCATCCCCTAATAGTGACTGTGAAATTCATGCAGTTCACAAAGAAAATGATTCCTCTAAAAGACGTGATGGTTCTGAATGTCTCTGGCCGAGAGCCAACTTAGATTTACAATGGCAAAACAGGCAAGGGAAGAAAATGGAATGTTCCTTGTGTTTATGTGTCATTATCAGATACATTTCAGAAGATACGTTTTCATTAAACCCCTGAGCAGGGATGAGCTGAGTTTTGTTTCGTTTTGTTTTTTTAATTCTATGCATCAATAAAAGTTAAATATAAAGCAATATGTTTCAAGGAAATAGTAAATCGTGAGAATATTGGAAGGTTAGTTTTTCTTCAATTACAACAGCTAAAATAAGCAGTAAAAGCACCGTGTTGGAAATTTTCATTTTATCGTGTTAGTTCCACTTTCTCCATTGAAATATAGGAATATCATGCCACTCAAAGGAAAATTAAAAAAAGAAAAGATACACTAGGAAAAACCCTTCAAAATATTCTGAAACACCTAATAAAACCAAAGAAATTGCTCTTTAATAGGCCATGGAAAATGTTGCAATTATTACCCAGTGAACCACATAAATTCTTTCAAGTTACATTTTAACTGTAGAGTTTCATTTCCATTCCCTAGCAATAGGGAAGGGAAACAATCCAGCATAATGTTTAAACTGAAGGAGAGAAAATGTTTTCCTTGATTCAGCTGCCTCACATAACTGCACCAGCGAGATTCTGACTTCAACATAACCCGTGTGTGTCTCATCCTGAAATAGGAGTTTGGAAAACCCTCAACCCTCGTTCCATATTTCCTGCTGGGGAACACAGCAGCTCAGAGGAGCTAATGCTGCACACGGGTAGTGAGGAGACCCAGGTCCCTAGTCCAGTGCTCTTTCCCCTTCACCAAACTCCTCTCAAACAAATATTAATATTGATGTGCTCGTTTGCATGGGCATATTATAATTTTTACAAAGTAAAACATACTCTCTATAAGAATTTTTGGAGAAAATTAATGCTCTGTTGAAATCACAGGCAAATAAAATATTTGGGGTTATCAAATTTAGTTCTAGACGTATAGTGGTCCTTCTGTTTGCATCACTCTACAAATGATATTTTTCTAAAATCTTCTAAAATGCCATGAACTTCTTGTCTCTGACATGGATTTCAAAGTCCTGGCTCTCAGAGGTTTAGCACTATTGTTCACGAAAGGAATTACAGGTGACCACAGGGTACCAGAATAGGCTGAATTGAGAGAAATGATTAATTGATTCCTGTTCTTACCATGATAGCATTATCTGTTCACTGAAATTATTTTAGTAGGCAAAAATACTAAGAAGTATAAAAAAATATAACAAAAGCGATCTGTAATTCTGCAAGTATGTCCAAGCGAACCATAATTCCAATTTCGAAGTACTTCCCTCCGTGTCTAGATGCACGGTGCTTGGAAAGCTAGGTAGATATACAGATGGGTAGACAGATGATACATAGATAATAGAGAGCTCGATAGATAGTTTGATCTCCGTATCACCACATGGCTTTTCTCATAGTAAATAAAATAAGCTTATGGTGACAGCTCCTGAAAACCTTCTTATTTCAGAGTGTCTCCTATCTTAACATAGGACCAACCAAAGCAAATAGACACGATTTCCAAACAAAAGGAAAGGGTACAGTTCCACACACTTCCTGGTCAGGCGCAGACTGTGGATTTGAAGGGAGGGGGATTCTCAGAGTTTCTTCACTTGGGATCAATAATTTCAAGAGCAAGAGAGGTCTTCCAGGGAATGGTGTGTGTGTGTGTGTGTGCACGTGCATGTGTGCAAGAGTGTGGTAGGGGTCTCAGACCCCAGGAGTCAGGATTTACTAAAGTCTTTAACAATAGATTCTTTGCATTTTACTCTTCAGTTTGCATAACATTTTATATAATACTGATTTTCTTAATCTTTGATTTATTCTTTTGTGCAAATATTGACGCTGACCTTTTTTGAATATAATGTCTTTTTTGAGATTCAGAAATTAAAAGTTGCATAGACAAATCTATCAAAATATTTTCATCTTTTTTTTTTCCTTTGGCTTTTGAATTAGCAAATTCCCCCTGACCCTTGTTGCTGTGTCTTCATGCACTTGTCCTTGTGGTTCGTTAATAGTTATATTAAATATATATTCCAGTTGAAACTTATTTTTGAGTACTATAAAAAACAAACCATCTAAGCTTATTTTTCTAAATAGTTAATCTGTTTTTTCAAAGCAAATTTTACATTGCATGGTTAGAAGACCATAAACAAACATAAAAGTCAATTTCAAAGTATTAAAATGGTAAGAATATATTTTTTGTTTTGTTCCACGAATGTCTTCTGTTCCATCCACTGTTGTTTCTTATATCAGTTATGTACCGTTTGATAGCTACCATACTGTTAAGAGCTCTTGACGGTTATTTTTATTTTATTTTTAAATTTTTTTGAGTATAGTTGACACACAATGGCATGTTAGTTTCAGGCATACCACATGGTTGATTGTTATTTTTAAAGTGTTGCTTTCTGACAGTCTGTTTTACAGATGTCTTATACAGTCACATCTGAATGGACATCAATTAAAAAAAGGTTTTGATGGAAATTAAACTTCAAAAATCAAAAAATTGAGTCTGTCTACAAACCTACATAACATTTTGAGGCATATTTTTAATATTTTAAAGCATGTCATGCCTATCTATTTAAACCATACATAGCCTTCAGATAAGATTTGAAATTGTCTTCAGGCAGACCTTAAGCATTTTTTGGTTAAATATATTTGTGAGTATTTTCTAAATTTATGGATATTTTTTACTTTTGTGGCCATTATAAATGGAATTATGGCCACCGCTTTATTTGCATAAATTGTAATATCCAGTATTAAAGAACGCTCAATTTTGTCAAATTGTTTTGCAAAATCTGGTTGAATTTTACATTATTTTAAATCTTGCGTCGTCCTTTTTTTCTTTTTTTCTTTTTTTTTTTTTTTTTTTTTTGGTAGATACGCAGAATCTCCAGGTACCTACATGCACTGACATGCACTTTTTATCTTTATGGAAAGTTGTGCTTTATTTGCTTTTCTGATTTTATATGGTTATCTAAAAAAATTGGGAAAGTGATCAGTGATAAAGAGGACAGTTGACATTCTTATTTTTTGCTTTAATAGAAAGTAACCAAATTCTCAAGTAATGCCCTTCCTCTTTCTATTTTTATACATATGTTTTAATCTCTTGACTTTACTATGTAAGTGTCTCAGTTGAGCATTTTAGATCAATATTGTAAATCTAGTAGCATTTATATTTTAGTTCAATTTTTCCTGAAGTTAGCATTGTTAAATTTATATTATTACTTCTTTAGGTTTGTCTTCTTCAATAGAAATTCTTAGTACACTTAATTTAATTACCTTCTTTAATCATGAAACTAAGAAAAACTTTAAGTTTGCCTCTGATACAACAATTATGAGTTCGGTTTCTGTAAGACATTTGTGTCTGGAAAAAATTTTGCCTCTGAAAACTATATCAGCCACATCTTAAAAAGATATATTGCAGATAGAATTCTTCCCATTTTAAATGTAATTAATAGATAATTAACAGATGTAATATAAGTTTTAGAAAATGGATAATTCAAGTGATTCCAGCATGTGATTCACCAAAGATTTCCAGCAATCAAATTATTTGCATTTGGGTGTCTGATGCTACATAAGAAAGTTAGTGACTTAATCACTACAATATCCTTGTTCTCTGGGTTGACTGAGCTCGGCTGGGTGGTTTTCTGCTCCATGGGATGTTGGCTGAGTCAGAATCATCAAGAGAACCTCTTGGCACTGCGTTGTGTATTTACACGCCCCACGACAGTACAGGATCATTTCTTGATTCTAGAGAAACATTTCACATGAGGACCAGGAAATGTGCACAAGGAGGATTATAGGCGCAAGAGCTGACGGATACAAGCAGGAACAATATAAGTGTCCAGGTAAGGAGAATGGAGAACAGTACGTTCTCAGCACAGTAAATGAATTGCCATTACATGCAAAAATATGCATGAATCTTAGGGATGTGATTTCAGTGAAAAACAAGTCTCATGGCCTAATGTCTAATTTATATCTCCATTAAGTCCAAAAATGAGGCCTAGAGTAATATGTAATAAAACTTTTTTTTTTAAAGTAATGATGAGCACAATAATCAGGACAGAGGTTGACTTGACTAGTGGAAGAGCTGGAGTGGGATAGAGGGGAAAACCTTCAGAACTGCTATATGATTGGTGATGTTCTACTGGTTGGTTTTTTCTGCATTTATTGGGATGTTTATATTGCTTGAATTCTTCAGTTTGATGATATGGCAAATTGTAGTGATTTTCAAATGTTGAATAGGCTGTGTGTTCTTTGGATAAAGCAACATGTCTGTGTTGTATTCTCCTTTTTAGATATTTCTAGCTTTGATTTGTCAATATTTTGTTGAGAATTTTTGCATCTGTGTTCATGAGAGATATTTTTTTCTTTCTTTTGCAATGTGTTTTTCTGGTTTTTTCTTTTGCAATGTCTTTGTTTACACATTAAGATGATATTCTCATAGACCATTTAGGAAATATTCCCTCCTCTTCTCTTTTTTTCTTTTTTCTTTTCTTTTCTTTTTTTTTTTTTTTTGTGAGAGTTTGTGCAATATTGATATTATGTTTTTCATTAAATTGTAGAATTTTCCAATGAAGCCACTGGGCCCTACAGTTCTCATGTTGGAGGTTTATAAATTGCAAATTCCATTTCTTTAAAAGATCTGTGGCTACCATTTATCTATTTCTTTTTTAAAGAACAGGGTAATTTATTTCTTGAAGATAATTTGTTTATTTAATCTAAGCTGGCCAATTCTTAGGCATAAAGTTGCCTGTAATGCTTCCTTGCTAGCGTCTTAGTGCCTCTAATGTTTATGATGGCTTTTCTTCATTCCTCATCTTGGGAGTTCGTGCCTCTTCTCTCCTTTCCCTGATCAGTCTACCTGGAGAGTTCTCCAAGAACCAGGCTTTGGCCTCATTGATGGTCCCTATTGCTTTTCTTCTTGCAATTTAACTGAATTCTCACCTTTATTCTTTCTTTGCCTTAGCTGGTTTTGGCTTTAATTTGCACTACTTTGTCTGGTTTCGTAGGGTGAAATAGCCCCGTGGTCAGACTAGAAAAGAGTGAATAGTGTCACATGTTCCCAGGTGACCAACAAAAGATTCTCCTGCCATTCATTTAACCAAGGCTGAGGATTTAATGAGATCAAGTTTTTAAAAGAGTGCTTTAGTCAAAGAGAGGACTACATTACCATTTCTCTTATAGTTTTACTTTGTCTATAGAATTTGGGGATTCCCTTCTTTTTATGGTTGAAATAATACAAATCCTTTTACACTCTTGCTTTTTTTTTTTCTTCCATCTCTCTGATTCCACAATATGTATCTCATGAATTTAACAACCTACCTGATGTCTTTCCTGCCCATCGCAGAATAGATTTTCTGTCTGGTCTATATTATCAACTCAACATATAATTCTGAGTCTATTTCTTGTTATCTTTGAAATTATGAGCTCCTGCAGCTAACAGTACAGCAACATATCCACATCCATTGGAATTTCAAAATCCTCCTTCGTTCTGGGTGTTTGGTAAGGATTTTCATCTGCAGGTTAGTTCTATCTTCAAATGGTAAAACTAGTGTGCGTAAATTTATATTTTTAACTCTGTTTGAATACCGTCCATAAAGAAACCAATCTGTCATTCATGGATCTACATCCCATATTCCAACTGCAAACCTCTCGTTCGTCATGGTTTCCCATACTTTACTACCGAACGCATGTGTCTCCATTGCAATGTTCTGCATGTGGACTCTATTCTTCCCTACAGCTATTAAGTTATTTTAAGTCCATCAGTAAATTTTAATCTCTTTTCAGACTCTTACACGTTCTCTGTGATTCTTGTCTTCTCTTCAGCTAGGTCGCTTTACTCTTGGTGCCCTATTTTGTTATTCACTGAGCCAATATTTCCACGTATTTTCTAGTTCTTGGTATTTCTGGTGGTGTCTTTTATTCTTAAAAAATTCTTATTTTGAAGTTTTTAAATTTAAGAAGTAATGTAGTACTTCTTAAAGTACAAATGTATGTTGTACAGATGAGATAATACAAATAAATATGAAGGCAAAACTAACATTCTTTTTTATCCCCATCTAAGGAAAATCAGGTTAGCAACCTGGTATGTTTGTGTGTAGTAGACTATATTTTCCCCTTAAGCAACTGCAGCAATATATCTGGTCCTATAAGCCCTTCCAGAATCTTGCTGATCTCCGTAAGAGACGGCTTCCATTTTACTTTTTTTTTTTTTTTTAATTTGGCAGGTGTTTGTGATTGCTTCAATTCCTAGAATGTGGTAGAAGAAATGCAGCTTGACTTCCAGGTTTAGCTCTTGGAGCAGTATGATTTCCACATAGTGTGTTCTCTTTCTCTCTCTTTCCTGCCTTTGCGGCCCACCCACATAAAGAAAGAGTGAAAAGTGAGCCCTCAGACAATAGCCAGAAGCCAGCATGAACCTTCAGACATGTGAACAAATGAGACTTTAGATGATTCTAGAATCCAGACTTCTAGTCTCCAGCTGAGACTCCAATCATCATGGAACAGAGATGAGACGTCCAGCTTTGCCATGTCCACATTCCTCAGTCCATGAATCCAGGAGAGTAATAAATGGTTGTTATGTCACTATTTGGGGATGATTTGAGGGAGATTTGTGAATTTAGTTTAGTCTTTTGTTTTCTTTTAACTAAAGCCATACTGATCAGATTTCTCTATGGTTTACCTTTTTTTCCTGAACAGTCTCAAAGGCCACTAATATGGATGCAATTCTGATTTAAGAACTCCAGGAGGCACCATTTCCGTAGTCTCCCCACAAAATTATCCTGTGGCAGGTGAGCCCAGAAGGCATAGGCAGATACCCTGACAAATAATCACATTGATATGAAGACATTTTGTGCCATTGTCCATTTTATAAAAACAGGGTCATATTTTATTTATTTTTCATATTTTATGTTTTACCTTTCATTATACTTTCATTGCCTAATGTAGCAAAGATATTTACATCTTGACTATATAATTGTGCACTTACAGAGGCACAAAGGCAGAGAGGACAATGCCAAAGGCATTGTTCGAGCAAGTTTATTCCATAAGAGAAGCATAACTCTGATATTTGCAATGCTAGAGATTTCTGAAATAACAAAGATAACCCCACAATAAGATGATAGAAATATGGTTCATAGAATTTGTGCCACTGGGGTCAAAGATACTGTGTAACCCCCAAGATGAACTCTGTATAACATGGATTGACCAAACCAAGGAGCAAGCGCCAGCCACATGGATAAGTCCCTCTGGAACAAGGACACCATAAACTCCTTCCCTGAACAATGAGCATCGACACAGAACCAGAATAATGAGCCAGAATGAGAATCACTAAATATTCCCGCCTCACCGATGGCTGACCACACAGTGATCATCTTATCCATATGTTGGCATGGATCATGATTATGCGTATTACTTGAGGCTAGACCGTGCCCACGGCAACAAGGAAAATGTAATAATGTTGATGTGTCTGTTCACATTATCATGGTTCTCCTTTGCAGTGGGGTGCCAGGGAATTGGTTCTTCAGGGAGGCCATGTTTTGCCAACATCCTGCATAGTTATTGAACGGCTTGCACAGTTTTGTGTGCAATACAGTCAGGTTAAATGATGGATATGCTGCCACAGTCTAAATCTTCTCCAATCCCAAATTATTTATGAAACATCTTTAAAGCTCTTCCTTCCACAGCTAACCAAAACACACCACGCACAGTGAGAGAATTGTTTGTGTAGTTACATGTTCTGGGAGGAATGCCTTGTTTTGTGTCTGAGACCAAAGAAGGGAGATGGAGATACCACACTGGCCAGCCCAACCCCACCCCTTTCCCTTCCTATCTACTCAACTAAATTCTTCTCTCTTGCATTTTTGCATGAAATCATGTGAAGTTTTGGTTTTCCATTCTTTCTTCCCGTATCAGAACAGGCGGTCCATGAGGTTATTCAGAGCAGTCATTTTCTTTTTCATCATTATATCTTCAGTATCTAGGACCTTTTAGACACTCAACAAATGTTTCTTAAATAAATAAATGAGTGAGCCAAGAAGACAGGGCCACTGCTGAATGACCAAGTGAGTTCTAATACCATCGACATCTCTACTAATTCCGGGTAACAGGTCACAGGACAAATGACAACAATATCACTACCCTCCAGGTTATGGCTGAGAAAAGACTAGTGAGTTTAGTGGACCAACTCTTGCTTTTCATCTATTAAAGAAACTCAAGTGGCCTCAAAGACAAATTCTTATATTTTGAAAAGTTCACATACGTTAATATCTTATAAATTAAGAAAAGTTCTTTCGCCAAGCGAAATATCAGGTTAGTGAAAAGTCAAGCAGCTCGAAGCCTCAATGCAGAGCCAAGGGTGTCTACCATAGACACCTAGATTTGTCACTTTGGTGAGGAAAGATGCCTCACACCCTACAGCAAATCTTTGCCTGCTACATCCACATATGTTGATGAGGACTTGACCGGAAATCTCCAAAGCAGTGCTTTTCATGTTGTATAAAAATAGTAACTTCATCAAAGCAAGGACCTCAAGCCACCACTTTTTGAAGACACTTACTCAGAGAATGGAACATCCCAGAGAACGTCTTCAAGTGTTTGACTGAAATTCTAAGCAATAAAAAGAACAGGAAAAAAGAATTTATGAACGATTGAACAGGAAAGAGGCCATTCACAAGCTGAGATACTTATTTTGTTTATAGCTTCACAAAATATGACTTTAGGAATTTACCTGGGTGTTGTCATCAAAAAGAAAATTTGAAATTGATTGGATGACAAAGAGAATGCTCAGAGATCTTTCTAAAGCATCACTACAATTTTTATTTCTTATTTAATCCAAATATCAGCATTATTCTTATTTATTTGGACATAACTGTATGCAGAAGTAAATTTCATTTTTTGGGGCACAATTTGTTTTTAGTTTTTTTAATTAAGGAAGACTACATCACATTTTCTCGTGAAAAAGTGGCACCTGATTTATATAATTATATTTTTTTCACATAAGGACTCCAAATAATTCTGTTCAAGTGAGTTGAGAATAGAAACAGTCTGTACTTTCCCACAGTTTTTATACATCTGTATATATAATAAGTGTATCATAGCTTATTTGCAAAATCTGAGCTCAGTTCTGTTCAGGAATTTGTTTTATTATTTCTACAAAGAACAAAGTGTAAAGGTCCTTTTTACATATTGTTGAAAAGAGGTATCTGACCCAGAGGAATTTAGTGAGTGTTCAATTAGTGAAAATCTTCATGCCGACTGTTGCAGATGCCGGATACTGTGAAGCAGGATTCAGGGAAAATGCTCTTCTAATTTATATGTACCATCCCGTGTGCAGTGAAGCTTGGGACCACAGTTTAATGAGTCAGATGCACTCACTAAGTAACCACCGTTCCAAGCACTGCTTTACATCAACTGTGTAAGAATCTAGGTCTAAGATTCTCACTGTGAGCGGGGCTTTCCCTTTGCATTTGCAACAGATGATAGACAGATCGTCGTCCAGCCACGTGCAAAAACGGGCAGACAGTAACAGAGGAAGGCCATTGTGATTGTTTCTTCCCACTTAAACATTTTCTCATTTCTTGGCTCTTTTTAGTTTAAAATCCATGCCGAGGACTCAAGGCACAATCTTTTGCCTTTGCACCCGGAGACATCAGTCCTACCTCTGAGCCGTACAAAGCAGCAGTGCTTAATGAAAAACTATAAAAATACTGAAAAAATATATAAAGAACCCATTTAAAAACATAAAGAACACAGGTGCAAATACTGGTGATAAAAATGTGTTAAAGAACAGAAAGGAGAGCATGTGTGTGTTTGTAGGTACCTGACTGAAAGTACAGATGAGTCAGAGGCTAGGAGGAAGCAGGGACTGGGTGATATTCATCACAGAAAAAAATGAGTTTCTTTTAAGGCTGCGCTCAGCAGGTAAAACACAAATTACACATTTAGGTCAGTCTTGAGGGACTTCTGAGATTGTTTCAGGCTTAATATTTCTCCCTCTAACTCAACATTATACTCAATTAATCTGCCCTTGTCCAGAAGTAGCGAGAGATCTTAAACAGTCTCATTCTTTCTTGCTGTGAGGAACTTTTTCCTTGGAGAATACGGCACACAAATTTCAAGATTAAACCTTCTTTTTTGGCTTTGAAACCTAAGCTAATATAGTAAGACCTTGCCACGTGTTACAGAGGAAAATAGGTAGAGTAAGATCAGGGAACATAAATTACAGTGACTGAAAGAGCATTTGCAGGCATTCCGCAGGGCTGGGTGAGATGTTTCTTACTTAAGAGAACTTACCAAAAAGAATGATGTCCTGTGAATTCAATGCCAGCATGGTCTAGGAAAAGAATAACAAGCTCAAGGATGGATAACATATTGACGATTCCAAACACCACTGGCCTTAGAAGTCATAATCAGAACCCCCCAATGTCCCAGAGGACTGATCTTTCTCTGAACTTTGACCACTAGGGGCAAATGCATTGGTTAAAGGACAAAAGGAAGTACACTCATCCGGGTGAGCAGTTTGAAATGTATAAAACTGTGGGGACATGCTGTTGTGCGTCTGAAACTAACATAATCGCATGTCAATTACACTTACAGAAAAATAAACAAATAAATTTTAAAAAACTCAAATAGGAAAAGGAAAGCAACAAAATGAAGAGTACTGAAAAAATAAAGAACCAATTAAAAAATACAAAGATAAAAATTCCCCGGGATATGTGCTCAGAAGAGATGGATACAAGAGCATGTGCAGAAGGAAATACAAGGAATAAATAGCAACATTTAAAAGAAAGTGCAAGGCTCATCAGCAATCAAAAATGAAAATGTAAACAAGTTCAAAATGCTATCACATGCCTGTGAAACTGGCAGAAACAAATTTAAAATAAAGATACATGTGATTCTTGGTACTGACCTTTGACAATAGCAAACTGCAAGGGAAATTTTTGCTGGGCTTTGCAGCCTTTATCTGCACCAATGCTTTCCACAAACGGTGACCTTCAATGTATCAAATGTGCAGTTGCCACACAATGTCAGATGTTGGGGATTCTCAGGGTTTGTAGCAGCAGGAAACAGAAGAATTCTGCAGAGGCTCTTGACTGCTTCATTCAACATTAATAAAAGAAAAAGAAGTGAATTCTATTGTTCCATGCTTCTACTCATAAAGACAGTCTTTCATTTTACAAATGCACCAATCCTTTCACTGGTCACTGGTAGATTATTTGCCATGGATTTCCTCTAATAGTCATATTAGAGTTTAGAGCACTGAAACGATCCACTTTCCTTCTGTTTTCTAGGCTTCCAAATCCCCTGTATCAGGCATCACTCAATAAAAGTGGGCTCTCTTCTCATGACTACCAGCTAGCGAGTTTTCTAAGTAAAGGGAGCTGAGACTAATGACCCAGTGTAGGTGGGAGACAGCCAGGAGCTCACAGACTGATGAGAGGGGGCTTCAGGGTATCTTCGGCTCCCACGGTGATGTCTGTAGCACAAGACTCTGAGCTTTTAGTCAAAAATTCAAAAACGGAATAAAGCTTAAAAGGTTGCCAAATAGCTAACACATTTCTCCAAATGTAACAAAAAATGTGAATGTACTGAATAATAGAATATCTGTGTTTGAAATCCACATATTTCTCATGCAAAATAATCACATAGGAAACTCATATTTGTAGTTGCTATGGAAAAAATTCCAGAAAGCTTAAATAAATTATTATTTAACAAGTTGGTAGTCTTGACAGCAAGAAAGGTCAGGGTTTTTTCTTTGTCCTTTTTTTTCCCCCTCAATGAAATTGAATAAAAACCAAAACCTGACATTGCAATCATATTATTAGTGGTAATAGGAGCAATCAGTATGTAAGCTGTTAATACTAATAAATCACATTTAGAGCAGACTGAAATAATTCTGATAACTGAAAAGTCTTGTCTGAGAATTTTATTCAGTATAAACCTTTAAACAAAGATCTCGTGAGAGTAAATATTCATAAGGTCCTATCAGAAAGATGCCTGGGAGTCCAGGAGTTCACATAGTTGAGTTGCATTTATAAAAAGGTGAGAAAAGAATATATATGAGACCCTGAGACATCCCCGAGCTCCACACTCATCTTCACAAGATGACTACTGGGGATAATATGCTCCCTTGACTACGTTCCTTATTTATACGTACAGCTGAATCTAGGAAGGGCCACCCATAAGTTCTCTTATAAGATGTTTTGAAATATGTATTTTAATTTATTTAAAAGTCACTTCTTTTTACAAGCTACTTCACCAACATGCCCAAGCTGACCATTTGTGTTTGTTTCTGTGTTTTTTTTTTATGTATTTAGTTATGCTGTTTCATTATCCTGTTTCATTATCCCCAATTTCATCTCAAACCAGTAACTTGAAGAGTATTTATCTTCTCAAGCAGGTTGTGCAGTGAAAAGTTTGCTCTTACAGATTTCCAACCGTCAAGTGAAGTGGTTTTTAAAAATTCTCTCATTGGCATCATGGAGTTCTCTCTCTGAGCTCACAATAATTTACCCCTGTGGGTGAACTCAGGCACGGCTTTCTTGGGAGTTAAGGAGAGAGGAAAACATTCTCTTCTCACAGAACAGGAAGGACTAACGCTATGGACGTACAATGCCCTGTGACTCCGGTGGGGCTGGGGCAGTGGTGACTGTTCCCTCACAGCCGTCACCACGTGTGGCAGGGTGCAGCAAGCACAGTGACTTTATTTCTTCTGAATTTTAAAGTATTAGTAAAATAAGCCAAAAGATTGGGGAGTATTGGAATTGGAGTACTGGGGAAAAAGCCAATACATTAAATTTATAAAATATAAACTAAAATATTTAAACTGTGACATTGAACACATACTGGACAACAACAGCGATTGTTGGGGTCAGCAGTCCATCCAATGGTAACGTGACAGAGTTGATAGAAAACACCTCTCAGTATAAAATAATGTACTCAGTGAATTCAAGCAAAATAAAGGCATTGTTTAAACAAAGAAAGCATCCAGGCCATACATTTTTCTGTAGGAATTTCTAAAGGATGAATTTTGAGGAAATCAAATAAAGATAGAAGAGTAAGAATATGAGAAAGGGAAATAATCAAATAAACAAAGACATCCCCCCCCCCAACAAATCCAAGTAACCATTATCTTGGGAAAAAACAATAATAACATGAAGTTATTTCCCAATATTTTTTTTAAAATGTGAAAATAAAATACTACAAAACAATGACACCCAAAATGGGGAAGTTGTTCAGAATGACATCTCCCTACGTGCTTCTCACCGACTATCAGTTAGGGGGAGATTTGCTATATTTATTTATTATATTGATTAACTTTAGACATAGTCACATGAGTATGTTAATCATTTAAGATTGCTTAAAATATAATTTATAGTTTCAAATGTGTCTGGAAAAAATAGATGATAGATAGATAGATAAATGGATCCTACAAATACGGAAAAACAGTAAGACCTCAAGTATACATAAGACAGTGGAAGAACATATCAGTGTGACTGAAAATGTGGGATCTCTGCCCACAGTCTCACAGATCCTTTTATGACTTTAAGCTCTGCCACCCGCAGCCCACACCCCTGCTTCTCCCACTCAGAGCTGCCCTTGTGCAGAGACCAGGATGTGCTTGTGGGTGACCTCTGCCCCATCCTCCTGTCACTAAAGGGCAGCCCTTCACCAGTGAGGACTAGACGTGACTATACAGTGATTGAGCTCTGGGCTCTCAATCAGACAGCTCCAAGCTGGGTTTCTCTGCTCTCCTGATGCCCCTGAAAGAACTGAGCTAAACTGACCCTCTATCCAGCTCATTCCCACCCCTGTTCAGCCTCCTTCCCTTCCAGGGCCTGCTCCTGAGCATCCAACCTAAGACAGTTAGTGAGAACAATACAGTAAATGGGTTGCATTTCCTGTTAAAACACGAGGACTTCCCAATAAAAACCAAAAAATTGAAAATAGATAAAATGAACAAAACACAATCCCTCCCAAACCCCTGATCTCATATCAGGCAAGTAGTGACCAAACAGAAGTTGGTGAATCTATGCTAGAGAAAACAGACTTGTAGGTAACAGAGCTGGACATCACTACATCATGGTAAAAGATTCAATCCAGGTAAAAGAGACAGCTTTTCTGGATCTGTACATACCTAACAGAAACTATAAAAAGCAGAACAGGAAAAAGTTACAAGAAATGGATAAATTCACAATCACAGTGTAGATTTTAACATAACCTCCTCAGAAATTAGTGCACTGAATGAACTCACAAAACAGATACAGAAATTCTGAACATTTATCTCATAATGGAATATAGAATGTTCGGTACTCAATCTTAGAGAACAAGCTTGTTTTTATAGGAAGCATAGAGAATGTACACAAATGAACACAGGGTAGCTTGTGAAAACTATCTCAATCATTGAGATATCCATAATCTACCCACCATATTCCCTGACTTGAGGCTTTAAAATAATTACAAATTAATACTGAAATAATAACCAAAACATATTATCTCTTGTTAATATGAAAAAGTTTCCAAATTCCTAAACTTTTATCAAAGACAAAGTGATAATATAATAGTGAAAGTTGAAAAATGATATTTCTATTACAATTTAGTTGGTGTAAATATTATGATTCCATTTCATAGCCGAAGTAGTTGACAATTAGAGGCACAATTAGAGGCACACTTCAGTGTTTTGCCCACGGACATATTGCTAAGGAAACACCCACCCCAGGAAATTAAGTCTGATCTTCTGATGTTAGAAACTATTCCTTTCAATGATATTGTAAGTCATAAAATCATTTTTTTTAATCTGATGAAGTTCATTCTTGAGAAGCGTGTCCCCATCTGTGTGGAATACCCTGGGATTAGGTATAGCCAACATACGCTGGCCTAGAATAGGCTATCTCCTCTCACCTTTCAGTTCCTAGGAGCTCGTGTTCATGTCTGCCCTGCAGAAGGGTAAGTACTAAGACTGGATACATGGTTGCCTTATGTTTACACGTGTGAGAAATACCAGTCATCGTCCCAAATAAACCACAGCTTGGTAGACAAATATGACTGATTTTGTGTGAATGTGGTTAGATTTGAGATCTCAAAGACATTTTGCAGTATCCACACACTTCCACACTTCTTTCCATGGTGACCTCACCCTTTCTGTTGGCTTTAAATGTGCCTCTACTCCCAGGACACCCAACTGCTGGCTGCCGACATCTGCCTCCGACCCCAGACAGCCCAGTGCCCACTCCTCACTCCCATCCTGATGTCTGACAGACATTTCATTCACAATGTGCAGGGCCAAAACAGCTTCTGAGTCCCCACCCCACTCCCCGGGCCCAGACCTACCTTATGGCCCTTGTTTCAGCAGATGACAGTCCTCAGTCTGAGGCTGCTCACACCAGAAGCTTGACGGCATCCCCACCCATCTCTCCTTGCACTCCAAAACCAGGAGGTGAGGGAACCTCTTTGACTCAACCACCCATTATCCTCAGAGTCTGATCCCCTGTCACTCCCCCGAGCTCTTACCCATGTGGGACCCAGGTGTGGGCCATGACCACAGGCATCTGGGTGTCTGCAGTGGCTCCCAAGTGGCCTTCCTGCTTCTGTGTTGGACCCTTAGCAGCCAAAGCTCTGCATTTCACTCTGTGGACGTTGAAGTCCTTGCACTGGTCTTCTGGGTGCCTCCAAAATGCCCTCAGTGCAGCCTAGCACGCAGAGTTCTCTCCTACCACTTTCCTTCATGCAGTCAGTGCCCACACGGGCCCCTGACGGCCTTGACCCTACCTCACACGCTGCTGCCTCACGTCTTTGCTCTGGTCACCTTTTCCTGAAACTCTCCACCCCCGTTATCCGCATGGCTGACATTTTACCTGCTTGAAGGCTTTGCTCCAATGTCTCCCTCGCAAATATCTCTACCCTGACCACACTAAATTATGTTGCCACCTGCCCGCCCCCACCCCAGGCTCTCTCAGCACCCTGACCAGGCTCCATGAATTCTTCTGCTTCCAGTCACTTACCATGCTCTAATATACATTAAGGTCTATTCAGTCCTCTGCCTGTACTTGACTTTCTGTCTCCCCTTTCCCAAGGATGGAAGACAGTGTTTAGTCTTAAAAAAAAACAAAAAACAAAAACAATGAATATCTATGATTCTCAAATACAGGTCTAGACCCTACAGAATTACTCCAGCTTTTAGTAAAAACAAAGATTAATTGCAATCTTTGTATCAATAATCAATGTTGTCTTAGTGTCCAGAGCCTGTCTCACTCCTATGAAAACCTGTCTGATGAACAGATGTATAGGCGTCCTTCTTTCATTCAGTCCCAGAATTCATGTATCAGTTGCCATTTCAATTTTGTTAATAAAATATTTCACAGTAATACCTTTTTTAGACTAAGTTAATAAAAGCAATGTGTTGTTTTCTTTTTACCTATTTCCACTGTGAGACTAATAGAACATACCCCACAAATATATTAATCTACACCTCTTTTGTTTAAGCAAAGGAATATCTAGACAGGCTTTTTCAGAAAGCAATTATTAAGTGTAGTAACTTAATTACTGTAGCCTTTGCAAGAAACGGCACTGGTGCACTAAGCGCCGTATCAGTAGATACAATGTGGGATGTGGTACACACAGATTGAATCACAATAGGAGGTCAGAAAGAAGCAGAAAGAGACAGCTATATATCTTCCATGCTTCTCTTTAAATATCTATTTTTCATTTCAGAGTTTCTCATTCCCTTAGGTGCAGTATGAACTTAAAAGCAACCTAGATTCTTCATAGGACTTTTAGAGTATATGACAGATCAATAATTTGTTGGTTTGTTTATGAAATATGCCAACTTACTAGGACAGAGTCATTTTTAAGAGGAAGCCAAGATCAATATATATGTGCATAGATTTATGGGTGTTTTTGTTACAATCAGAATAAGTCTGTTTAAAGAACTCAAACGGCAAGCCTGGCTGTTTTCAGCGTGATCTATTGGCTCATGGCTGCCACTTTAATTCCAGAGACTAAAAATATCACGTCTGAGACTTTTATTCTGATAAACTCTCCTTGAATGTAATTAATTTTAACAGCCAGGATTTAAAATTGCAGACAAATAGCAATCCAGCTGTAGCTTAACGGCATAATGTCTAGGATTCGCTCTCTTTCCTGGGAATGTCAAATATTTGTTCATGCCAATGAATTTTAGAGCTGCAGCCTTCTGAATTTTCATCCTGCATGTTTCCCTTTGGAGAATTAAAGAAAGGAAACTGAGAGTTATGACCTTAAATCTGTGTGATGACTTAAATATCAAAACAAAAATTTGTTACCATATGGCCCAGCGTGTGTGCCTTTCTTTGTACGGCTGGACTCACCCTGCCACTCTGAGCAATGTGTTTTGGACAGAGGCAGAAGGCCCAAATGAGTAATCTTAACTCCACTGATGAATTTCGGTGATATTTTCCTCATGTCGAACTACTGAACTCAACGAGATAGCCTCCCCAATGTTGTAGAGTTAGCCCCAACACAGTGATCAGCATCAGATAGTCAGCTAAGTTGAAGCAATAAGATGAGAAACATTTCAATGGGGCAGTTGCATTTTTAGTAACCCCTTTGATACACTGGAATCTTAGGGAGAGCTCGGGAACAGGTTAGTACTCCAAACCTACAAGGTGGGGAGTGTGGTCGTGATAACCACGTTGTGGGCTGTTCCCCAGGATTTCCATCGGGTACTCTGCACTGTGAATCTCACCAGACAGCTAAATGTAATTTAGCTTCTCTCACACGTCCCCATCCTCAACTTCCCGTAGATTGCTCAACAATAAGGTAAACAGAGCTTCATTTCACTTTTCAAGTGTTAATCACGAATCAAAGGAGACAGATTGTTGTCTTTAATGCCTAAAATCTATTATGATTAATTAAAATTGTGAACACATACAGGGAATATGCAATCAAGGTCATTTAGCCATAATGATACTAAATAAGCCATTAAATTATTTCTTTCCTTTCTTTTTATTCCTGCTGATGTGATAGAAGGCTGATTTGCCGATTAGACCGGCCCCTTTGGGCGCCGGTGAACAGAGTCTTGCCCTTTCTTATGTGGGAAAGATGTGCAGAGCCTCCTCTCCCTGGCTGTTGCCCTGGGCCCTGCCATGTGCTCTAGGTCAGAGACGCTTACGCACTGGCACGTCTTCTTCCCAAAGCAAGCCGAGCTCAAACAGGAACTTGTTCATCTAATAGCTATTGGACTAGGGTGTAAACATAGAGCCGTCATCAGTAAGCGCTCTCAACTCTGTAGGTAAATAAATGTACAGCATGTACCTGGCTTCCTCCTGACCTGGTCCCTCCTCACCTACCCCTCGGCACCCTCACATACTCCTAAAGGGATGTTACCTGTCACAGCTCACCTGCTGCCGATTGTTCACCTAAGTCCTTCCTGCCTTGCTGAACGCCCGTCTCCCTGACGGCTGCAGTGTCAATCCTGGCTTCACTGGGCATCCGCAACACAGATTTTACTGCAAAATGCCTTGAGATCCATTCTGCCTTGTTTCATCCATTAAATGCTTCAACTTTTGAATCCCCCTCTGGACCTGAAGTCCTTTAAAGGAAGAGTTCTGTCCCAAGGGTTTAAGTTCAAGAGGAAAACACATAAAGAAAACTCTCTTATTTACTTATTCGGTCGTTTAGTTATATCAGCCTGGACTCACGGATATTTACCTTATACTTTGCATGATAACCCAGTGCTCCATTCTCTGTGTTGTTGGTGAATCTTTCCAGGTCAGGCACGGGCAGCGGTCAGTGGTCTCTTTCGCTGTTGCTTTCTGAACACTTTCCTCATTTCTGACACTTTGTGATGTTCCAGGCTCTTCGGTATATTTATGGCACCAGTTCTGGAGCCAGCCAGGCATTTCTCCAAGAAGCCCGGTTTCATTCCAGTGGAGAGGGGGAATTAGAAACAAAGATCTGAGT